>NC_140069.1:99901646-100009146 GCF_964194135.1 Talpa europaea | reverse complement strand
TTTCTGTTACTCTAACTTTGTAATATAAAGTGGTCATGGTTAGCTTTCATGTATTCTAATAAAACATCTTTGACCATATTTTATAAACATTCAAACCCATTTTCTTTTTTGTTTCTTGAAGTTACAGTGATTCCCTTCTTACCTATCCACACAAATTATTATTTCTTGGCCAACGTAAATTTCTGAGTTGGTGGGAGTTTAAAAAGAGGTGGTTAAAAATCATGTGTGATTGTGAATTAGAGCAAAATTCTGAGCTCAAACCGAAGAATTTGTCTTTATTCTTACCTATGAACTAATATGAGAGAATTGGACTTTGGGTACATGAAAGCTAAAAAGGAGTTTAGTTGATTTCTTGAAGATCTTGGATTTCTCCTCCTTTTCCTGTTCCATGTGGGGAGATATATATATATATATATTTTATATATATAATATATATACAATTATATATTATATATATAATTAAGTAGTCACATGATAGAAAATTAGTTATGGGGAAAAGAGATCAAAATATTGACTTAATTACATATGAGATAATTAGTCTCAGAAAAAGAGAATCATTTCTAGAAGGAGAGACAGGATTTTCTTAACCTCAAAAAATAAAACTCAAGAACTTCAAAGGAAGCATAAATTCAAAGAATTATATACTCAGAGAAACAAGATATTTTAGAATTGTCTCTGGGGAGAAAGTATTTGTTTAGATAGTGACAAATAATTTGCTTACTAAAGAGGCCATAACCCTGCTGTGGCCAGGACACTTGTCTGTTATCATTAAGGACTCTCTGCTTTATCTGTGCACATGCTCGTACAGTCAGTCAGTCAACCTGTCTGTCTGTCTGTCTCCCTCTCTTTCTCTCTCTCTTTCTCCTTCCCTCCTCCCTCAATGTATCAGGTTCCATTTCTGCCTTGGTGTTTATGCCTCACCTATATTACTCTGCTGGGGGTACTTCTCCCCAACCTTTCCCACTTCCCCCTATCTTGATATGATTGTCTCTCTTATGCATCTCAGTTCAGTGATCATCTCTTCAGAAAGGTCTTTCCAGACCCCATTTCTAATGTAGTCCCCAACCTCTGCCATCGTGCTCTATATCCCCAGTCTATTTCACATTCTCCATAGTACCCTCCGTGTTTATGCAGGAGAGTGTGGACAGAGCATGCTGAGGTGAGCATGTACACAGGCTCTTGGGGAGTGTGGGATGGAGCCAGGAGTGGGAAGAAAAGAGAAGTGGAACTCTTAGGAGTCAAGATTCTGCAGTCAAGCCACATTATCATAATGGTGTATATTTGTCAAATTTGAGGGTAGGCCATGTTTCAGTTGATAGTTTTGTTAGCTTGTTATTTAACTTCTTAATATTTAGATAGGTGCTCTGTACTCTTGTCTCAGGCCCCTAGATGTCAGGGAAAGGTTTGAGTTTTGAGAACTTAGCCTGCTTCTTGTTTTTTTGATGCATATCAAAGTAAATTGCAGATACAATATACTTCCCTCTAAATACTTAAACATGGGAATTCATTTTCAATAGGAAGCTGAAAATATAACTGCACTGTAGATGTTTAATGTTTGAAAAATAATTCCCCTCTATAATCTAATAAACTATACTATGTTAACTCTTCAACAGTGAGTTTGAATTCTTGCCATGCCTCAGTATTCTTCAGAAGATGCCTATGTTGATAACTATTATAACTGGGTAGCACATGGTGATGCACATGGGAAAAATCACTCTTTGAAAAAACAAAAATGAATATGAATGATCTATTCTTCAAGAAACAAATTCTAGTGGAGGACCACAGACAGTAACATGGAGAATTATGAAGCAGAGTGCTAAGCAGCAGTATGCTGTTGAATGTTCAATCACTGACTCTTCCAGGGAGGAAACTACAAATTTTAATAAGCACCTGCCACAGATGAGAAGACACTAACAGAGGAATCTGACTTAGTTAGGGAAATTAGGAAGACTTCTCTGAGAGAGAGAAACAGTTGTGCTTAGATTTGAAGAGTGACTGTAGTGTGGATGGAAATGGTTTGGAGGAGAGTAATCAGAGTAGATACTTCTCAGAGACTGTTTCAGAAGTCTGGGGAAGAAATAACAATAGCGTGATCTAGAAGCTATTGAGGAGTGGTAGAGGTGATGACCGTGACAAAAGTGAGAGATCCTTAGGAGGTCAAATAGGACTTGTTGAAGGGTAGGCAGAGAAAAGTGTCAAAAATTGAGTCTTTTGATTTAAAGCTCTGTTTTATTTAGAGGTTGTCACCGATTCACTATTTAAAGAAAGAAATATCACAGCCTAGGCAGAAGCTACAGCTTCCTTTTAAAAGGTTGTCATTACTAAGTCTCTTTTGAGCTAAGGATTTTTTGCAAAATTGAATCATTGACTATTGAGTAGCAGGTAAATATGTAGATGTCTCTGCAAGGAGCAATATAACACCCAGGTTGGTATTAGCAGTTCCATCTTCTTTTGACATATATATGGAATTTTTACTGATATAAATTAGAATTATATGCAAAGAGAATAAATGTGCCTACATTTTTTCAGAAGGATTTTTTCTTTTTTATTAGGGAAGCCCTCTACCCCCCAATACAAAACATTTTTTCCTTTGGGTTTTAGAAGCACCCAGGTTTGTTCAGAGCTTATGTTATGTAAGATAACTGTTTTACACTCTGTAAGTGTATCACATTTGTATTGATTGTATGTTACTGAGGGTTAAATTTCCATTTTCCTATTTTATTAGAAGTATGTCTGTTGGCAGGAATTTAGTGAGCTGAATAAATACCTTCTTTTGTTATGTTAATGAGAAAAGGCAGTAGTTCTACTTATCGTGTAAAATAAGTGTTGGTAAATAAACTTAACATTATAATAGAAATTTTTATGTTATAACAAGATCTACAAGCCTTCAGTTGTGTAGCTATATCCTTAATACAGCACAGCTTCAGACCTCAAAGGAACAATATAATAGCCTTTTGCACCATTTTAGCCATGATATTTTGAGTGATATGTTGCACGAGAGTAAAATTAGAGAAAAAAATTAAACCTGTGAGCTAGATATTATTCCTCATGTGAAAATAAATTTTGCTATTTGAACATATAGAAGTTGGGAAAGTTGATTACATTTACTTTGTATATGGGGAAATTATGACTGAGAATGTACTATATTTAAAAGTGTCAATTTGGCAATCTGTGACCTGCCACCTTCTACATAGTCTGTAAACTAAGCATGGTTTTTATATTTTTAAATAATTTAAAAAAATAAAAAGAATGATATTTTGTGGCATGTGAAAATAATACAAAATTCAAATGTCATGGTCCAGTATGTGAGCCACCCCTTACTCATTCACTTAGATATTATCTCCGACTGGTTTCCAGCTACAGCAGTAGACTGAGTAGTTGTGGTAGTTTTTTTCTAGTCTGTAAAGCCAAAAATAGTTACAATCCACCTTTGATTTAGATAGCCCCTATGTAAATATAGAAATAATTTGGGCCATTCAAAACCAGGTGAAAGATATTGAAAGAGGGATGACAGAAGCCTGAATTTGGCTAAGCAGAATAAAATACTGTTATCACCATGGTAATAGCATCAGCTATTCACTGAACAGTTGCTTTCTGCCAACTACCTTTTAATGAGCAACCAGTTTGCCTCATTTTTCAGGAATCAACAGCACAGTGAGGTCAGGCGACTTGTCCAAAGTTAATTGGTGCCGAAAACCGGCTAGGTAAGCTGACTTTCAAATCTCTCTCAGTGCCTTTCTCACAAGCATCTATCTTCTAAGTACTTTCTTTTGAATGTATTCTGTTTCTTGAGGAAAGGTAGTTTCTTTGGTTGATGACAAGTGCTTCTCACTGAGAGCACTCCTGTCTTGCAATGTGTGTACTAGTAAGAACTTCATCAGTGCAGTTCATTTAGTTTCGAATTTAAATTATTTAAAACTGTTTTTAGTGATGATTTTTTTTAAAGATTTATTTATTTATTTGTTTATACAATCACTGGGTACAGTCAGAAGCGCAGGAGGGTGAGAGAATTCACCAGAGCCAGAGGGGAGAGCAGAGCAGGCAGACTGATGAAATACACTGCTGAGGGGAGCAGTGGGCTACAGGAGAGGTCTGCGAACCATGTGGAACCCTCGCTGGTGGCCGGGGATTGAACCGGTGCTGCAGAGGCTGTGGGCAGCTTCGCAACCCAGTGCTCAACTGCTGCACCACCGGGGAGGCCCTGTTTTTAGTGATGATTTTAATGGATTAGATTATTGTACAACAGGTCTGCAGTCTTAGAACTAAATTGCTTGTTTTTAAAAAATGAGCATTGAGTATAATTTTTGTGATCTACATATAATTTATGCCCAATCCAGTTGGTGGATACACACACCTACATACACACACACACACATATATATGTATATATATTTTATGTGACTTCCCTGGTCAAAATTCTGTAGTGGTTTCCCACTGCACTTAAAATCAGGTCCAATTCCTACCTTGCATGTTGATCTCTGCTTACTCTCAGTCTCATCTTACGTCAGACTTCCCCTTCTTCACTGTGCCCTAGCTTATTTAAATTCCTTGGTCACACCAAACCTTTTCTTCCTTTTACACATGCTTTTCTTTGTGCCAAAAAAAACCATTCTCTTACCCTTTGTTCCTTCACATCCTTTGGTCTCAGTTTAAAAGTTGTCTCCTCGGAGAGTCTCCTTGAGCTTCCTTTAAAAAAATGTGTCTCATCACCCAAAGCAGTGATAGTGAAGACAAAGATAAACAGCTGGGACTACATCAAATTAAAGAGCTTCTGCACAGCAAAAGAGACAATAACAAAAACAAAGAGAAACCCCACCAACTGGGAGAACATTTTTGCACCCAACACTAATGATAAAGGACTGATCACAAAAATCTGCAAAGAGCTGATGAGACTCAGCAACAACAAAGAAAATAATCCAGTCAAAAAATGGGCAGAAGAGCTAAAAAGAAACTTCTCTGAAGAGGAAATGCAAATGGCCAACAGACATATGAAAAAATGTTCAACATCACTTGTAATCAGGGAAATGCAAATCAAAACTACCATGAGATACCATCTCACACCAGTGAGAATGGCACATATTAAAAAAACTAGCAACAACAAATGTTGGCGAGGGTGTGGAGAAAAAGGAACTCTTCTGCACTGTTGGTGGGAGTGCAAACTGGTCCAACCACTATGGAGAGCTGTGTGGAGATTTCTGGACCTACTAAACATAGAGCTTCCATATGATCCAGCAATTCCACTCCTAGGTATTTACCCAAAGGACACAGAAACATCAATTCCAAAGAGCACCTGCACCCCTATGTTTATAGCAGCACTATTTACAATAGCTAAGCTTTGGAAACAACCCAAATGCCCCAAAATAGATGACTGGATCAAGAAGATGTGGTACATATATACCATGGAATATTACTCAGCATTCAAAAAAGATAAACACATGCAATTTGCAGCAACATGGATGGCGCTGGAAGGGATCATGCTCAGCGAAATAAGCCAAAAAGAAAAAGAAAAATACCGGATGGTCTCACTCATAGCAGGAATCTAGAAAACTTAAATAAGGGACCAGGAAAATGAATATAAGAAAGTGAAAATCAAAATCAACAAAAAACTATGAACCAGAGACACTTTTTGGGGGGTGGGGGGCGGGAGGGGAAGGATTGGGGTCAGAATGGGGCGTTTGCAATTGTATGGGGGAATATAAAAATAAAATTTATTATTTAAAAAAAATAAAAAGGAATATGGTAACCTTAAATAGAGCTAGATCTCATAGTCCTCATAGACATATATAGGGCACTGCACCCCCATAAAGAAGAATACATTTTTTTTCAAATGCTTGTAGGACAGTCTCCAGAATAGACCCCATTCTAGGACACAAAACAAATATTAACAAATTAGTGAAAATTGAAATCATGCTCAGTATCTTCTCAGACCATAAAGGTATGAAACTAGAAATCTACTATCAAAATAATGCAAGGAAATATTTTAATACAGGAGACTGAACAAATGTTTTAATACAGGAGACTGGATTAATGAGGAAATCAAATAAGAAATTAAAAACACTTCAAGACAAATGAAAATGGACACACAACCACTCAAAACTTATGGGATGCAAAAAAAAAAAAAAATGTGTCTCCCTCTCTGCCCCATGCATTAAGCTCCATACCTAATTATTTCCTAATAATACTTACCACAATTTGTAATGTTTGTGTTTGTTTCTTGTTTTTCTGTCCACCTCCCCTGTCTCACAATTGTAAGCTCTGTGAGAGAGGAGACCCATAATGAGTCTTGGTTACTGTTGTAATCTCCATATTTGGAACAGTGCTCAGTATATAACAGGCTCTCAATACATATCTGTGAAAAGAATGGATGGAAGACATCTACTTTCAGTGCTACTATGTCGTCTGAGACTTTATCACAAAGAATTACTGTAACTGCCTCTAAACTAAAAGATCTCTTAAATTCCTTTTATGTTTCCAATTCCATCCTGCCAGATTGATTTTATAAAATACTACATTGATAGACTCATTCCCTACCTCAAGATCAAGATTCTACAGCAGTTGCAGATTGCCTACTGAATCAAGCCCAAGTTCCTTTGCTTGTGTTTTAAGGCACCATAATCATAACCTTCTACTTCTCTTGCACATAACCCTTTGCTTTCAATTAGGCTGGCCTTTTTCACAGGCTATCAGCATTTGTCCTTTATGCTTCTTGTCTTACAGCTCTCATATGGAGCCCTATTGCTTACATGCCTTCTCCAATAAATCCAATCCTTCATTCCTAAATTTTCTTCATTGACTCAAATTTGTCTGATCCACCACACTTAGAACATAGATCTTGATCATGTATTTGAATAGATTCTCCAATATAAGTCTTGTTTGTACAATGATATTGAATATTTGTTGCCCTAGAATCCAATAAGAAACTAATCCAAATTTCAGCAGAGTGTATTTTATAGAATGATACAAATGGAGGTGCTTTGTCATATGGTTGTCAATTTGGGGATTTGAGAAAGACTAAAATGACACCATGTCTATCTTGGATGTTAATTGGGATGTCAGATGTCATTGAGCAATGTTGCCTTTTGTTTTTATTAAAATTCATTGATTATAATTAAGCTTCAGATTTTTCTGATCCATAGCATAAAAATATTTGCTTATAAAATTAATGGAATTCCATTTTATTAATTCAGAATTTGTGCTAATACTGGCAAGAGATTATATTCTCTCTGTAAGAAAAAAGTGGGTTTATTTACTATCTTAATAAAAAGGTTGTAGAGGAAATATTTTATTAAAATTATTTTTATATTTTCTAAACAGGTATTTAGTGATAGCGATTACAAACAGTCCTTAAGTCTCAAAAGCATGATGCTCCCCCACCAGACCTTTATTTACAATTACTGATAAACTCGAATTTCTATTGACAATATAATTGTGAGCATTTAACATCACTGCTTTAAAGAAAAAAATATCAAAATTTAATTTTTCATCCATTCAAATTTATTGTCTCAAAGTGAATTTCAATTAGTGGATTTAACTTCCTTAGATCTCTGAAATCCTAGACTTTAAAACTATGAGTATGAGTATATATATATATGTAGTACTGATTGTTAGCAGAATCATTAACTATGGAACCATAAGGCTTCAAAAACTATCAAATATTATTCTAAGTGCTTTACAGAAATTATTTAATCTTGAAAACATTCCTAGATATTGGTGCTCTTGCTGTTTACTTCTGCAGCTGGGGAAACTGAGGCTAATTAGAAATTAAATAATTCATGTTCTTATTGGGAGGTCATGCTGAAAGTACCCAACCCTGTACTTTTAAACACTGTGAATTCTGAAATGTTTTTTTCTCTGTCCTTAAAAGTAAGGGCTTTCTTATTCAACGGTAAGGATTTTGCTTTAACAACCAACTTTTAGAGCAGTCACTACAGTTTTTTTTTTTTTCAGGTGATATATTTTTTTTAATTAAATAATAAATTTTATTTTTATATTCCTCCATACAACTGCACATGCCCCATTCTGACCCCAATCCCTCCCCTCCCGGCCCCCAACCCCCAAAAAGTGTCTCTGGTTCATAGTTTTTGTTGATTTTGATTTTCACTTTCTTATAGTTATTCTTTTTCCTGATCCCTTATTTAAGTTTTCTAGATTCCTGCTATGAGTGAGACCATCGGTATTTTTCTTTTTCTTTTTGGCTTATTTCGCTGAGCATGATCCCTTCCAGCGCCATCCATGTTGCTGCAAATTGCATGTGTTTATCTTTTTTGAATGCTGAGTAATATTCCATGGTATATATGTGTACCACATCTTCTTGATCCAGTCATCTATTTTTGGGCATTTGGGCTGTTTCCAAAGCTTAGCTATTGTAAATAGTGCTGCTATAAACATAGGGGTGCAGGTGTTCTTTGGAATTGATGTTTCTGTGTCCTTTGGGTAAATACCTAGGAGTGGAAATGCTGGATCATATGGAAGCTCTATGTTTAGTAGGTCCAGAAATCTCCACACAGCTCTCCATAGTGGTTGGACCAGTTTGCATTCCCACCAACAGTGCAGGAGAGTTCCTTTTTCTCCACAACCTCGCCAACATTTGTTGTTGCTAGTTTTTTTAATATGTGCCATTCTCACTGGTGTGAGATGGTATCTCATGGTAGTTTTGATTTGCATTTCCCTGATTACAAGTGATGTTGAACATTTTTTCATGTCTGTTGGCCATTTGCATTTCCTCTTCAGAGAAGTTTCTTTTTAGCTCTTCTGCCCATTTTTTGACTGGATTATTTTCTTTGTTGTTATTGAGTCTCATCAGCTCTTTGCAGATTTTTGTGATCAGTCCTTTATCATTAGTGTTGGGTACAAAAATGTTCTCCCAGTCGGTGGGGTTTCTCTTTGTTTTTGTTATTGTCTCTTTTGCTGTGCAGAAGCTCTTTAATTTGATGTAGTCCCAGCTGTTTATCTTTGCCTTCACTATCACTGCTTTGGGTGATGTGTCTGTAATGATGTCTTTGATATGCAAATCACGTAGTGTTTCACCTATATTTCCTTCTATGTATTTTATGGTTTCAGGTCTTATGTCTAGTTCTTTAATCCATTTTGAGTTGATTTTTGTGTATGGTGTGAGGTAGTGGTCAAGCTTCATTCTTTTGCATGTAGCGACCCAGTTTTCCCAGCACCATTTATTGAACAAACTTTCTTTGTTCCAATGCATAGTCTTTGCTCCTTTGTCAAAGATTAGTTGACCATAAATCTGTGGGTTTATTTCTGGATTTTCTATTCGATTCCATTGGTCTGTATGTCTGTTCTTGTTCCAATACCATGCAGTTTTGATGATTATGGCTTTGTAGTATAGTTTGAAGTCTGGGAGTGTGATGCCTCCATTTCCTTCTTTTTTTTTTTCAGTAGAGCTTTGGCTATTCGGGGTTTTTGGTGATTCCATATGAATTTCATCAGTAATTGTTCTATTTCTTTGAAGAATGACATTGAAATTTTGATTGGAGGGCCTCCCCGGTGGCGCAGCGGTTGAGCGCTGGGTCGCGAAGCTGCCTGCGGCCTCTGCGGCGCCGGTTCGATCCCCGGCTGCTCCCCGGCCACCAGAGGAGGGTCCCACATGGCGCGCAGACCTCTCCTGCCGCCCGCTGCTCCCCTCAGCAGTGTACTTCGGTCCTTCTGCCTGCTCTGCTCCCCACTCTGGCTCTGGTGAATTCTCTCACCCTCCCGCGCTTCTGACTGTACCCAGTGCATGTGTAAATAGAACAAACAAACAAACAAATAAATAAATAAAACATGCCTCTATTAAAAAAAAAAAAAAAGAAAGAAATTTTGATTGGAATAGCATTGAATCGGTATATTGCTTTTGGTAGGATGGCCATTTTAATAATGTTTATTCTTCCAATCCATGAGCAGGGGATGTCTTTCCATTTCTTTGTGTCTTCTTCTATTTCTTTTAACAGTGTTTTATAATTTTCTTTGTATAGGTCCTTTACCTCTTTTGTTAGATTTATTCCCAAATATTTGATTTTTTTTGTTTCGATAATAAAAGGGATAGTTTTTTTTATTTCTTCTTCTTCAGATTTATTGTTTGTGTATAGGAAGGCTACTGACTTTTGCGTGTTGATTTTGTATCCTGCCACTTTACTGAACTGATTGATAAGTTGGATTAGTTTTTCTGTGGAGTTTTTGGGGTTCTCTAAGTATATTATCATATCATCTGCAAATAGTGATAGTTTGACTTCTTCTTTTCCTATTTGGATTCCTTGTATGTCTTTCTCTTGTCTTATTGCTCTGGCTAGGACTTCCAGTATTATATTGAAAAGCAGAGTCACTACAGTTTTTATAGCATGGTAATATTTTGATTTAGGTCCCATTAGTTGGAAATTCTTAGTCAGAGTCCTGGTGCTATCCTTATTCTTCCTGAAATCAGAAATCTATTCAAGGTCATCAAAGATTTTTGTGCTACTTTTTCTTGACATAGACCTTAGGTAAAATGTAATCAATGGAATTGCCATTTCAGAATTTACAACTCATAAAGTTGTATGTTTCTAGGATTTAATTAGTTTAAATACAAATTAGTTCATTTATAAAAGCTGAGCAGTAAAATAATGGTATGTAATATTTTACCAGGAACTTAGTCTATTTTCCTTAGTTTTTTCTCCAAATGCCATTCATGTCTCCTCTACTTGTTTTCTCATTACTTCCCCTACAAATATTTTGTCAGTCTCAACACCATACTCTGAATTTTTGTGGCAGCCTGTTACCCTCATTATTTATGTGTGTGTGTGTGTGTGTGTGTGTGTGTGTAAAGAGGAGCCGCTGCTTTCTGTGGACATTTTGGGTATACTCACTTATGTTCCCACAGTGGTGACCTTACTTTGAAAGACACTGCTACCCTGTGGATAAGCAGAAAAATACACTTCCTGGGGGTATGGATCAATCAGTTTATATTAGTGCTTAAAGGCATAGCACGAATAATGAAAGAAGATTAAAACTAAATCATAGGGAGTCCTGCACATCTGTGGGCATATCAAATAGTCAAAGGACAGTTAATGTGTAATATTTAATATCTAGCAAATTTTATCAAAATTTTACTTCATTTTTTCCTTCTACCTTTAATTTCTTTGGAGAGTAAAAAAGCTCAAAATATCTCTGAAAAATCCATAATTTAGACTTTACTTTTACATTATATTCAAGTATGTAGGGAGATTTATCAACTGCTTCGCTTCTTTTTCTGACCTGTTTAGGAGGGTATTTGAGTTTCTTCCTTTAGAATTGAAGGAACCACATGACTCCTATCTCCAGACAAGATATACTTTGTTATATGTTTGAAATATTTATTCTTTAAATTTAGAATATTTTCAAACATTGAAAATTCTTTTCTTCTGAATATCAAACCATTCTGTGATTTCAACTCTTTTGACCTCTTAGATGTCCTAGTTACCATTTTTGTTCCTTCGTAGAACACTCCAGATTTCTCATTTGAAGGCCTGAATCTCAGGTTTGTGAGACAGAACATTTGAGTACTACCAGTAGTTTGGAATGGTGAGAGCATAGGATGCAAATGTTTGAAAGGTGAGAGACAATAGAGAACTATGGAAAGGATAACTTTTGAAGGACCTTGTGTATGGTGCTAAGAAGTTATACTTTATCATACAGATAGCGGGCAGCCATTGTAAGATCTTAATGCAGGAATGACATTTTAGTTTTGTCACTATTAGATCCAGGTAAGATCAATTAGCAGAAGTTTGAAGAGTGACCTGGAAAGTCCAGGAGTAGGGAGAAACTATGGTGATGTTGTAAGTGAGGCATGATAAGAACTTAAACTAAAGAGATGATAGTGGGGAATAAGAGGAAGGAATAAACTCAAGAAATATTACAGGGATAGAGTTGATGGGACTTAGTGCTGTGAAAGTGAAGGAAAAGAACTTGAGTGTGAGGTTTGGGATGACTAAAAGGATGTGTTACCATTCATTGAGGTAAGGTCTGCAGGAAGGAGAGGAGGTTGAGATTAGGTCAGTCACAGTGGAGAAAGCAGGAAATGTGTGTTCAGTTTTCAGCACATTAAATTTAGAAGTTGAGGCAATCACTTGAAATTATGGATTTGGTGTTTTAGAGAATTCCCTTAGCTGGATCCTTCAGTTTTAGGGAGCAGTGGAAGATATGTGTGGGTGAAATTACATTGGGAGGGTGGGTAGAGTTTTAGAAGTGAAAACACTGACAGCAGAATTCCGGAGGGTGGGGGGCTATCAACTTTTAGGGCTGCAGTGAGGAGGATAAATATCTACAAAAGTAAACTGAAGATGAACAATATAAGAGGACCATGAAGGAATGTTCTGGCTAAAAACCAAGGTCGAAGATTTTTTTAGGAGAGGGACAAGTGGTCAGTAATGTCAGTGCCTCACAAAGGCCAAGAAAGATAAATACCAAATATTGTCTATTAAGTATGGAAATTAGGAGATTGTGGTAACTTTATGAGATACCTGTAGAAAAACAAGATATCTGAATAAGATTAGTAATGGTACCGGTGGTTCTGTAGCACAGTGGTGTACCTGTGGTATGATTGTTTCATCACAGGAAACTAGACAGAGTATATTATTTTGTACAACTGTAGATCAGTCTATAATATAAAAATTTTCAACAGGGTTAAAACAATATATACAGATTCTTCATGCTGTCCCTATTCTTTCTGAGCTATAATTTGAATAAGTGCTGCATTACAGGTTTTACTATTTATAACATGGTGAAACCCAAAGTTTTAGGATAGTATTGCTTTCTTATTAGGCTTTGGCAATGGAAGCAGTGGCGTGATTCACATTTATTTGGGGAAAGAGTGAGTCAGGGTGGTAGCCTGAACTAAAGGTGATTTGCTGCTAAGTGATAGGCTGTGCTCTTGGAGAAAGCATTTTGACGGTAGATAGGTGTCAGGCTACATACATACAATTTGATCTTGTCCTTTCCCCCACCAACACACATTTCAGTAAATCAAAGCTTATTTCTCCTTTTCTTTCTGCCTTTTGAGATGCATATCACCTTTTTTTTTTAAGATTTATTTATTGTTTATGCATACAAGAGCTGGGGTACGGGCCAGCAATGCGGGGGTGAGAGGATTCACCAGAGACAGAGTGGGGAACAGAACAGGTAGACTGACTGAAATACACTGCTGAGGGGAGCAGAGGGTGAGACAGGAGAGGTCTGCTTCACCATGTGGGTTTCTCTCTGGCTGGCCGGGGATCGAACTCACGCTGCAGAGGCTGCGGATTGCCTCATAGTGCGGTGTTTAACCCCTTGTGTCACCAGGGAGGCCCCATATTGCTCTTTTCGAAGTCTTTCTTCAAAGTTGCCTTTGGAGTGCTTTTAAAATTCAGTTTTACCTGTAAGAAAGATTGGCATTGGATTAGCAGCAACATGGATGGAGCTAGAAGGGATTATGCGCAGTGAAATAAGTCAGAAAGAAAAAGAAAAATATCCAGTGGTTTCACTTGTAGGAGGAATATAGGAGAACCAAATATGGGATCGGGGGAAAAATAATAACAGTAAATAAAAAAAAAACAACAAAATTAACAGGCAACTATAAATCAGAGACATTCTGCAGAGGAGGGGGAGGGAGAGGGATCAAAAAAGGGAAGGGAAGAGCACAAGGGACTATGGTGATGGTGCACAGGTGAATTGGTGGTGGGAATTCTATGGGGACTACACCTGAGAGGAGAAAGCAAACATTGTACAAAAATGAACAATGATGTAAAATATATATAAATAAATTATATTTAAAAAAAAGATTGGCATTGGGAGAAAGGAGCAGTGTACTAATAATTCTCCAACCCTACCTTTACCTCAGGTATTACTGTTTCACTTGCATTTGATTTGGTTTATCTATTAAGCTTGTGTAACAGAGACTGTTATTTTTTTCATGCATTTTTGCTTTTTTAGGTGCAAGCACCTGTGTTGTTTTTGTCTTTATGTGTCTCTAGGGTATAGTATCTTGACACATGCGGGATTCATAATTAATGTTTCTTGTTCATTAAGCAGTGACTGTTGTGCCTTGTCATCATGGGATAGGAACTATGTAGAAATACTATATTTTATTTTGAAATAAAGTTCATAATTGAAGTTATGAGTTTAGATGGACAGAGAAAGGGAGAAATTGTTGGGAGGTGCCCAGCACTTTATCCTGCTATCCAGTTCTAGAATCACTGTATTAAACTGGTGTTTGTCTAAGTTAGAAGATGCAGAATAAATGCAACTATGAAAAATCCATAGCATGACCCAAAATACCTAAGGAGAATGTTAATACAAATTATCGTGACTTCATCCTCAGGAGGGCAAGGGATCTCAGTTCATATAACCTGAGATGGAAAAAAAGAGGGTTTTCATCTTTAGGTCCTTAGTGGGGAGACAGGAAGAGTGAAAAAATGTAAAATGGCACCTATTCCATTCCTCTGGTGCTGTCAGCCAATAAGCAAGTGACAGTCATAAGGGGGCAGGAAGCTGTATTTGTGCCTGCTGGTTGTGGGCCTGCATGTTGCAAACCTAAGCTGGCCCCTTTGCTTACAGGAGTTTAAAAGTGAGTCTAAACTCCAAACCATACAAAGTGCATTTCTGGAGAATATCGACCTCATCCCTCCTGGGGGTGTGTTTTATACCTGATGGACTGAATCATCAAGACCATCAGTGGATTTATCTAACAAAATTGCACAAAGGCTTTGTAGAATAGACTAAGCATTTCCACCGGACCCTGCATGATTATAAGAATACAGATTTCCTGGTAGTGTTAGAATTTTATTAATTAAATATTTTATATACTCTGCATAACCAAATGAACATGAAATATTGCTATAAAGTGATATTTTATGTCTGCTACCAATTAAGGTTACATGCCATAAAAATAATCGCTCCCACAAAACAAACACACACATGGATTGAGTTTCACTTGGAATTTCCTCTGGCTGGCTGAATGTTTGCCAAGTACTTTGTTAAGTGCTGCATACAAAACATTCAATAGGCCTTGGTTTTTCTTAGAGTTATGTAGTGCTTATTGACTTAAATGAGAGTTTTATTTCCTTCAGAGGGTTTAATTTGATGACTTTATGACCTGCCATGGTTACTAGAATTTAACATAAAAAGTAAAACTAATCTTTTGGTGTAAAGGATGAGCCCTCTAATATAAATCTTTAGTAAACCTTATTTATTCCACATGCATTTGTTAATGGTTATGTTTCTTCCAGGCACTGTGCAGTGGGAATAGGAAGATGAATAAAACTTCAACAGCTTATGCCATCTTTTAGTCATTCAAAGAATGATCTGAAGAAGTGCTTCATCTTTTACCTTGATCATTTGTGTTCTTTTGTAAAAATAGTGATTTTTTTACTTTGTAAATAGTATTTATTCACTGTTTTCAGTGAATCAACTAAATAAGTGATACTTTTTTGTACATTTATTTATGGTTGATTCTGATTTTTTAAGTGAAGAGAGTAAATATTGTCACAAACATAAATCCAATTACATAAATACTTATTCCATTTTAGTAGATATGTAAACATTTATCCTACAGATATGCAGGCATTTTTCCACTAACTACACACATAAGTATGCATATTCCTGTATATTTCATGTAAAGTGTGAATATGTACACATCTCCAGTGTAGACTTTGTACCTATCCAAGTTCACTGTAACTTTGTGATTATCAATTTATCACTTACTCAGAAGTATAGCAGGTCTGCCTTATTCTTTTTTCTTTTTGTTATCTATCTATCTATCTATCTATCTATCTATCTATCTATCTATCTATCTATCTATCTATCTATCTATCTATCTATCTATTTATTATATACAAGAACTGGGTACAGTCAGAAGTGCGGGAGGGTGAGAGAATTCACCAGAGCCAGAGGCGGGAACAGAACAGGCAGACTGATGAAGAAATACACTGCTGCGGGGAGCAGCGGGCATAGCAGGAGAGGTCTGTGCACCGTGTGGGACTCTTGCTGGCGTCCAGGGATTGAACCAGCGCTGCACAGGCTGCGGGCAGCTTTGCAGCCTAACGCTCAACCGCTGCGCCACCAGAGGAGGCCCAGGTCTGCCTTATTCTTGAACTCTTCTTGTTAACTTTTCTTTAAATCAAGGAAAGTTTGGACAAAAAGTCAGATTTGTTTTCTCTATCAAGTCTGGGAGAAGAGCTCTAGAAATCAGGCTCTTTAATTAGAAGAGCTTAGTATACTTTGTGGTTTGAGTCCTCTAGATCTCAAACTGATTACCATTTAAATCCCTTATTTTCACTGTCTTTATCTAGTTTGCATGTTAACAAGTTATAACACTTATCTTACAGGAACAATTCCATCTTTCTCTTTGTTGAAGGATATTTATATTATCTAATATAAACAATAGAATAATGACTGCTGTGTTATAAATCATAACCAGAGGGTTCCTGAGAGGAGTTATGATTTTATTTCCTTTGGAATATTATTAGGTAAGCCTTACCTAAACAGTTACTATATTTTCCCCCAGTTTTAGTGTTATTTATTTATTCTTATGGGTATAAAAGGTATGTGGTAAAGATAAGAGTTTTAAAAACATCTTTGCATAAATCAATGTAATTTAGTATTATTAGAATGCGTAATACCAGAGTTGGAAAGAACCTTGTAAAATATCTATTCCATGCCTCTTATTTTATTGTGAAGTCTAGAAAAATTGAGTCATCTAGGTAGCCATAATGAAGTTTGGGGGCTCACAGGAATTGTCTTCTGACTCCTAATCAATTATTTATTTACTTTTTATTGAGGTATCATTGGTGTACAACACTGTATATGATTTAGAGGTCTAGCATCACACACCCACCACCAAAGGTTCCCGTGGTCCTCTGCCATAGTCCATTGTGCCCCTTCTGTGCTTTGTTCTCTTCCCTGTCCCTCTCCCTTTGGTAACCTCAATTCTGCTGTCAGATTTCTGGGGTTTGTTACTAATTTGGTTTTATCTGACCATTTGTTTTGTTTCTTTGTAATCCACATGTAAGTGACACCACTGGTATTTATCTTTCTCTTTCTGACTTATTTCACTTAGCATAATCCCCTCCAGTCCCATCCATGTTGTCATAAAAGTCAAGAATTTACCTATTTTTATAGCTGAGCAATATTCCATTGTGTATATATACCATATTTTCCTAATTTATTTGTCTTTTTTAGGGCACTTAAGGGTTTAAAATTTTTTTTCTATCAAGTTTAACTATACCATTGCTACCTTTTATCACACAATTGTTCTTGATATTCACATAACCAGATATTATACCTGGTTGCTATATGGTTATAAAATGTTAATACATATATTCTCACATACATGTTTTCATAATCTACCATTTACTTCTCTTTTAAATTGTAGTCTTTTGTCTATCTTTTACATATAAAGAGTATTTGACACTTTCATTTATTTAAAAAAATGTTTGGAAAAATCACCATTTGCAGTCATAATAGAAATAATTGATTCAGGCAACAAATATTAATGAATGCTAAAATTAGTGGGTGAAAGTTTGAGGAAGAGAAAGATATTTACATCATTTCAAAGAACCTTTTTATAAGATACTAACTATAAAGTGAAAAATAATACTGGAGAACCTGGCAGATGTTAAATAAGTTATGAAATTTAACATCTTCTGTGATGGGACAAATCAATATTTTGTACCACCTATTGTGTTACACTGAGCCATAAAAATAGATGAGTTTTGGGGAAAATTTTTTGCATTTGTATTTTTGGAAGTCCTTAAAATAAAAATTCAGACCCTTTTTAATGTCTGAATCTACGAAGAAATTTATGGTATAACTAGATCACTTTTAGTGTAATTACTAATTTTCCTTTATTTGAGATTTTCTTGATAATTGTACTTTATAAATGTAGCTAAAGCACAAGAAATGACTTTATTGACACCCTAGCAAGTATTTAGTATTATTAAAATATAAATGGGAATATTGATAGAAAACCAAAATTTCAGACTTGAAGATACAGGTGTCCTTCACTCTCCAAATATAGAACATCCCTATCTGCTATGACTTGATATGTTGGTTGTTGGGTGTGGGAATGCTTAAAAATTTTGCCATTTAAGTTAATGGTAATATCCACTCATAGGAATCTTCCCAAAGGACACAAAAACATTAATTCAAAAGGATACCTGCATCCCAATGTTTATTGCAGCACTCTTTACAATAGGTGAGATATGGAAATGACCCAGATACCCAAAATATATGACTGGATCAAGAAGATGTGGCATATATATGCACAATGGAATACTATTCAGCAATCAAAAAAGATAAATGCATGCCATTAGCAGCAACATGGATGGAGCTACAAGGGATCATGCTCAGTAAAATAAGCAAGAAGGAAAAAGAAAAATATCAGATGGTTTCACTTATGGGAGGAATATAGGGGAACCAAATAAGGGATCAGAAAAACAACAACAACAACAATAATAATAAAATCAGCAATATTAACAGGCAACCATAAATCAGAGACATTCTGCGAGTGAGGGGGAGGAAAAGGGATCAAAACAGAGAGGAGAAGAGCACAAGGGACAATGGTGATGGTTCACGGGCGAATTGATGGTGGAATTTTACGGAGAATACACAAAGATGTAAAAGATATAAATAACATGAATACTTGAATACTTGAATATAAATAATCTTTGAATACTTTGAATACTTGAATGTGTTAAGTAAGAGTATGAAAGGCTTTTGAAAGAAGTTATAACTTGCCTCCCTTTGAAATATTCAGTTACCTTCAGCTGGCAAAAACACTGTTTCTCCCCATCGACTGGGAGAAAGTTTTTGCACACAACACTAACGATAAAGGACTGATCACAAAAATCTACAAAGAGGTGATGAGACTCAACAAAAACAAAGAAAATAATCCAGTCCAAAAATGGGCAGAAGAGTTAAAAAGAAACTTCTCTGAAGAAGAAATGCAAATGGCCAACAGGCATATGAAAAAATGTTCAACAGCACTTGTAATCAGGGAAATGCAAATCAAAACTACCATGAGATACCATCTTACACCAGTGAGAATGGCACATATTAAAAAAACTAGCAACAACAAATGTTGGCGAGGTTGTGGAGAAAAAGGAACTCTCCTGCAATGCTGGTGGGAGTGCAAACTGGTCCAACCATTATGGAGAGCTGAGTGGAGATTTCTTGAACTACTAAACATAGAGCTTCCATATATCCAGCAATCCCACTCCTAGGTATTTACCCAAATGACACAGAAACAGTAATTCCAAAGGGCACCTGCACCCCTATGTTTATAGCAGCACTATTTACAATAGCTAAGCTATGGAAGCAACCCAAATGCCCAAAAATAGAAGACTGGAGCAAGAAGATGTGGTACATATACATAATGGAATATTACTCAGCAATCAAAAAAGATAAACACATGCAGTTTGCAGCAACATGGATGGAGCTAGAAGGGATCATGCTCAGCAAAATAAGTCAGAAAGAAAAAGTAAAATACCAGATGGTCTCACTCATAGCAGGAATTTAGAAAACCTAGATAAGAGACCAGGAAAAAGGCTAATCAATACAAAGTAAAAATCAAAATCAACAAGCAAGTATAAACCAGAGACACACTGGGGGGGAGGGGGGAAAGGAAGGACTAGAGTCAAAATAAGAGGGGGGTGCAATTGTATGAGGAATATAACCAAAATGAAAATGCATGCATAGATTGTGCAAAGATGAATAAAGATGTAAGAATTATATAAAATAAAATATTTAAATAAAAAAATAAAGTTTAAAATAACCAAAAAACCCCAAACACCTGTTTCTTAGAAAATTAATTGTGTTTGTATATATAAGCTGTTTATGAGCACCACTATGATTTGAAAAAAAGTTAAACATTTGCTCTCTGCAAAATATTGGCATCACTGTGTGTGTGTGTGTGTGTAGGTGATGCGTGTTTTACACATCTGTGTATTTGTATGAGAGGGAACACTGAAGAAATCTTATGTTCAGACTTTTAAGGAATTTCATTAGGAGATTCAAAGACAACTAGCAGCAAGATTTCAATGTGAATAAATGTATAGTTTGTATAATACTTTTTAAAAAGTTATGCATAAATTGAACTTTGCAATACTGTAATTTAAATGTACCAAAGACATATCACCATTTGAAGATAAGAAATAGCGTTGGTGACTGTGGCCTCTAAGTAATTTTTATGCTTCAAAAGCATTTTGAGATTTATTTTTCCTAGCTGTTGGCAAACTTCTCTACTTATCTAATGTGCCATATTCTTGACAGGGATAGATCACCTATAATATTAAACTAATATTGCTATCTTTTTATTCACTCTATGCATCAGCTTCTTTCAGTAAGGCTAATTAGAACCAGTTGTCTTGTAAGGTTTGGTGATGTGTATAATTTTTCTAATAGCAAATTCAAGGAACTAGCAAATTATTTTGCTTAATATCTAAAAAGCTATTAGATTTTAAGATTGCATTCTTAAAATATGCAACATACCATGTAACACATTTTTGTATTATATTAAGATGTCACCCTAAATTTTCAAATGCTAGTATTATTTTTAACCTTTTATTGGTTATTTTATAGCATTACATAGGAATTTATTATCACTAAATAATATTAAAAATCATTAGATTTTGAGGGCTACAGATGTGTTGGTGTTGGGTTCTGTGTGGTAACATACACCTGAAGAGTGTGATCCTGTGCCTCTAAATCATGTCAATGCTGTAAGCCAGTGCTACCTCAATAAAAAAAAATTCCATGTTGGCTTTTAGTTATTTTGAATAGTAGGTGTTGCATTAAAGTGTAATTTGATATGGAAAAGGGGATATTGCTGCAAATATTGAATTAGAAAGTAAACTGGAAGTGCTTTCCTCTCTCTGGTAGTTGTCTCTCTCTGTTCCTCTCTCTGTTCTCTTTCACTATTGAATTTTATTAAAAGACCAATTATCTGATCCTGGTTCCACTTTCTCCCATTTTATTCCTTAATTACTGCTATCTGGCTTCTGTCCACGTTACCTCTTTCCTGGTATCTCAGCAGGATCACTGTAGCCTCTTAATTTCCACACTCATCAAACAATTTCTGGTACTTCTCTTTTATGGCCTTTCTAAAACAACTGACACTACTGACTGCTCATTGATTCCTTACCTAAAACTCTGTATTCTCTTGGCTTCTGGTAGACCATTCTCTCTTGATCTTATCATACTGTTTCTTAGCTTTTTTGTGGCCAACTCCTCTCAGGAGGAATGCAAGTTATGACTTCCTAACTTGGTTGATATTCCTTATTAGCACAAGTATCAGAAGTTTTACATGCAAAGGAATTGTTCATGCAGCCTTATAAAATAATTTCATTCAAAATACTGGGTTAGGAAATAATTTTTCTCTCCATAGCTATTCTTTACTCTTAATTTGACATGAATCTGCATTTTCTTTTCCTTTTAATGGTCTTGATTAAGAATGCGTAGACTGACTTATAATGACTTTGTTAAAGAAATTTATCTTGGGTCTTTAAATAAAATTTAATATCATCCCATAAAGGAATCTGTCATATCATCTAATTGTTAGAGATGATGAAATTTTTTTTTTTACTTTATAACTTAATAATATCTGTTTCTATTGGCACAGAGCACTTCATTCATAATATTGTCAATCATTTCTCAGAATGGAAATGCATCTTTTTATATTCAAGGCTTTGTTTTAAGTATTAAACTACTTTTTGAGATTTTCTTCAAGTGTAGATCTTTGAAGTAGCATTAACTAAGATCAGGCACTTTTACTTCATATATAAGGATTCTCCAAATAGTTCTTCCTCTAGGAACCTCTTTTCTTAACTAGTAAAGTTCTGTTTACCTTGATTTTAAAATGAATAACAAGGGCCTCCCCGGTGGCGCAGCGGTTGAGCGCTGGGTTGCGAAACTGCGCGCGGCCTCTGCGGCACCGGTTCGATCCCCGGCTGCTCCCCGGCCACCAGAGGAGGGTCCCACATGGCGTGCAGACCTCTCCTGCCGCCCGCTGCTCCCCTCAGCAGTGTACTTCGGTCCTTCTGCCTGCTCTGCTCCCCGCTCTGGCTCTGGTGAATTCTCTCACCCTCCCGCGCTTCTGACTGTACCCAGTGCATGTATAAACAAAAACAAACAAACAAACCAGCAAACAAATAAATAAAGCATGCCCCTATTAAAAAAAAAAAATCGTTTATAAAAAAAAATAAAAAAAAATAAAATGAATAACAAAACATGCTTTATGCATGAGCTAGAATATTTCTTCAAACCAAAAATTAGAAAATAGTTCCTGAGAAGCAGAAGCTCAGAAAATCAGGTGACTGGAATTGGGAAAGTATAGCAGTGAGCCTATTTGTAAACTTTGGATTTCTGAATGTTAATTTTAAGCTTCCTTTTTAAAAGGCCAGTGTTTGTAGAGCTTATCCTGTCAGCAATATCCTGTGTCAATTGTCAGGTCATGTTTAATGTGTGGAGATGTATTAATCTGCCCTAGCTAACACTGTGAGAGGCTGGGATAAATAGAGGGCTCAAGCAGATGAAGAGGGATTAACTGTGTGGATTGAGCAAACTCTTCAATCACTGAACCAGTGATTTTACAAAGGATTAGCTGCTGCTTTTACAAATATTGATTACTGATTTGCCACTCAGAATGGAGATGACATAACTTGTGCAGTTGCTGTGTAGTGCACTGTGTGAAGTGTACATCATTCATATTAATGGATTTGTCATGGGCATTATAGAAACTGACAGATTTATTATAGCAGCAGTTGCTAAAACTGTTATGGTTAAGGTTGTGTCAGCATATCTATTAAAACTTCAGGATTTTAGAAGTTTATAGTATGGCCATAAAATTTATTTCCCAGGTGGAATTTGGAATACCAGTTAAAGCCTGGCACAATTATTATTATGCATATTTTTACATGAATCAGTTTGAAGGCAGTTCAGTTGCAATAGAGCAAAAATGCATTGTTGTGATATTTTTGTGTTGACAAAAAGTTTAGATTCTTTCATTTTGAAAAAATTGAAAATTCATCATAAATGCTTGTTTTCTAACCAAGAATATATCCAGGCCATGTGGACTTCCAATGATACACCCATTTTTCCTAGAACAGGGTTTGTTTTGAAGTATTGGACAACTGCTGATTTGATTTTATGTTAAAGTTAAGGTTATTTCATCCAGGTGTATGTCTCTGCAAAGCAGTCAATTTTTTTAAATTTATATGTAAATTTTTAAATAAGATTATATCAACTTTATCCCCAGCTTGGCTCTTGGCTAAGGGATTTGGCTCTTGAGTAGCAACATAAATAAGTGGTTAGCATTTTGCAGGAAATATATTTTATGCTTCGGTTTTGATATTTACCAAACCTTGATCAAGATAAATTGTATTTTGGAAGAACTGTCTGAAAAATCTGCAGGGTGTCTATTCCTGTAGCTTTTCTGTAGCTTATCCTTGGGTTTTACAGAGCTGTTTGGAAGCTATACCCTAGGTTACCTGGATTTGTACTCTGTAGAATTGCTGTTACTGAATTTTGCTTTGGAATTATGCTGTTGAATCAGTATGAGTGATGTTATACAAAGCAACTTTATGAAACTTTTATTTTACTTACTGTAAAACTGGTGAAAACACATGGGAAAAATTTCTTTCTCCTCTCAGTACCAGGAACCAGGAATAGTTCTATGTTCCTTTCTGAGCAATGATCTGCATTTATCTTAGGGGCATTGAATCACATAATTTATTATTTCTTGCTTCACATTTGTTGCTATAAAGCTTATAACTGGATTTTGGCCCACTCCTAGGTATAAATGATTTTTTACTTCCAACTTGTTTTGTATTCTACCCTAACTCCTAGTGTACCTTGATTTTTTAAACTAATGTTTTATTTTTGAGTTTGAAATAATGTCACTTATAGAAAAGTTGTAAAAAGAGTACAGGGACTTTACCCAGATTGCCTTAACATTAACATTTTCTAAACAGGTATTTGCTTTTTCTCTTTCTGTATATGCATGATTGTCTCCTATTTGCTTTCCATTTGCCTTACCAAATATATCTGTAAAAATGCCATTGAAAAGCATTTTTGGGGAATGAGGCAGCGTTTTACTAAACTAGCAATAATGATAACAGCAAAGACTGATAATTCATTCCGATTTTGAAAAGAGACCTTTGGAAAGAGACCTGTTTTGGGTGGAAGGAAGAGAGAGAGAGAAAGAATATGTTTTAAGAGGATACTTATAATACTTCAAACAGGATACTTATAATACTTCAAACAGTGGCAGAAAAGAGAAAATGCAAAGACTTTGACATAAATAAAAATTAGGAAGTTACACTATTAAATAGAAACCAGTTATAATATACTAAAGCATGAATAATTTTGGGAATCATTTACTTTAGTAATCCGGTAATCAGAGTAGAACCATATGTTGAGAATTTAAATTCAGAAATGTTTAATTTTTTAATGAAATGTCTAGTTTTTAATAAGTTAGTCATAAATTCATATTTGAGAATTTTCATACTGAATATTTTTCATTTATTTTTAACCATCTCTCAATAATAAAATCTTTTGAGAGATAAGAATAGAATGACAATTGTCGATGTACCTGTTTTCCTTCAAGGCAAATGTAGCAACATATACTTTATTATACAGTTTAGAAGACATTTCAACTTTGTGTATCCCTATTGCAGATGCTTAAGATGTAATTGTTAAAGTCTCTAATCTTTTTGTACACAAAATAGAAAAATATATGAATAAAAGTGAATTTAAAGTTTTATAAATTAGAAATCTTTTCATGTTCTGAAAATGATTTTTAAAATTATAGCTTAAAACTCGTAACATTAAAAAACCGCAAAAAAAAAAATGATGCTCTGTAGCCTATATGAAAATAAAATAATTGAGTGAGAGGGAGCTGAAGATTCAATCTAAATAGTATTCAATTATTAAATTTTTATGCATTTTGTTAATGGAATCTGTAAAGATATAAAAAGAGTATCCTTTTCTTCCATAAATATCCATTTTCTTCATACTAATTTGTCCAATGATTGTGTATATGTGTTTTTAAGCCAAAATGAAAATCTTTTAAAAGACATTTTGGGATGCAAACTGACTTCTTTAAAATCTTGGGAAGGAGTAATTAGGATGCAGCTGGCCTTAAAGAAGGAGATTTTCTAGGTGGGCCCAGTATAAACCCAAACATCCCTAACTGGGATGATGGAGGTAGAAGAATAAGAACCAGAGAGAGACCATTGTCAGACTCAACTCGACACCACTGACTTGAAAGGTGAAACAGGGCCAGTAGTCAGTGAAATTAGGTCAGCTTCTGGGAGCTGGAAAGGGAGGGAGACAGATTTATAGCCCGATGGCGTCCTGCTTAGCCCAGTGAGACGCTTTTGGACTTCTCACCTCCAGAACTGTAAGAAAATAAATTTGTGTTGCTTCAAGTGTTAAAAAAAGAAAGATAAAAGTAATACAAAGCAGCTGAGGAGTTTCTCTATATAGGAGATAAAGATTTGATTTAAATTCTTTCCGGGAAATTCAGTGACCTCTTATTAGAAAGTAGCCTTTGGGGTCTCCCTGATGACTCAAGGGGTTAAGTCTCAGCACTCTGAAGCTATCTGTAGCACAAATTCTGTCCTTGGCAATGGATCTACCCCACATGGTTCAGGAGACCTCTCCTGTCTCGCCTGCTGCTCCCCTCAGCAGTGTATTTCAGTAGATCTGCCTGTTCTGTTCCCCACTCTGTCTCTGGTGAATCCTCCCCACCGTACACCTCTGGCCTACACTCCAGCTCTTGTATGCATAAATAAATGAAAAACCTTTTTTAAAAAGTAGCCTTTAAAAAAAAAGTATCCTTTATCATAATATAAAAAGTAAAGGGTATCCTGTTTTATTATGAAATAAGGTTTTAGTTTGTAAAGTGTAGTTTCTCATATTGAACTTGTTTTTTAATGACAAATTCAATATATTGATATGCATGTTAATAATAGAGGAACTCATAGTGAGGTTTCTACAAATCAATAACTGGAATGTTTATATTTAAAAAAATTTTTTAATTCTATGAGGATTAATTTTGATGTATTATGAAAATGTGATACCCCATGGTAAACAAAGGATCAGAAATGGTAGAGAACAGGGAGTTTATTACAGATGTCTTATTGTGAAGTCGTTATCAATGTTAAACTAAGCTTGTGGGTATCTGTACCGGACACCATTTATTTATTTATATCCAAATTAAATTTAGGTTTCTCTCCCTTGTTAGGAAATAGTCTTTTTGTTTTGTTTTACAAGTACGTGAATTTTTGCACTTAAAACCTTGTAGAATAGTAAGAAAAAGAGTGTTAGCAACTCTTTTTATCTATTATATATTCTCTAGAGCCAGGGAAAATGGCATTTAAGTGTATGTGCAAATGCTAATATAAGTGAAGTATAATTAACCTGCACTTGTGAAATAATGAATTCTGAACTAGTGATAGCTCTGGGAACTGAAACTTATTTATAGAGAGTTTCCTACAGCTAATACCCTTCAGCCAGAAATGCCTATAAGATACTGGAGATCATCTGGAAAGATAACTGGAAACATAACAGAAAGCATTTTCCTACCTTTATACAAAACTGTAACACATGAAATACTGACATCTGAAAATATACCTCATTTCTGATGACCGCTTCTCAGGAAAAATGAACTGTAGCCAGAGAAGTTAACCTTGACAATAAAATAACCAGTGAAATGAACAATGTAGGAGAGCGTATTATGAGCATGAAATGAGATGCTAAAATGGTTAGTATTCTTGAAAAATTAAAACCTTATATGTGTTTAAAATATAAATCAATAATCAAGTGGGTGGATGCTGCAAAGAAATGGGTCTGTTTACCAAATCTAGGAATTCTAGAACAACCAAGCGTTTTAAAAAGTTTATCACATGTGATTTTAGAAGAGATAAAAGGAAGACTTTACTCCCCCCAGAAGGTGGCAAATTTATGGAACTAAGTATGCCAACCATTAGGTGATAATGAATAAATTAAAAATATTTAATTAATATTGTATTGTAGATTAGAAGAAAAAAATGTTTTATTAAAGACTTAACTCGGAGATGTTCTATCCATATGAATTAAGAGGAAAAAAGGATATCATTGAAGGCTTATCTTTTTTTTAATTCAAATTTATTTTTTTACATTGTTGTTAATTTTTGGACAGTATTTGATTTCTCCCCTCAGGTGTAGTTCCCACAGTTCTACTACCACAGCACTCATGAACCATCACCATAGTCCCTTGTGCGCTTCCCTGCCTTGGTTTGACCCCTCTTTTTCCCTCCCCTGTTGTCTGCTTTAAATCTATGGTCAGTTTGTATGTTTTGTCTTTTTTCTGATTCTTTGTTTGGTTCACGTATATTCCACCTAGAAGTGAAACCATCCAATATTTTTCTTTTTCCTTCTGACTTATTTCACTAAGCATAATCCTGAAGAGCTTTTCCTTAACTGTTTATTGTTCAAGGAAAATAGTCGTGTCATGTGGTGAGAGACAAAATATTTGATTGACTAGACCAAGATCCTATCTCAGAATGAAAATTCTTATTAGCAAAACCAATCTTTTTTTATATGACTTCTTTCTTTTCTAATAGAAGAGAAAAGCAATTTTCAGTTATGTAAAGGTAGAGGGAAAAATTATACTAGTTGAACATATTATTTACATTGAAAACTGTGTAAGTGCCAAGTGATAAAGGGAGAAATGTCAGTAAAAGGTGAGTAAATTGAAACCAGAAAAAGGTAAGACTTAGAAGCCTAACAGGAATTTTGTACAAAGTCTACAGTGAACAGCCATAAAACTGTGAACATATTAATACAGTGTAAGTCCATTATGTTGCCATAATTTATTAATGATAAAATAGTAAAAATGAGGATTTAGCTTTGTTACAAGTCTAATGTTTAAAATTGGCCATCAAAATTGAATATCAAAAAATAAAAAAGATAATGAAAAACAGATGTCTGTTTTGAAACTGTCTCTGTGGTACTCACATCCCTTGACACCTATTCATAGTTCCTCATGAAGAATCAAGTAGGTAAAAAGAAAACTGAATAAAAAGTTAATTCCAGAATTCAGTAGTTAGAGTGTATATAGGTTTTAAAAAATAAATCCTCTTCACTTGAGTTGCTCTTTGGAAGGGTGATGCCATATAACAAATCTTAGAAAAATAAATGCATTTAAAGAGGTATCAGATTGGGATATAGATTGTGTGTGTGTGTGTGTGTGTGTGTGGTGTAAGAGTGAATTAGGAGATAGGGCAATGTCGATGAATGCCAAAGAATAGTACATTGAGGCACCCAGTGCTACACAAAATTGTGAATTCAATGAAGTTTGTTTATTTAGGTTGTTTTTGAGAAAAGAGGTACAAAAGGGAAAGGATGATTGGATCTCTCCCTTCAGTTCTAACTCTTTCTTCTTAACAACTCTTACATTTTTCTGTCTGCTTTCTGCCCTTACTTTTTCTCATATTCAAGGCACTTCCATATTGTTCTAGGCCTTTTCTTCCAAGTAAAGCAGTCTTTGATTCAGACCTATCTTTCCACCTTACCCTATCCTATAATATATACAGCAATACAGCTGTCTATCTAATGCCAAAACTGGTTTTATAACCAACTAACATCACATCTGAAATATGCCTAAATGATACTTCATGTCAAAAAGAGTTCATATTTTTCTTTGAATTTGAATTATTTTCCATTGAAATAATTGTTTTTAATAGTTAAATTTTCAAAAAGATAAACCATTTCTTAAAAACAACACTTTAAAAAATTCCTGTGGTTTTCATCTTAAATTCAAAGGGGAAAAGATAAAATAATAGCTTAATAAAAAATGTGAAGACTGGGCAATACTTTAGTTTTTTGGTAATTTATTTTTTATATCCATCCTATGGAAATCACCATTTTTCAGATTCTAAAATCCATTCCATTAGCATGGTCTGGTGGACTATGTCTACTATATACACTCTTTGTTTTAAAAGCAAAAGTTTCAAGGCACATTGTAGAACTCTTAACTTTCCTTTTAAAAGCAGTAGCCTTATGAGTAAATACTGACCTAACTGTAGGAAAATTTGAATTCCCCTACTGCCTTTTCCCACTGAGTTGCTAGGAATATAGTAAACACTTCATACTTGTTTATTTGATTCATTGTGACCTTGTTTACCTTTCTGCATGCTTCAGATTCTTAAATTGCAAGTTGGAAGAATCATTCCTAGACTGCTCTTACTGGGTGGTAGTTTTAATGTCTAATATTTTTAACTATTTTAGAAAAGTAGACTATCACATGAGAAATACATGTTCATTTTATAAAAAGAAAACTAATCTCTGTCAGTAGGCTTATTTCCTCAGGGTGCCAGAAACTTATGGCCACTTAAGCAAGGCCATGGAGTCATTATCTGCAGCATAAATAGATTATTTATTGGTTAATTTTTTTCTCCTCATAGTTAGAATATAATTTTATCATCATCCACTTTCCCCTAACCAAAAGGAAATTTTTGAATTGCTTTTAAACTACAGTAGCATCAACAACACTAACTGTAATGCAGCGTAACTTTACAGTACCCAGTCACGTTTTTTTCCATCTTTCTGATTAAAAATCTTTAAATTATATTAGTCTTTCTTTTGTTATTGGCATCCATTACTTTGAATTAATAATTATATAAACATAACATTTAATCATAATGAAAGCTAGCGTTTATGAATGCCTTACTACTTGGTGAAGAATTAAGAATTAAGAATTAAGGGTCAGTATTAAACTTATTTGAGGATGAAAATGTGAATTTTGATAGTGAAACAGAGCTGATAATGTTACTGTGAATTTGTTGGAATGTTGTGTAATTGTCTGTGTTGCATAATTTCCCATGGTGAGATAATGCATTTGTGGTTTTTGATAAATGTTTGGCAGCTCTTTGTTTCCCTGCACTTAGGTTTATATTAGTCTTCATTTTCATCAAGTATCATTAAACTTGCATTTGTGTATTCTTATTCATTTGAATTAATCTGAATCTTCTTAAATGGTGAGATACCATTGTTTCTTGTAGATATAGTGATTTGAGATCTAAATTATGCAAGAATGCGTGTGTTTTTAAAGAGAGATTACTTCTTTTTGTATCATAGAACAAATTTTTAATTTCTGCCATTAAAAATATTGTGTTTATTGTGTTATATAAATGAAATGGTTATTCTAAGAATGTAAAGTCTAACGTATCTAAAGGGATTACAATTAAAAAGCTTTTTGTTTTTTAAAATATTCAAACATGTCTATTAAATCCTGGAGATTGGACAAATAATGAAGAAGCTCTAGAAAAAACTGGAAATTTCAGTTAAAACTTGGTTTTTTCTTTCTAGAAATCAATAAAAGACTTTATAATAGTAACATGAATTTAGAATTCAGAATAAATACTGCTTATGACGTCAAATCTTGTGAGTTATCAGCATTCAAAAAAGATAAACACATGCAATTTGCAGCAACATGGATGGCGCTGGAAGGGATCATGCTCAGCGAAATAAGCCAGAAAGAAAAAGAAAAATACCGGATGGTCTCATTCATAGCAGGAATCTAGAAAACTTAAATAAGGGACCAGGAAAATGAATAACTATAAGAAAGTGAAAATCAAAATCAACAAAAAACTATGAACCAGAGACACTTTTTGGGGGATGGGGGGCGGGAGGGGAGGGATTGGGGTCAGAATGGGGGGGTTGCAATTGTACGGGGAATATAAAAATAAAATTTATAAAAAAAAAAAGGATGAGCAAGAAAAAAAAAATCTTGTGAGTTATCAAATGGAAATTTAATCTGTATTTTTCTTAAAGCAATAGCTTCAGGTTTTGTGTTTAGTCCTTTTCTCTCCACTTTTTTTTGACTAGTAAGTTTTTAAAGTTGAATGGTACCCATTTTAAAGTTGATAAAGTACCCATCTTTCTTCAGAAAGTTTCTTTTTAAGATTTAGAGCATTTTTATAATATGTAAAGAACATTAATTATGCTCTAGTGAAGTGAGAGGGTCATGGAACTATTTCTCAGTGAGCCTTATCTAACCATGAAGGTAATTTATGCCTCTCCATATCCAGCACATCCGACCTGAAGATTGAAAAGTTGCCTCTTTCTTCTGTAGTTTAATTTCATACAAAATAGACAGTGCTTAAGTGTTTATTTCCATTATCTTAAAGATACAAAATTATTTATAGGCTATTTTGTAGTGAATATTCTTATTTTTATACTACAGAAAAACTACTTGTGATTTTCTTCATGGCATTCAGTAATTATATTAAAATATACAATGAATATGTTTGCAGTCTCATTCTGAAATGTCATCTATATGCTACTCTGGCAAAGAGATTTTGTGTGGTTGATTTAAGAACTTTACATGCCAGTGATATAAAAATGTGAGCACCAACAGACTTCCACAGAAATAAAACTATGGTTTTACTTAGTTGGAGAAGTAAATATTTTATTGGTAAGGATATTATTTAGAAAGAAAAATTTCCTAAATGATTCTACATTTAGCTAGAATTTCATATTTATGTGTGATGATATATTTATGTTTGCTTTTTGTCAGTATAACCTCAGGTAATAAAATAGTGTTATGTCATTTTTTTCTTAAACCAAGGCATATCATAGTCATGCTCTTTAATTTAGTAGTTGACTAGAACTTGTGATGTAGATAAGATTTCTTTGTGTTTTTTATTTTACGTGCAAAATATTGTAGTAAATAACTTCTATTGTGTGGGCCAAGTTTATTATGAAAAAATGTTTATTGGATGATACAAATATTTATACTTTCTCTGAAGTTCCTTATACATTTCAAGGCAGCCCTCTATTTTAAATATATTGTAATTATATTGTTTTTTGTTTACTTAGTAAAATGAATCCAACAAGGAACTAAAATTAGTGCTTTGGCTTTAAGTTTTATTAAAGAAAAATATCTATAATTTTATAACTACCAAGATCCTCATATTAAAAAAAAAAAACCAGTTGACAATTCTATGATAAATTTGTATGTAATAAAATTCCTATGAAAACACTTTTTGAAACTATATTGAATTCTTTCTATTGTGTGGATTCCATGGAAACTTTCATTAGATTGTTTTCACTTGTTAGAATACAGAGGATAGCAGAATACTAAGGATAGCTATTAATCTATTTCTAATGAAATTTATAAAAGTATTGAACAGTTGTAAAATTATCGAGTAACACTATTCTTGACAATGAATATATAATTTCTAATTAGCTTAGCTTTTGACTTAATCTGTAAAGATTTTGTAGGCACCTAATATTTGTTTATATTTTTATCAGATGTATTCAGAGCTTCTGTTTCAACTGCCCTAGAAAAACAAAGCATACTCATTCAGTTGAATTCCTGTAAGGTTTTCCTGATAGTTCAACCAGGAAAAGAATATTTGCTATAGACTCAGAGAAACAAATTTTACATTTGATTTTGCAGGAAAATCATTTTATGCTTTACTTGGAAGGAATAGAAATATGTAGATAAGAGTTAATATACATTGAAAATCTTGAAGAGTTAATTCAATATAAATGTAAAGAAGTTTATATGATTTATTTGAAGTTTCTAAATTCTTTTTACAGATATGTTGCATTTATTTATAATAATTTCTTAGTCCTTTCCTTCTAGAATGTTGATGTAAAGTATCTTAGAGCTCATTCGGTTACATAATATTGCTTTACTTTGGAAGCATTCTACATTAAGACATGAATACAGAACTTTTTGTTGTTGTTCTTGAGATGTAGAGAGGAGGAGAGAGACTTATCTGTGGAATGGATTTGAAACAAAGCTAATGGACTTGGGTTTGAGTGATTTGGGTAATGAAAAGTACAGTGAAACCAATTGAGATCTAACACTTGGTTTCCAAAAAATGGATTACTCACCACTTTTTTTTTCCCCCTTCTGCCACAGGAAACCAGTTTCCTCCAATTGCAGCACAGGACCTTCCTTTTGTTTTAAAGGCAGGCTACCTTGAAAAACGCAGAAAAGGTAAACCATAAGAACCTAAGGAAAAATCTAAAAGTGGTTTTATCATTACATAAAACATGCTTGCTGTATACATGTGGAGCAAATATTCTTTTTAGGTAATCTAAGAATTTTAAAACTTTTAAGAAAATCTGGATGACATTGTGCAAGTCACAAAATATACCTTTTAATACTAAATAATTTTTAATAACAAAACATTTGGTTCAGTTTTTAGTTGTCAATCTCAGTTATTTGTAAGTGATTCAGGAGTTGTTCCTGCCTCTTGTAAGAAGGCTATGAGCCATGTGTGTATTTTCCAGGATGGGGCTTTTCACTGTTATCCCACCTAGCTGAGCATCAGGTTAGGTTAGCCTGCCTCTGACCATGTCTGCTATGGTGCAGATTGAGCCTGGCATATTGTCTGCCATTTTCTATTTTTCATTCAGTGTTCCTCTTCATTGGCTATGATAATTGGGAGTTGACCATATGGTCTTACTCTTTCAACACCAATGTATAAGGACAATGAAATATGGAGGTTGTGCTGTGATATGGAAAATGGAAAGCAAAATCTCTTCATTACTATTCTACTTATCTCATAGGTAGTCCCTTAGTGCCCTTCTGTTTATATTCTGTTTACTGTTCTTAGCTTTCTTAGCTGAATTTCAAAGCTGAGAGACATAATAGAAATCATCTAGGTCAGCTCCTCCCCTGCTTTTATAACAGATGAGAAACTGAAGCAATTATCTCAAGACTGTGTCATCAGTGCCTTTTTGGCTGTCCTGTCAGGAAAGTTTTTTGGCCATGCAGTTGATCCCATAAATGTAGCAACCTCATCTCTGCTTCACATTCTTTCTTTTAGCATTGTATTTTGTTCTATTTTTGTTTGTTTGTTTGTATTTGTCTCTTGGAAAGAAAGATAACAATCAGCCATAGACTTTTAGAGCTTAGAAATCGTATTAATTACTTTTCCTTTTAGAGTAAGGAAATGGCCTTACAATGATATCTGTAATATATATTAATATTATATAAATTGTTCTCTCCCCCCGCCCCATTTTTGTAGATCACAGCTTTCTGGGATTTGAATGGCAGAAACGGTGGTGTGCGCTCAGTAAAACAGTATTCTATTATTATGGAAGTGACAAAGGTAGTATTATTATTCCATTATATTAACTTCTATTGCATGGTTGGGAGGTCATTTCCCCACCCCTTTATTATTGGTACAGGGTAAACTGAAGACAAATGAAAAGAAATAACTGAGAATTTTGATTATTATAGTCTAAGACTACTTTATAATTATTTCATTATTTGACAAGTGCTCTGGATTCCAGAATACCCTAAAAGTTAATACAATTGTGTTTCTTTGAGTTAAGAAAATGAAATAACTTTCATCTGTGTGGCCTCTCACCTCAGGAAATATTTATCATCCAGGCTATAGTTGTAGAATTTGCAGAAAAGTAAGTCTATTAGGATTGTGAGTGTGAGTGTTTTGAAGGGAGGAAAGATACCTTTTTCCAAGTACTTTAAAAGAAAAATTTACATAAAATTAAATATATGCAACACGTGTCTCAGCTTCTTTTACAGATTAAAATAACAGCAGCAAACTCCTGCATAGAACTTACTTTTCTAAGCACCGTAGTTATATCTAGTCATTTTAGTAACATGAACTCATCTAACTCACTACAACTCTGAGGTTGGTGCTATCATTAGCCTCATTCATTTTATTGTTTGGAAAGTAAGGACAGAGAGCTAAGCTTTCCAAACAAGTCCCAAATTCCAGAGCCAGTAATGGAGATTTGGGATTTGAATCTAAGCAATATGGAGAGAGCCTGTGCTCTTAGCTCTGATTTGTCACTGTATTAGTTTACAAATAATAAGATACATTTTTAAAAAGATTTATTTTATTTATACAAGAACCGGGGTACAGGCCAAATGTGGGGGAGTGTGAGGGGGTTCACCAGAGACAGCGTGGGGAACAGAACAGGCAGACTGATGAAATACACTGCTAAGGGAAGCAGCGGGTGAGGCAGGACAGGTCTGCTCGCCATGTGGGTTGCTTCATGGCTGGCGGGGATCGAACCAGTGCAGAGGCTGCGGACAGCTTCATAGCGCTGCGCTCAACCACCTGCACCACCAGGGAGGCCCAAGATACATTTTGTAATTTCATTTGCTAATTAATAAATCTGCTATTCATAGTTCATATATTTTTAAGTTCATTATTTGAAGAAATAAAATCAGAGAAGACTGAAATTTAAAGAATATAGGCTTTCTTACTTTTGCTTTTTTCCCTAGGAAAAATAGATTAGAAGTTAAATATTATATAGTGAGGGCTATATAGAAATAAGTTAACTTTCAATTCTAGAAAGACACTTGGAGGAGAGCAAGACATGAAAGTTCAATATCACTATCAACTGTTTTTTATAAACAATAACCTTTTTATTTTACTGTTTCTTATCAGCGTTTGGACATTTACGTTTCATTTGACATAATTTGCAGTTTTTTGGTTTTTTTCTCATTACAGAAACAGGCAAATAAGATTGTATTTTAGATAATTTGAACTATGTTCATGATGCTAGAAGTTCTCACTTTGGTTAATGGCATCAACAAATTAAGAATTAATTTAGTGGCTAATTTGCATTCTGTCACTAACTTACAATATATTCAAGTGTGATAATGGCATCAGTGAAATGTAAACTATAAGCAATTGTCAGTAAATAGCCTTCTGCCTTTTGCTAAGGGTAATAGGTGATTTTGTCGGGAAATTTAGAGTCCAACTTCAGTTTTGCTCATCACAGGTTGTAAACATGTGTTGATGTAAACACGTGTTGCAATTAAAGAAATAGAACTTGTGCAATATTGTGAATTTAGGAAGATTTTACTTTTCCCAAAAGATATATCCTCTATTTTACAAGAGTAGCAGAAAGAGGATTCAAATCTTCCTGACTTTGATTTAATCAGACTTCTCATTTCTAATTTCTTTTGAGAGTGATGAGAAAAGACATTATGTCTTTTCTCCATTCCTAATTATAACTGATATACACCAATTGGTAGGTCAGAGTTTCCCCAAAACCTAAGAAATATTTGCATTTATTTCAAAAGCTAATATTCTATGAATAAATTCTAGTTAGTTTTTTATATTAGTTAAATTCCCATTTCTGGGGCCTCCCCGGTGGCGCAGCGGTTGAGCGCTGGGTTGCGAAGCTGCCCGCGGCCTCTGCGGGGCCGGTTCGATCCCCGGCTGCTCCCCGGCCCCGGAGGAGGATCCCACATGGTGCGCAGACCTCTCCTGCCACCCGCTGCTCCCCTCAGCAGTGTACTTCGGTCCTTCTGCCTGCTCTGCTCCCCACTCTGGCTCTGGTGAATTCTCTCACCCTCCCGCGCTTCTGACTGTGCCCAGTGCATGTATAAACAAAACAAACAACTATAATAAATAAATAAAAGCATGCCTCTATAAAAAAAAAAAAAATTCCCATTTCTATCATTTGATGAGCTTTTATGGTAATAACATCTTTTTATAATGTATTTTAACTACTTTAATTCATAAACTACCACTGCTTTTTAAAAATTGCTATTTTAGCATTTCCTTTTCATCTGGATATTTGAAAATCTGGTTTCTATTTCCTTAAATTCTTCCTTGTCTCTTACTGTGAAGCCTCCTGTTTCCACTGAGATTTCAGATCTATTTTTAGTGATTTTTTTTTCTCTTTTGGCTGTTTCCTATGGAATTCTTGGCCAGTTCCTTTCCTTTTAGGAATTCTGGGGGTAGGGGAGAGTGTGTGGAATCTATCAGACAGTTTTTAATTGCTTGTTTGGCGTAATCTTAATTTCCTTCCTTTGTGTTTTTTTCCAGGATAATATAGGTGTTACATGAAATTTTTATTTTCTTTATGAAATCAGATACCTAATTTGTACAGTATGTGTGAGCCATTTACCTAAACTTTGGAAAGAGCTATTTAGATAGATGAGAACTATAATCCTTCAACTAAGTAGGATTTAGATAAATGGATTATAGAGGCACAGAAGGAGTTGATACCACTTACTAGGTTAAATTGTACTTTGTTACTATTTGACAGATACATAGGTCACATTTTCTACCTTATTGTGTATGCCAAAAAACATATTGACCCATCAAGATAGTAATGGCTTAGAAAGAGTAGTTCTAGTCTCTAGGGTAAATAATGCACTTACCTTTGTACCCATAAATATTATCTATATTTATTATTCATGGCCATTTGGGTCCTTAAGTAATATATATATAGAGAGAGTACATATTTTATTGCTTTATGAAATCATATCCATCCTTTTATCTCCTTCCTCTTCCTTTCATTGTCACGAATCCCATTCATCAAGCATCTTAGGTTTGAGTTGCTCAGACTGAATGATTAAGGCAATAATTCATACACTCACTCATTTATTCATTTTTTTATTTGATAAACATTTATTGGATACTTGGTGGATATTAGGCACTGGGGATAGAGATAATCCTGCCTTAGAGTTATTTGCAGTTTGAGTTGTATATCAACAAGAGGAAGTCAGGAGAATCCTAGGTGGGAGCTGAACAGGTAAACTGATAATTTCAATGCAGAGTAGAAAGTTATTTAAATATCTTTGGAGCACAATTTCCTAGGGGATTTAGGAGATACTCCTAGTGGAGAGGACCCTTCATTGGACCATAAAGAATGAGGAGGAATTTTTCATTCATTACTACACTATTTACAGTAGACAAGCTGTGGGAAAAACCTAAGTTTCCAGGGATAGATGAGTGGATTAAGAAGCACTGTATTTACACAATGGAATACTAAATTCCTGACAATATGGATGGAACTGGAGGGAATTATGCTACGTGAAATAAGTCAGAAGGAGAAAGACAAATATTAGATGATTTCACTCAGATGTGGAATATAGAGAAACAAAGGTATAGACAAAAATAAACCAAAACAAACCCTAGAAACATTACTGCAGGTTGGAGGGAAAAGGTAGAGGAGGGAGGAGGGGCAGTGGACTGTGATGGAGGATTATGGGTGTCTTGGAGATGGATGCCTTGGTAATGGGTGGTGGTGGGTGTGCCTTGAAGATTTTTATGGCTGCCTTGGTGGTGGGTGTAAAATACTCCTGAAAAGATGTGAACCTACAGTTATCTCTATATTATATACAATATTATAGACCAGTGTTACCTCAATAAAAAAAATTTAAAAACTAAAATAAAATTATAGGTTCAGGGGTCTCCCTGATGGTGCAAGATATTAAGTCTCAGCACTGTGAAGCTATCCATACCCACTGCAGCATGAGTTCAATCCCCAGCCAGGGAGGTGACCCACATGGCACAGCAGACCTCTCCTGTCTTGCCTGCTGCTCCCCTCAGCAGTGTATTTCAGTGAATCCGCCTGTTCTGCTCCCCACTCTGTCTCTGGTGAATCCTCTCACCCCCCCCATACTTCTGGCATGCACCCCAGCTGTTGTATGCATAAATAAATAAATCTTTAAAAAATTATAGGCTCAAATAAAAAAAATGAGTAGGAGATTATAGATGAAAAAGGGTAAAGTGGACACTTAGGCAGGGGAACAACAGAGATTCTGAATTTTGAAAAGGCCTCGATGACATCAAAGTTGGAATCAAGTATAGCATTTTTCAGTGAGGGAAGGGTGCACATCATGCTAAAGTGGATTATGATCAGATTGATAAAAGTCTTATGAGAACAAGGCCCTTGCTAAGGACTTTATCCTAATATGGCCTTTAAGCTCAGGGCTCTGATCTGATTCAGTTTTTAGGTAGTTACTGTGGTAATAATATTGTCGAAGATGAATTGGAATGGATAGAGACTGGGTCAACAGGATCATTTAGGAGGACATTGGACTAGCGTAGGCAAGAGAGATCATCAAAGGGCTGCCGAGAGGCAGAGCCAGGATTTAATGCAGACCTCTCTGACTCCAAAGTCATGTTTTTTCCACAAATTGGTTGCTATCACCCCCTCCAACATGCCTGTAAATGATGGCCCATTTCAGAACCTGTTTTACACTCAAGGTTTTTCTTTTTCTGTTTAACCTCCATATGATCTTGAATTAACATATGAACCTTATCCCTTTGCACTTTTGAGGGAGGAGAGTGTTTTTAGTATCTATCTACTTTCCACTTATGGGTTTTTGCAGTGAAACCCCCATAACCTATGCCATACTAGTGTCATCATATGTAACAGCTGCAGATAACCTGGGTTCCACTGAGTCTAATCATATATCAAAAGTCATTTAGTGCACGTGGTTGTAGTATTTTCACTATAATATCCTTTCCATATATAATAAAAATCAGTAGAAAATTGGGTTTAATACAGATAATTTAATATAATAAAATTTTCAGGTTAGCAGAGAAATAAAATTTTTATTGTAATTGACCTCTCCTCTTGCTCACATACTCTACAACTTCTCCATGGATAGGGGGAAAGTAACATCTGTTCAGTTTGGATGAAAATTATATAGTGTGTTTTCATGTTGAAATAGCATTATAGTTCTCTTTTAATACTTTAATTACTGTTAAAGAGTGTTTATGTACTTGGAAGTTCTTTTGTTTTATAACAGTAACTCAATAACACCATAAAAACTTACCTTTTCTCCTGATCTATTTGATAAATGCACAGATTAAATGCACTTATTATATAAGTTGAAGAGATACATACACACACACTTTGAAGGTAGATATATTTTAAATCAAACTATGTACTCTTATCTTCAATCACTGTAGCTATCTATCTGTATGTACAGATAAATAACAGCAGCATCTATACCAATGGATATTCTTTGAATAGCTGTGTGTCAGGCATTGTTAATGTACATCTGTATAATATATTGGCTCAGAGTGAGCACAGAGGATCCATCAACAGTGTAGTGTGCAGGAGCCAGCTCATTAGAGCAGTTAAGTGAATGAGGGCTGGTGAGCTGGGAATGGGTGGGTTCGAGTCATTCCATACCCTAGTCAGGAGTTTGGCATTTCCTGTCTAAGGGACAGTTAACTTTTCTAAGCATTGAAGGTAAGCATTTGGCAAGACAAACTCTGATTGGATGTTGGAAAGATTATGCTGACAACTATCAGGAGAAAGTGAGAGTGGAGGCAAAATGTGTTCTGAAGCTGGCAGGAGCTGAGAGTTTGGTGAACAAAAGCAAAGGTTGCTTACCTCCATGTCTTCAATGTTTTTAGCCACTCACATGTTGCATGACTAGAAGCAGTGTTCTTTCATCTCCAACTGCAGGAGGCTCTCAAAGGATAGTATGTATGGGATATTAAGAAATCCTCTGTTCAATGTTTATCTTAACAATAGCTATATGCTATGATGGGCTAATAGACCATGTTGTAATTATTACCTGAATTTCAGTTGTAGAAGAAAACATTAAGTTTAGCCCAAAAGTAGAAACAGGACATTAAATTTCCATTCTACAAATATGCTTGTAATTTATTTATTCTCCATTCACATGTACCTCATACCTTGTTTTTCAGTCAAGCTGAAATGTATAACTAAAAAGACCACTTGATTTTTATGCCTGCAGTGTATTTCTATGGAAAAATAAAGTTTTGGAAACATCTAAAATTTCTTGCCACCAGACCATCTGAGCCCAAATTTTAATTTTTATTATTTCCCTTTGGACTCAAATATTGCTGGTGTTTATGACTCAGAGTCATTTGGGGCCCTGAAGTAACAAATACATGTAGCATGTGCTGTTTTTCACTTAAAATAGTAATAATTTGATATTTCCTCACAGAATAACTCTAAACACCAGAGGTATGTTTCCAATGCCTGAATTAGTGTTGACATCTGTGTTTCTGTGAGCTGTGTAAACAAAGGGAAATGTTGGTGTATGTTTAACTGATGGCCTAGAAGAACTGACCGGTCAATTTGATAGAGTTAAGAAGAGTTTAGTATTTGCAGGGCATATAATCCACTGTCCTACTAATGAGTATTAATACTTACAGGGGTAGTATGAGTTATTTACTGAGAGGGAAAGACCTTAAATAGAAATAGCAGGTATTATCAAACATTTCTGAACACTGCATATCCTTCTGTTTGGTAATCATTTGTACCAAATTAGCATTCTTGGTATAGACAACAGAAATCAACTTTATATAGAAAAGAAAATTATTGGGATGGTTTGGGCTTTCAGACAGAACTGATAGGAAGGCTAAACAAAGACTTAAAAATCAGACAAAGACTAAGACACCAGGGGAGACCCGATTCATGCCTCAGGGTGAGTATAGTTGGGACACATTGCTGGCCCTGACCCGGGAATGAATTGTGGACTTTTCCCCCTGATTCTTTAGTTGGCTCAGATTTAGGTCCCAAACTGGAGCATCTGCTTGACTGATCTGGGGTAGGGAAATTCCTCCTCTTTCTAGCTTTTGTGGTTGGAATCTGTGTTCTGTCCCCCAACAAGCTCAGGATTAAAATAGGAAAGATACTTAGATGCTGGATATCCTCAGATGACAAATGCACACAACTTACAGGACTGCTAGAAGACATGGAATTATTTAGTTAATATATTTACTCTATATTTAAAATAGAAAGAGTTTGGTGTTTTAAGCATATTATCTGAAAGCCAATGAAGAGGAGAAAAATCCAGCACATTTACAAGAAAAACATGAAGGACTGATTGGATTTTTATAGGTGGCAGTGAGGTGGAGGGAGAGAACATGAAGACAGTTGGTGAAGGAAAGGGAGAAATTAAGAAAGATGCTGTTTTCTGGCTGGGAGCCTGCCATTTAATCAAATGGGGGACATAGTACAAGTGTTGGAGGGGTGGGGACGAGATGATCTCCCTTGTGGGTCTGCTACATTCAATATGCCTATGGGACAGGCAAGAGATAAGACATGCATGATGAACAGATGAAGATTTGGATATACAATGCTGAAGCTGGAGTAAAAATAGAGAATTATGAGTACCAAGCATATTGACAGGAATTTGATTGTTGGGTGTGGGTGAGATTGCCTAGTGAGAGCTGTAAAGCAAGGAAAGAGCAGGAGTTAAAACATAGGCCATCATGGATGTTTGATAGGCAAAGGTAGAGGAGTCCACAGGAGGAAAGTGAGATAATGTTTATCTGTGTACTGTGACTTCATGATTTACATGTTCTAGAAAGTTTTTTTTTTTCATACATTAGTGTGTATCAAAATTACCTGGGGTACTTGATAAAATTCTGATTTCCTGAAACCACCCCCAGAGATTCCTCAATAGCAAGTTTCTGCATTTTCTCTTCCACAGTTGATCTCATGAATATAAGGACTGTTTAATGATTATAAATTTCTTTTTTCTTTTTTGGACTATACATTATTAAGATAACATTGGTTTATGATTTAGAGGTATATGGCCTCCACCATAGTCCATTGAACCCCTCCCCACTTTCTTCTCCCTGCCCCTGTAATAGCCTCAATTCTGTAGTCAGATTTCTTTTTTTTTTTTAGATTTATTTATATATGCATATAAGAACTGGGGTACAGGCCAGAGGGGGTGTAAGAGGATTCACCAGAAACAGTGGGGAGCAGAACAGGCAGATCTATTGAAATACACTGCTGAGGGGAGCAGCAGGTGAGTCAGGAGAGGTCTGCTGCACCATGTGGGTAGCTCCCTGGCTGGGGATCGAACTTGTAGTGTGGAGGCTGCAGACAGCTTTGTAGGTTACATCTTAACCCCTTGCACCACCAGGGAGGCTCCCTATAGTCATATTTCTAAGGTTAGTTATAGGTTTGAATGCTTTATCTGATTCTTTGTTTTGTCTCTCGCATATAAGTGACACCATCTGATATCTGTCTTTCTCCTTCTGAATTATTTGCTTAGCAAAATCCTCTCCAGTTCTATTCATGTCACAAAAGTCAAGAGTTTATCTTTTTTTTTTTTAATAGCTGAGTAGTATTCCATTGTGTACATGTACCACATATTCCTCTTTCATTTATCTGTCTTTGGGCATTTAGGTTGTTTCTATAACTTAGCTATTATAAATAATGTGGTAGTGAACAAAAGTGTGCATGTATGTCTTAAGTTTTTGCATTTTTACAAGTATCCAAGATGATTTTAACATAGATGATTCTTGAAATACACTTTAAAAGCACCTTTCTAGGAAACTGTGATATGGTTGAAAAAACAAGCCTTAGAAATCAGACTTACAATAGGATTGTGTTTTTTTACCCCTCATTAGTTATGTGACCATGAAAAAGTTTTTTTTTTCCATATATTTTCCAAATAATTTTTTTTAAAGATTTAAAATTTATTTATAAATAAATAAATTTATTTAAAATTTATTTATACAAGAACCAGGGTACAAGCCAGATGTGAGGGAGGGTGAGAGGATTCACCAGAGACAGAGCAGGGAACAAAACAGGCAGACTGACTGAAATACACTGCTGAGGGGAGCAGCAGGTAAGACAGGAGAGGTCTGGCATGCCACATGGGTATCTCCCCGGCCGGCCTGGATCGAACCCGCACTGCAGAGGCTGCGGAAAACTTCACAGTGCTGCACTCAACCGCGGGCGCCAACTTCACAGTGCTGCATTCAACCGCAGGCGCAACCAGGGAGGCCTGAAAAAGTTGGGGTTTTTTTGTTTTTTTTTTTTTTGAGGTTTGTTTTCTAATCACTGTGGGGGGATATAATAAATACCTTATCTCAGAGTTGTTGCAAGGTATATACAAGATATGCTATATTAAATTCGTGGCATAGAAAAGGAGCTCAGTAAATGTGAGTTGTCTTTTTAACATCTAAAAGCCTTATAACACAGCTGTAAATCCAAAAGCCAGTGAAAAAGTAGAAGGAAATAGTTATCATTAATTTTATGAGTTTTGCTTTGTAAGAGATCGGAGCCAACTGTTTTTTACCTTGAACCTACTGAATTAGAATTGTGTAAAATTAAGTTACTGATTTAATAGATTTCATTATCCAGTTTCTCCTGGCAGCCTTCAGTTCTGTAGATATAAAATTTGAACAGCATGATATAGGCAAGGTTAAAATGTGAAATAGAAGCTGAGGGAAATTTAATAGAGGGACAAGCACCTTAAATCCTGAAGGCATCAATGTGTTATTAATATAAAATACTCAAATTAAACTACTGTGTCATCAAAAAATGTTTAAAAGAATTGTTTGAGAAGTTAGGAAAGTATATGTTTCAGGAAAATTTCTATTATAATGACTAAAATTTATAGGATTTTGGTACTTCGTAAGCTTCTGCTAGCTGGCTTGTTACTAGTTTTGTCTCATTAAACAATAATGTTCCCTTGTTTGTTTTAAATCACAGGGTAAATTTATTTAATGAGTAAGTGAATGACTTAGTCTTCTTTGAGAATTTTAGAACTGCTGTGCTTAACCATTCATTATTTTAATACTTTCTTCCCAATGTTGTTTGTCTAGTTGGATTTTTTGCAAAATATGTCCTGGGAGTGAGTACCAGCTTCATAAAATGTTATAGGAAAAAAAGAATTCTGTTGACAAATAACATTGGGAAATGCTGCATACTAAATCTTTCTTATAGAAAGGGCCTCAAGATAGCCTGAATTAACACCTGTTGAATTGAGTATTTCCAAACTTACTTGATCATAAGGACACACTTTGGGAAATGTTGCTCTAATTTTTAAAATACAGTTTTTTTGAACCCACAGAAGTTCATTGTAGACTTTTTTCTACAAAGTAAACTTCAAATTTTAAAATTTGAATTGTTTTTTGCATTCATCCATTATTTCTAAATATTATTAGAAGGTCCAGGGTTAAGTCAGAAATTTCTAAGTCAGTTTTTTCTCATTTGATGTTTTGAAAATTATATCATGTCCATGACATTTAAAAAATATATGTTACTTCAGGCATTAAATTAGTATATTTGAGAAAAAGAGATATATATCTGCCAGTACACTAAACTAAGAGAACTCTTCATCCTGCCATATGGAAGCATTTCTCTATTTCCCCTGAGCTCAGTAAAAGAGACTGTTCACCTTACTCATGATCTTAATATTGTGTGCTAACCTAAGAAATAAACCTATAGCTTTGCAGCTTTTCTATAAAAATGGTATAACTAGGTAAAGTAATGACTAATTTTATTTTCAGGGTCAGAGTATGAAATCCTTTGTTGTATTCCTACTGTGTATTTAAAATTATATCTGACTGAAACTCTAATCTTTTTTTTATTCATTATATGGGATTCAAATATACTTGACTAGCTAAGCTTGTTTCAACTAGTTCAAAAGTTAGAGTTATACAAATGTTGGCGAGGTTGTGGAGAAAAAGGAACTCTCCTGCACTGTTGGTAGGAGTGCAAACTGGTCCAACCACTATGGAGAGCTGTGTGGAGATTTCTGGACCTACTAAACATAGAGCTTCCATATGATCCAGCAATTCCACTCCTAGGTATTTACCCAAAGGACACAGAAACATCAATTCCAAAGGGCACCTGCACCCCTATGTTTACAGCAGCACTATTTACAATAGCTAAGCTTTGGAAACAACCCAAATGTCCCAAAATAGATGACTGGATCAAGAAGATGTGGAACATGTATACCATGGAATATTACTCAGCATTGAAAAAAGATAAACACATGCAACTTGCAGCAACATGGATGGAGCTGGAAGGGATCATGCTCAGCAAAATAAGCCAGAAAGAAAAAGAAAAATTCCGGATGGTCTCACTCATAGCAGGAATCTAGAAAACATAAATAAGGAACCAGGAAAAAGAATAACTATAAGAAAGAAAATATCAAAATCAACAAACAACTATGAACCAGAGACACTCTTTAGGGGGTGGGGGGCGGGGAAAGGAGGGATTGGGGTCAAAATAAGGGGGTTGCAATTGTATGGGGAATATAAAAATAAAATTTAAATTAAAAAAAAGTTAGAGTTATACATTTTTGGAAAAGTTTTTTTCATTCTTTATTTTAGAGACTTGGAGGGTGGGGTGGGGTAGTGAGGTGGACTGGTGTTGAGAGGAGATAGTGGCAAATAAGGCCCAGCACATTTCAACTGACAGCTTTTCCCATTGGTTTACTAAATCTGAAAGAGCCATGAGTTTGTCATGAGTTTTCTAGGAAGTTTTAAGGTTTAATTCTTGGACTTCCCTTCCATGAAAGTGTCATCTTTCCATGCTTCTTTCTGAATGAAACCACTAACTATGGGTCTCTTTCTCTGGTTCCCTAAAGTAGCCTTTTAAACTTAATCACCCCAAATCCATTTATAATCTTTGAATTTAAGGTGATATTTGAAGATGCCATTTAAACATTGTACTATAAAGCTATAATACTGACTGACTGAATGTTGTACAGATAATGAAGATGAAATCCTAGTGGCAACTACTTTGTGTGTGTAACTGAACCTTTTCTCCTCTCTTTTAAATTAAGCATGGAAACCTTACAGCTAGTCTGGAGCCTCCATTATCTGCATTTTCCAACAAAGATAAAATCCTTTCAACACAAGCTCATAGAAGATACAAACACATAGATATAAATACATGCACATTTGTATTCCTTTTATATATAGAAGAGAAATTGAGAGTCTTTTTACTTAACTTTGGCAAAAGGAATACTCATTGTATAGTTCTTCAAAATGACATTAAACGTAAAAAAAAAAAATGACATTAAACGTTGCCTTAAATTTGTGCTAAAAATTAAATTGAAAATAGCAAAAAATTAACTTATATGCAATCACTGAGGAATTCATCTATGTGTAAAGACAGATAAAATATTAAAGATTTGACAATTAAAAAATGATAACTGATTGGAATTTATATTCACTGTAGAAATGAAATCCTAACTTTTGTTGTATCTTCGACAGACAAACAACAGAAGGGAGAATTTGCAATAGATGGCTACAGTGTCAGAATGAATAACACTCTTAGGAAGGATGCAAAGAAAGATTGCTGTTTTGAAATCTCTGCTCCTGATAAACGTATCTATCAGGTTGGAGTTTTTCTGTTGCCTTGAAATTGAATTGATAAAATGTCCTGATTTCATTTATAAAGACATTAACATTTTGTGAAAACACCTCTCCCTGACATGTTAGGGATATTAAAAAATATTGCCTTTCACACAATGAATATTCATATAAGAAGAAATATATTTCAGTTTTTTTCAGATTAATTCAAGTGATATCTTCTTTAAAAAGAACAAATGGATATGTAATTTATCAATTACTCTCATGTTGCATTTTATATCTATTATAATAGAACTTTGTGATTTCCTAAAAGAATTACATATCAGAAAGAGTAAAATTATCAAAAGAAAAATATCAGGATGTTAATCCATATTGCATTGCTTAGTGTTGTGGGAGAAAATGAAGGTAAAGACATATATCAGCCCTGCAATTCAAGAGCTATCAGCTAGCATCAATATGGAATGTATGTTTAATAAGTTTTAAATATCTGAGATTACAGTTGAAAGCCAGTTAATTAAGTTGTCAGGTAGTGTGTTGGAATCTGACAAGAACATTTTTAAGAAAACTGTACCCAGCAGTCTAAAGAAATTCATGGGTGTCTTCTAATTGTCAAGGGCAAATTTTGTTCATCAGTTCTGTCTTTGACATTGATGAAGAGAAGCAGCTTTTTTTTCCTGCACAGCTGCCAGCTGCTGATCAGAGTTTCAAATCCATCATCCTCTGCTTCAATTACGTAAATTTGTCAAAATTAACTGTACATTATAAGAAGCATCCTTGCAAGAAAAGTAGCACTAGACATGAAAAGAATTACTAATGGTCTTAAAGAAATGATAAGAATCCTGTATAACCTGTGGTTATTTTTCATGGTTTTTTTTTTTTCATTATTATTAGTTTACAGCAGCTTCTCCCAAAGATGCTGAGGAATGGGTACAACATCTGAAATTTATATTACAAGGTAAGAGCAATCAATTGAAGAAGATATTGCAAGCTTTAAATACTGAATAACCGAATGATTTGGACTTTTATAGACAAAAGCTTATGGACTCTGAGAATGACCAAGGGAGTATGACTGGTATTAATTCAGACCATTCACTACATAGTTATAAAAGTATATTTTCTATAAGTATCAGTTGGCAATTTTGAAATTTACATATTTATGCAGTAATCAAATTTATAAAATGTTTTTAGGTAGGGATATATTGTGACTTTTTAAGGCTGCATTAATTTAGGGAATAATGTTTTGAAAGTCCTTTTGTGTTCTTTAAAATTTTACTTCATGAAACATGTTTTCTAGATATGGGATCGGACATTATTCCTGTGGATGAAGATGAAAAAGGAGAATTATATGATGATGTTGTTCCTTTACCAGGCAGTGTTTCATCAGCAAGCTATCACCCAATTGATGAAGAAATTTACGAAGAACTTCCAGGTATTTATTTCTGGTGATTCATTTAAATATTTTAGGGCTTTTTAAAAAAATGCCATATATTATCAAGCTGACAACTTGAGTAAAAAATGGTGAGCTATTAAGAACAAGAACAAAGAAAAGCTTCAAAACTGTATTTTACAAAAAGGGTTCTGCTTGAGGGTTTTCAAGTGAGTGGATGTACACTTATGAAAAGTGAATGGAATGTTAAAATGAAGCAGATACGGTCCTAATCTCATGAGACTTTTGGCTCATTAGCATTGTTTATGCTACATAATTTTTTAATTAAAAAATTGACTTGCCTTACAGTTTTTTCCACCAACTTACACATCATTTTTTATTTATACATCTTGGAACTTCCATTAACCAGAAGTTCTATGCACACCCCATATGTCAACAACTTCTGCCTCATATATTCCTCCTTGCTGTAGTGGATTGCATTGTCTTGGAGGAATGTTGTTGAACTATAAACAAAGGCCTTTTGAGGCTTGAAGTTTTCTTATTATTTTATCATTGGGTATGAATAAATTTTTTATTCTACGTTTTTAGGCAGATTTAGGGTTTATAGCCTCAGTATCTGTTATGTAACATAAAATTGTCTATTAGCTGTTTGACTTGTAGTTGTGAGAGTCAGCCTAAAACAGAAGGGTGGGCATCTAAAACTTAGGACACTTAGAATATGAAAACATTCAGGGAATAATTGCATTACTAATACCATAGGTTGAAATTAACCTTTACTAGCTATTAGAAAACCAACAGCTAGAGAAGTAAAGGTGATTATAAGCAATATAAGTGAGATTGAACTCACATCATATAGATGTTTCAAATTAGTGTACAATGTCATTTTCAGTGAAGTCAGTAAAAGCATAACAACTAGCACATGGACTTTGGTCAAAAAGTTTAAATTTTGGCTGTATCATTTATTAGCTCGGTGACTTTAAAAGTGAATTTCATCTCTAATATGGGGATAATATGGTGATGGGATAATCAAACAATTTATTTAAAACTCTTAGTACTAGTGCTTAAATAATAACAAGCCCATAATAAATGGTAATATCACTATTGTTTTGGTTATTGTATCTTGCAAGTGCTGCTAAGAGAGAATAATAATGGTTTTCTGAATAAGTAGGAATTAATGATGATAAGAGTATTACAAATTCAAGATATTACCAAAACATGTGCATGTACCTCTTGTCTTTTTACTACACTAGATGATTAGTATAAAAGGACAACTTTGTGGGCATTGGTAACCTGTATATTTCTGTTAAATTCATGAAACTGCATGTTTATAGTTCCTTCCTTTCTGATTTATCCTAAGGAAATAGCACCTGACATAGCATTAGTACCTGCAAATAGGAAAGAATATTTGCTGGTTACTTGTTTGCAGTTATACCATATCATTAATACAATTATTTTAGTCTTTCAAATGTTCAGAAGAACTAGGAGAATGTAGTGGATTGCAATGCTAATGAGCCAAAAGTCCCATGAGATTAGGACCGTGTAAAATGGAAGAATGTATTATCTTAAGCATGGTATCATTGTCATATGCATCTCATTCCTCTAAAACTCTGCAGTGAGTTGGGTACATTCCAATTGTTGGATTTACTATTAATTAAGTTTTATGTTTCTTTGACCTGACCATCCTCTCTGTACCCCTCAAATAAAAAAATTGGTCTGGAATGAAGATCAAATGTTCAGTCATTTTCATAACAAAGACCCAAGGCAGATCCTCTGTAAATATCTTGAAAATCTCAAAAATATGAAACATCTTTTATTTTCTCCTATTCTATGTGTTCTTTCTCTCTCCCCACATTCCCTACCCCCTGCCTTTTGGCCTGGGGCCATTGTTGGAAATAGCTGGTTACTCTTTAAGTAGTCTTACTTCTTGCTGTGGTACTGGAAGAAATCTAAGCTGCTCTGGGATTCCTTGGCCCCTGCCTGGGAGCCCAGTTGCTGTACAAAGTGATTGAGCTTGATAGAGCCTGCAACTGTGCCCCTGGGAAGGAAGCTGGTGTAGGCAGCTGTGGAATGTCTAGCTCTTCTTTCTTCCCCAGTGTAACTGAGAGTTGCTTCAACATCTGCACAGTTCAAGTTTGTCGAGTTTGAGCCAGCCACTCAGAGGGGATTTTTCTTAGTGAAAGCCCTAAAGTTGTCTCTTAGAGTTACAGGTTTTGTTTGATTAAATATCTAAAACTAGATAGGCAACTTATTTCCTTTAAAAAAATGATCTCTCTTTCAGAATAAGAATTAAGCTAATTGCTTTTTTCTTCTGTGAAATATGAATATAATTTTGAGGGGAGGTGAAAACAGTGGAAAAGTACTGAGCACATTTATTAAAAAATTGGTATTTTTCCAGTTCTATACAAAGAACTGTGTATCTCCGAAGTCTGACTGATTAAATTCCCAGAATTAATTAATGCTACCATTTAAACACAATTTTCTGTCAATTACATATAGTTGAAAACCAATCCTCTTAGTTGCAAGATGAAGCATACAAATGTGAAGAAAAATCTAAGCATTCGACATTTTACTTTAAATCACAGATTTTTTTTCTGACAAAGGAAAATTCTCACTTTAATAACTTTTTTAATGTAAAATAAACCTGCAGTATTTAAGTCTCAGGAGTAAGAAGAAGAAAACATTGTTTAAAAAATTGTATTGCAAAATATCCTTTGAAAAATGCTTATAATTCTATGGGAGTGTAAATAGTTTTATTGTAATTGTTTTTCAGTTAGAATATTCTAACTTTATTACAGTCACTTCTCTTTAATTTCTTGTTCATTAATTTTTAACTACATAAAAGAATAAGAATAAATTTCAAAGATTTCTTTGTGTTCAGGGGATTTATGCATATGTACAGAAAAGTTGAGAGAGTGCCATTTCTGGGGAGTATTGAAGGTATTTGGCTTTTCTCCAAATACCCTAATGCTTTCACGCCTTTTCTATCTTACTACCTTTTAGCATAGGCCAGGCAGATTTGCTAACATTGTGACATCACTGTAGCATATTTGTGTTTGTGCAGCTAATGTATTGATCAAAGTGTGCTAATGTGTTTCATAACACAGTAATGAGTTCCTTTGGCTTACTACAAATTTCAGAACTTATTGCTCATTTTTTCATTAGAAATCCAGAGAAACATTTTTGTTTGATTTTAAATCTTGAAAAGGGAAAAGAATACTTGGAAAATTGTTGCAGAAATTAGCCCAGCTGGCTCTCCTTGATTTTTTTTCCTTTAATGTCAGGAAATTATGCAGAAACAACAATGACAAAAGGATCAAGATATAAATTCAATAGAATCAGCCTACTTTAACAAAAATGGTAACTGCCCATTAGCCTATTAATTTTGTAGCTTTCAAGGGGAATTGCATTTGAAATTCTTCTGGCAAGTGGATGAGAGGAGAGAGGACAACATAAAACAGGAAGACTAATTTCTAATTCCATTAACCTATTTTTATAAAGTGTTAATTCATTTTTTAATTTTAATGATAGATTGAGCTATTCTGAGCCAGAAAAGGATATTTTTATACTGTGGTCATTTGATTACATTTTAAATTTATGCACCTAAAATGGAGTATAAAGTTAAATTTTGCTATAAAGTTCTTCAATGAGACTGTTATGTAGACGTAAAAAAGAACAGTGTTTGGGTACTTAAATTTCAAGTAGTTTCAAGCAAGTGAACAGAAATATTAAGTTAATTAGTAAGTGGTTACCCGCTCTCCTGAAATACATTTGACATTTTTTTCCTTCCTGAGTAATTATTTCTCGTATCACCAAGTTAATATGAAGATTATAGGGACCCTGTAGTCTCTGGTATTATCATTATAAGTGATGCTAGTCTGGTTTCATAAAAGAATTTTTCTCATTTTAGAGAACTACAATGGAAAGATGACAGTTGACTTATTCAGCATTTTAATATTATTAGTCCATGAAGTTTGCTGGAAGTCTTTTTACTTAAACCATGGTATTAAATTATAGTGTTATTAATATTAAGTGTAGTGGAAAACAGGATAAATGTGTCATGACTTTTCCAACAACCCAATATAAATGCATATATATATTTTTAAATGAAATCCTCATTTCTGTTTACTTCTGCCATTTGTTTTATCTCCTTCATTTTTTTCCTACTTCCTTATTACCTTCCTCCTTTTCTAATTCTCTTTCTTTTTGCCTGCCCCTTTTCATTCTTTTTTTCCTACTTGCTTTCATTTCTTTCACTCCATAGATATTCTTTTTTTTTAAATTTTTTTTTATATATAGAGGCATGTTTTATTTATTTATTTGTTTGTTTGTTTGTTTTGTTTATACATGCACTGGGTACATTCAGAAGCGCGGGAGGGTGAGAGAATTCACCAGAGCCAGAGCGGGGAGCAGAGCAGGCAGAAGGACCAAAGTACACTGCTGAGGGGAGCAGTGGGTGGCAGGAGAGGTCTGCGCGCCATGTGGGACCCTCCTCTGGTGGCCGGGGAGCAGCTGGGGATTGAACCCGCGCCGCAGAGGCCGCGGGCAGCTTCGCAACCCCGCGCTCAACCACTGCGCCACCGGGGAGGCCCTCCATAGATATTCTTGAGCACCATTATGTGGGAGGCTCTATACCTCGGAGCTGAGAATCTTTCTTTGCAGGCCGCTTCCTCTGCCCTGTTTGGCCCAAATCTTGTCTCACTGCTGTACTTTTAGTTCCCCATGTTTATTTATGTATTATGCATATATGCCATATTCATGTCTCATGAGTTTATTGGTTTTGCTCTGATATAGAAATCCTGTCTAATAGTCTAAACTAACTTTGTGTCATTATTATGACACCTTTTCTAACCACCCGCCACTTACCGTCCTCTTTTCCATCTGCCTCTTATCTACTATCCCCCTCTGCCCTGTACATATAGAATACCTTTTTCTAGACCCATGACCAGTAATTTGTTGGAGTTGAGAGTGAGGACTTTGGAGACAAACACACATTGCTTTAAATTGCAGCTCTGCCCCTTTCTCTGTACTTCAGCCAAAGAAGAATAAGCACAGAGAGGAGGTGAGGAATACAAGAAATGGTAGCAAATCTAGCAATAGCTCAGTAACTTTAGCTATTTTTTAAAAATATGTATTTTACGAATTTAGGAAGAGGTAAAATAAATCTGATTAACAATTACAAGATTACCTGGGACAATGGAGATGTGGAGTAGAAAGAGCATGAGAGTGTTGTCCTGTGTAGGAGAAAGGAAGAGAGAAATAATGAGTAACTTTAGTCTTTGATAGGAAATGCATGTTAAAATTTCAGAGTAAGTACAGCACTATGAAGCTATCCTCAGCGTCTGCAGCATTTGATCCCCAGCTGGTCAGGGAGCTACCCACATGGTGCAACAGATCTCTCCTGTCTTGCCCGCTGCTCCCCTCAGCAGTGTACTTCAGTTGATCTACCTGTTTTGTTTTTTTGTAACCTTTTTTTTTTTTTTTTAAGATTTATTTAATTTATTTATATAAGCACTGGGTACAGTCAGAAACTGTAGGGTGGGTGAGAGAATTCACCAGAGCCAGAGGGGATTGCAGAACAGGCAGACTGACAAAGTGCACTGCTGAGGGGAGCAGCGGGTACGGCAGAAGAGGTCTGTGCACCATGTGGAACCCTCGCCTGGTGGCCAGGGATTGAACCAGTGCTACAGAGGCTGTGGGCAGCTTCACAACCCAGCGCTCAACTGCTGCATCACCCGGGAGGCCCTGATCTACCTGTTTTGCTCCCCACTCTGTCTCTGGTGAATCTTCTCACCCTCCACACCTCTGGCCTGTACCCCAATTCTTGTATGCATAAATAAATAAATCTTTTTTTAAAAATGCACTGATTAAGATAGAAATTATCACATCACATTGTATTTAAAAATATCTAGCAATGGGCCTCCCCGGTGGCGCAGAGGTTGAGCGCTGGGTTGCAAAGCTGCCCGCAGCCTCTGCGGTGCCGGTTCGATCCCCGGCTGCTCCCCAGCCACTGGAGGAGGGTCCCACATGGCGCGCAGACATCTCCTGCCGCCCGCTGCTCCCCTCAGCAGTGTACTTGGGTCCTTCTGCCTGCTCTGCTCCCTGCTCTGGCTCTGGTGAATTCTCTCACCCTCCCGCGCGCTTCTGACTATACCCAGTGCATGTATAAACAAACAAACAAACAAACAAATAAATAAATAAATAAAAATGCCTCTAAAAAAAAATAATAAAAAAATAAAATAAAAATATCTAGCAACATTCATTTTAGAGGGGATATACCTGAAACAAAAACCACATAGAAATTTATAAAGTAAGGAAATGGAAATAAACATCAGGCATTCCTATCCAAAAAAAGCAACTATATCAGACAATGTAGAATTTAAGACATAAAGCAATAGTAATACTACAGGATCATACCATCTAATAGTAAAAGAAGATAAAGCTCAACTGCATCTAAGTACATAACCTTGAATTCTATAAAGCAAGAACTTTTTAGACAAATTTGACAAATCCTTAATCATAGTAGGAGTTTTTAACATACTGCTTTTAGAAATTGGTAGACCTAGGAGGCAAAAAAATTAGTAAAGATACGGAAGATTTAAACCAAAAAATTAATAAACTTGATCTAATCTATCTAGAAGATAGAAAAGATTCGTTTTCTTTTCAATACATATAGAATATTCATGGAAATTGATTACTTATAAGTGTACAATTGAAATTTCAACAAATTTCAGTGACTGTCATATACACTATGTTCTTTAACTGCAATTTAGTTAGAAACCAACACTAAAATAAATAAGTAAATAAATTAATAAGTATATAAGTAAATAAATAAAGCCATACTAACTAAAGTGATTGTTAAAAATACCTAAACCTCTATATTTGGATGCTGAAAAGAAAAAACAAACTTCTAAAGAACTTGCAAGTTAAAAGAAGAAATTACAAAAATACATAGTTCTGGAAGACAATGAAAATAGCATGGATAGAAACTCATGGCATGGTACTTTAAATTGTACTTAGATGGTTATGTTGATGAATAAATCAAATGAGGAAATTAATCCCTGAAGAACTGGAGAGAACAGAAGAATCTGAAAAAAAGACTACAAAGTGCATTTAAAATTGACAAAAGAATAAACAGAAATTTTGATAAAAGAAAAGAACCCTATGAAAAAAGATTAGATTCTTTGTTTAAAGAACCATCTAGAATCACTGGATGCTATTGGTTTTGATTATGTCGCTTCCAAATTATAAATTTTAAAACTCACATATTTGTATTTACATTCCTTAAGGAGCCATAAGACTATTTAAAATTCTGACAAGGTAAGCAAATGTCAACCATACTAATCTGACTAAAATGCTAACATTTATAAAACGAAAAGAAAAATTACTTTAGTGGGACTGAACTCTTAAGATTTTTCTGAAGAATCTTGAAACTATGCCAAAAGGTCAAATATTCACACTATTAGTTTGGCATTTATTCTTAACTGAGCACTTATCCTTTAGCACCAAGAAATCGTCACTATTAGTTTCAAAACATATCTTCTGATCACCTTTATATCAGATATTTTAACTGGAGTTTTCATTCTGTGGATATGATTTGTCTCCCATGTAGAACATAAACAGATGGATGTCGGCTTTTGTTTTTAATTCTTTCATGTTTTCAGAAGACAGAATATGATAAAGTCTGTGCTAGCTTTGCAAAAATGTATTTATATCTTTAGGTTTTATAAAACACACACACACGTACCTCCATGAACACACATCTAGAGAGAGAGACTGCAGCCTGAGAGCATCAAGCTTCACTATTTTTACAGAATATCAGCTGGGAATATCAACTTCCTAAGAGTACTCAGCTGCTTACTTTATAGCAATGATTAATAAGAATGGACAAGTTCAACAAAATGTCAGTGATAAATATAAGCACTCTTCATATCTGGCCTCAGCAAATGCTGCAGTTGAGTAAGTGCAACATCTTCAATGATGTGGAAGGAAAAATCAATCTAACTTTATTAAGCTTAGGTGAAAATCTACCATGATATTGTGTCAAATAAAACATTCTTTTGTAGGTATTTTCTTCATTAGATTTTCATTAGAATTCTTACAAAGAAATAATACCTCCTTGTACCCCGTTATCCATTAGCCCCTTTGTTCCTTATTATAGGTGTAGAAATGGAGCAGAACATTTCTCTGGTAGGTGAATGAGGGAATTCACATGCAAAGTGGCATTTTCAAGCTCTCTGTGGAGCCAGACTCCAAATCTCCTGCCTTTTTGTTTGAGACTCTGTTTGAGATCCTGTTGAAGGAATTTCAACCTGACTCTCCTCTTTAGCATAAGATTTCCTAGGAGAGCTTTTTGGTTTCAGTCTTCAGTGTCTCTTCACCTGCAGACTCCTTAACCCCTGGCAGCTTTGTTTTCTGTCATTATCTCTTAACTATAACAGCTTCCTCGAAGTTAACAGTACTCTCCCAGTCATTAGTATTTGTTCTCAAGTTCATCTGTGGCAATGTTATTTTACTGACCATCCCTTTTTTTCTTGTAATTGTCCCTTCCTTTCACTGTTTTTTTTTTCTTGTTACCTATAATTTATGATTAAACATCTCAATTCTGTTTTATATTTCCTCACTTCCTGATGCTGCTGATTGTTGCAAATTGTTTTCCTATTTATCCTTTTTCTCTTTATTTTTTCTAAAGATTTATTTATCCATGACACAAGAGCTGGGGTACAGGCCACAGGTATGGGGGTTAAGGGGGTCAGAGGACCCACCAGAGACAGAGTGGGGAGCAGAACAGGTGGATTGACTGAAATACACTGCTGAGGGGAGAACTGGGCAAGACAGGAAAGGTCTGCTGCGCCATGTGGATAGCTCCCTGGCCAGGGATCAAACTCGTGCTGTGGCTGTGGACAGCTTCATAGTGCTGCGACTTAATCCCTTGCACCACCAGAGAGGCCTTCCTTTTCTCTTTAATAGTAGAACTTTTTGTTCCTACTTTGTCTTATTTTCTTGTCATTATATGTCCTTATGGCTCTGCATTTAATTAATTGATTAAGATTACATGCCAGATTCTGTTCTGGCTGTAGGGTGTTTGGGTATAAATAGGCGACCTGGTCTCTATTAAGATAATCACAGATTTTAGTAAGTGCCATGAAGGAAGATAAGAGGATCATATGAAAAGGAATAACTTTTATATTTTATGGTTAAGGAAGAGGTGACATTTAAGCTGAAGCTCTTGAAAAAAGCCAAGTGAACGAACCACCCTCCAGTCACAGGAAACATCAAGTGCAAAAGTCCTGCAGTTGGAGAATACAAGTGTTCAGGAACAAGAAAGGAGGCCCACACAGAGAGTGGTTAGAATGAGATTGGAGATAGGCAAAGGTCAGGTCAAGCAGGGATTTTGTAGGACAAAGTGATCTTTAATACAGTCTCATGTGCATAAATGACACTTGAAAAATATGTGCTGAATTACTAAAGTGAAGCCGACATGTCTAATTATGGGATGTATACATCAAATGCTACTTAATAGACCTATGTGTGAAAAACTTGGATTTCAAAGTCTCTCTTTCCACTGTCTCCCTGGACAATTTTATACCACAGGTGTGACCGTGTGTCTATATCTACATGTGGATATATGGTTGGAGCAAAGTAAAACATCTTCACTGGGTAGCTAATTCAGCAAACAAAATTAAATGATGATATGAATGTAATTGATCAATAATGGTTAATAGTATGTGCCAGGTCCTTTCCTAAATATTACCTCATTTAATAATCATAAATATTTTATAGTATAGGTTCTATTACTATCTGTATTTTACAGGTAAGGAAACTAAGGCATAGAAAGACTCAGTAACTTATTTAGAGTCAAAGACTAGAAAGTGTTGGAGTCGGGATTTGAACCTAGACATTCTGACTCTGAGGTCAAACTCTTAACCAATAACTATACTGCTTCTCAACAGAAATATGGTAAAAATCACCGTATACTTAGCTGTCAAGTAAGCATTTACTAGCACACACACACAAAAGATACCAGTAAGGATAATGTATCAACTAAATCCCATCTTTCATCTGACCTCTCCTCTGAGCTTTGACCTCACATTTCAAGTGACTTTTGGCCATTAAGTCAAACCTCATATCTAGGATCAAATTCACCACCTTCCTTACTAATATTATGCTTCCTTCTTTCATGTCTTTTTCTAGTAACAGCACCAACACTGACTTAATGGGAAAAAAACCTCAGAACCATCCTTGACCCCAACCCCTCTAATCAAATCAGTTGCCAATTGCTTAGGTTTCAACTAAAGCATCCTTCATCCCCCCTCTCCACTCAGTCAGGCTTTAATGATTTCCTACCTGGGCCATTACATGAGCTCCTAAGTGCTCTCCCCACTTCCTCTGTTTGTGTCTCTCACACCAACCAATCTGATAATCTATTCTAAATGCCAACAGATTGATCTCCCTAAAGCATAACATAGTCAAATAAATTTCTTGCTCAATAACCTTTCTGGGTCTCCAGTGCCTAATGAATGGAGTCCAAATTCTCTGGCATGCCCCAAGCCCCTTCCATGAGCTGACCCACATACACCTTTCCTGTCCCATTTCTGCTGCTCAGACCTCTTCTCCTCCAGGAAGATTGGCCCCTTACCCACTCTCCATTCCTGCCCTGGGTTTCATCTCAGTGCCTTCATCACTTACACAGCACTAGGCTCCTTGTGCCAAATAAGTGTGTTGTTAATATATTAATTAAAACCAGAATTTAGTCAAATAATACACAGGAAAAACTTTTGGCTCCTTTGGAATTTTATTTTTTTATTTACATAGTACACAATCTGTTTTCTAATATATCTCGCTATCTACAAGATAGAGTGGATGCTAAGAGGGTGAATAAATAGCTCCTGACCTCAACTATGCTGAAATTTAATCAAAGAAACAATTATATGAATATTTAACTATAGAAAAAAATTAAACTAAATATAGACAGATCTGTCAGCATATCGTCATTTCTCTGTCTAGCTATCATCTGTCTCACATTCTTTTCACTCTATTTCACACCCAATTCTGAAGGCCAATAATATTACTAAACACCTTGGCCATTGTTGGCCTTATCCATATCTATGGAGAACCTTTATAGTTAGTTACCCATCAGAAACAATGGAACAACTTTTGTTGGTTATATTATATGTTTACTATGCCATTGTGTAGTTGGTATTGGTACAAATAAAGTATTTTCTCTAAACACATTTGGTAGGACCTTTGTGGTCATTGCATTAGAAAAAATTGAAATGCCCTTGAAGATTGTCTATATTTATTGGGCATAGTGCAGTACTTTTGTAAGTATGTAATGGTATAATACTGATCACAGCATATTATTACGCCATAATACTGAATATAGTACTATAATATTATATCATGGGCATAATTTTTATCAATATTATTTCATCTGATACTAGAAAGCAGCATATATAAAATGAATTCAACAACTTCTTTATAAACCTGTTAATACATTTTTATTTTATGGGGAAAATATTTGGAAGAAAAACAGAAATCAGAAGTTTCTTTTTTATATATTTTTAAAGGTCAGGTTTATTAGGAAAAGGAGAAAGAAAAAGAGAAGCACTTGCATAGTCACAGGCAATCAGGAAAGCTGCCCAGAAGTTTCTTTAAAAAAAAAAAAAAAAAGATTTATTTATGCATAAAAGAACTGGGGTATGTGCCAGAGGTGGGGTGAGGGGAGGGGAGAGGATTCACTAGAGACAGAGTGGGGAGCAGAACAAGGGGATCCACTGAAATACACTGCAGCGGATATAGAGAGGAGAGGTCTGCTGCGCCATGTGGTTTAGTTCCCTGGTCAGGGATTAATCTCATGCCTCAGTGGCTGGCAATAGCTTGATGGCGCTGAGACTTTAACCCCTGTGCTACCAGGGAGGCTCTGTCCAGAAATTTCTTAAGCCTTATCTTTCTGTTGCTCCAGTAGTGCTACCCACTGTCCCTGGCATCAAGCCCATACTCCTTTCCTGGGCATTTCACCATCTTCCACAGGTTGGCTGAAATTTCACGTTCTAACCCAATCCTACTATACTGTGTCAATGCTCCAATATCAACCAAGGGACTTGCTCTTCATTTTCCCCGTGCATCTCCCATACTTTTCCAGCCTCATAGTTTTGTTCATACAGTACACTCCCATTTATTTTGAATGCTGTCCTAAGTTTCTATCCAGAGCCGCCTCACTCTTCAAGCCCACTTCCCTTATCTGACCATCCCAGCATGAACTGACCTACTTTTCTGAATTTCTGTAGAGCCACTCATTTGAAAACTGATCATGCATACTTTGTGATGTTTTTCATGTTGTCACCTACTGTTCTATAAATCTTATGTTAATATTTTACTTTTCATATGATTATTTGGCAAACAAGCAAATAGATGTGTCTTTATTATATTTTACAAGCTCCTTGAGGGCAGGGATGAAACCTTGTATTTCTTTGCATAGCCCAGAGTATTTAGACAAGTGCCTCCCTCATAAGAAGCCAATAAATGATAGTGATTAAAATAGTCTTTAGTGAGAGGGACTTGTTAGTTAAATTAAAAGTCTCTTCTCTCCTTCTACCTTCCCCCTACTAGTTACTGCAAAATCCTAAAAGAAGGATTATACTAAATAGTATACTATCCGTGGTGTATCAAAGTATGGCTGATCCCCCAAAACTACTTTAAAATCTAACATTATGTTCCAGTGGGCATAGTCTCAAATAAATAAACTTATGAAATGTAATACATTGAGTGATGAAAAGCACTCATGTCATCAGTCTTTTGTACCATTAAAGATAGATCATCTACTGTGAGCCACAGGGCTAACTTGAGTTACCAGTTCCCTGTGGTAGGTTAGTCATCTCAAGCAGGACATTTCCCAGGAAATGACATTCTCCTTTCCTTCCACTCATTTATTAAAGGCCACAGATAAAGTAGGTCTAAGGAGCACAGAATCATAACTCTGATTTTTTTAAAAGCCGACATCTGCAGGGACAAAAGTCAGAGAACTTAATGTAACTAGTAAGAAAACGATGAGCTTCATGTTTAAATATAAATTTAAAAATAAGTTCAGATATGGAAAGTTGCATAAGCAACTTGAAGAATGGTAGATCACAGGTTAAGAATCAATGATCAGAAAGATGCTTGGGAAAGCATTTTAAAATGTTCTTTCAAGACATTACTTTGATCCAGTGGTCACAGAAGTCATTGGTGGATCTGGAAAAAGAAAACTGGTCACAATTCAGTTCCTTCACTGCTAGAACCAGTCAGCTTACGTGAAGTCCTTTGTTTCCCTTCTCTCCACACCCTTTCCTTCCATTACGCCAGCTCCTTTTCTCAGCCCACTGTTTACATGTCCTGCTCCTGACTTTACGTCGCTGCTTCACTCTCTCATACACCAGATAACCTCATTTCATTTCCCTGGTCAGCCTATGTTTTCTTTCAAAAATTACCTTATATCTCACCTCTTCCTGGAAACCGAGTTTGATTAGTGGGTCAAGAGGAAGTTCATCTGGATCCACAAAATATAATTTCTCCCAATATTACTTACAAAATAACAGTAAAAGACAGTAACCCTAATCCATGTAAGTATGCATGTCTAGACACTTTAAAATATATGAATATTGAGTCTAATTGTTTAGTACTTCCTGAGAGCCCAGAGTAATTTTAAAGGTATCCTGAAGAGATCGTTTAAAATCGTAATGAACTGAAAAGGAAAGGTGAAGAAAATGAAACATAAAATGAAATGAGAAAAGAAAAAGCCCTTCTTTTATATAAGCAATTCAGTTATTCATTATTCATGCAGTAAGCTATTTATTATCAATTATTCATGCAACAAGTATTTATTTGGCAACATTACATGTCAATATTGACCAATTTATCTCAGAGTTTGTTAACTAGAAATATAAAGCATAACAAATATGCCATGAGAAATAGTTTTGAATAAGTTAAGTAACCAGAGGCCGAGAGGAGACTGATAAGCAAAGACTAGAGCCAAGCCGCTGTCTGTACAAGAGATAGCTGGAAGAACTTATGTATGGCAGCCAGCAGAAGTGTGGTTCTGAACACCATCTAAAGAGCATTTGGAAGATGAAAGCAACATGATTAAGGTCATGGAGTTTAGTAAATGAAGACCCTTTTAAAAAGTGTTCACGAGGAGGCCAGATAATAAGCAAATTCATATCATACAGAAAGGAGAGAGAATTTATATTTATGCAAGAATTTAGGAAAGAATTGACAAGGAAAAAAAAAAAAGATTTTCAGAACCAGCCTCCATGTCCCCTCAATATTTAAACCTATTTTTTTTGTTTCAACAACAAAAAAAATCTTTCCAAAGGAAGTATGGAAGAAACCCCATTGCTTGAGACATTAAAAACCAGATGGTCCAAAGACCCAGAAAATATTCACGTGGGATCAATCCTTCACTGGGTGAATGCAAAGGGATCAGACTAGTGCAATTTGTATTTTGAATCTCTAGCTTAGCAGCACTATGAAAATAAAGATTTACATTTCCTTGGTCTTTTCCTTAATTTCTTAGCTCTCCTCCCTGCTCACATAGCATTCTCTGTTGACTTCTATCACAGCTGGCCACACAGGAATTGCCTGTTTACATGGGCAGCTCTTCTGCTGGCTCCAAGTATTGCGAGCTTATCAGGTTTTCTCCCTGCCCCTGCGGGAGTGCTGTGTGCCCTGGGTTCTGGAAATGCTCCTGCACACGATGGTTTTACATTTGCTTCTGCCAGAGCCCCAGGAGTTTCACAATTTTTATGTTCAATTTCTTGGCTTGGGAGTATCACACTTGAGGGGAGTATAAATTTGGATCTCACATTGTACAGGGTTGGGGTTTTGATTTCTCACAGGAAACCCTTTCCCTCCCCCTCTGACCACCACCTTTTAGAATCATGGGAAGACAAAAAGCTTCCTTGTGAATTCCCTGAACTGGGTGGAGGGACCAGGGCATCTTACTTCCAGCTCTGTGCTTCTCGGCCCAAGGTCACATCTCCTGTATTCTTGAGGATGTTAAAAGTCCAACTTCAACCCCACCCTGTAAATGATCAGTATGCCACTTCAGGTTGGGTCCATATTTCAGCGTGGTTAACCGTATTGCTGGATGTTGAATTTCTAGCCATTCCATTGCATAACTGATTATTGCCAAAAAAAAAAAAAAAGCTACAATAGGAAATTAGCTTTATTATATAAGTGCTTGATTTATAAACCTTAATTCAAGTCATTTTACACAAAAAATTTACTATATGTTGTAGGCACAGCTTTGTGTTAGGTGTTTAATATCCTGTCTCCTGTGTGCTAATGGTCTTTATACTCATTATTAATTACTTCTTGACAAGAAAAAAATTTTGTGGAATTTATGAAGGAAGAGATCTTAAATGACTGCTGAATTTATGAAGTAATGACCCTAGATAGTTGCTTAGTACTGTTTAGGGAGAAAATGATACTTGTATATATAAAGAATTGCTCAAAAGTTATATCAAGATAGATATCCACATGAATACTTCAGTTTTATAAGCTAAGGATAATACATATTTGCATTTGATGTCATGTCAAATGAGGTTAATGAGGTTACGTGAGAATATATCTTTAAATAAGGTTGGCATTCCAATTAAAGTCCTTTTAATTTAAATAATTTATTTCCTATGATGATCAATCATTTTCTCCCCGAGAAAGTCAAACCAGTTTTTGCACTATTGATTTGCAAAACTTACATGACATAAACATTATGTGACAGAAGTTGTTTGTTATTAAGAAAGAGAATATCATCTCAAAGAAACTTGTCAGCTGGAAATAGGAAAAATCACACAAAGTAATTTTATTTGTATCATGGCTTTTTCACTGTTGGCTACATTTGTGACAGCCGATTTCATATTAAATACTAACAGTATTTTATTTATGCTTGAATGTGCTACAGTAGGATATAAATTTTACTCAGAACCTTCCTGGTTAAAAAGAGTATCATCCCAGTTAAATGATACACTTATAGGCCAGGTAGCAAGAACATAGACTTTATGTAGTTAAGAAAATTAGGCTACTACTTTGGTGTCAAAATCTTGATGTTTTACTTTGCCATGAATCTTATAAAGCTATTATTTTGGAGGCTAAAATGGTAAAATACTGGCTGTTTTACTTGGTTCAAACTAATAGAAACAGGTATGGCAACAGGTATGCCTTACAAGGATATTAATATAAATTGTATAATTATAATAAATGAGCTTTGCGACCAGTTTATTAATTGGCTAGAAAGAGTTATTGTTGGACTTATGATATGGAATCCAAGTTAGAGTTTATATTCATATTTTCAAGAACACTAACACAATAAAAAAATCAATGTTTTATTTCTTAAAGTAATATGGCAAGTCTTATCTGTACATTTTAATGTAATTTTGGTGTCATCTACTTTTTAAAAGACTCAGTGAGGTGTGTTGAATCTTTTGGGTTTGTGAAGTGTGCATATGATTTGTTTTGTTTTGATATTACTTTTCAATATATGAAAACACCCATGAGTCAGGCTCCCGCTGAATTTTTGGTCACTATGTCATCAGTGCTGGGAGTGCACATTGTCAGTTGTTTAAACATTGTTAAATCCACTGTGGGCTGGCAAGAAGCATCTGGGAGCCAGACTTTTCCTGTGGACACATGCCAAGTGCTATATTGTATTTCCTCACTAAAGTAAAGTATATTGAGATAATTTTTCTTCTTGAGTTTTTTTTAATACAGAAATTATTTTTCAAAGCTAAGTAAGGATCATATGATGAAATCGTTTATAAACCTGAATTGTGTAGTAGCTGGTTAATGACTACTTTTATTTAGCGAGAGTAAGTGTAAATAAGTCATGCAATTACTACTTCAGTTAGTTAACAGTATTCTACTGATTAGGAAAGTTCAGATGTCATTTCATGTGTTCTTTTTAAATCAATTACTTACTCAAGGAAGAACAATAAACATTGAATGACCCTGTAAGTACTATAGTTGGGCATATCACTAAATTTACATGTTTGATTATATTATTTAATTAGATAGGAATAAACTTTAGATTGCATTTTAATATACACAATTAGAGCATAACATTTGTTTTAACTGAAAAGTCATGAAAAGTTTGTAAAATGTCAAATTTAACTTCAAAAACTGTATTTGAACAGTTGTGGCTTAAAGAGGAGGAAACAAGAATGCTTTGTCATACTGGAGAACAGTCTGGGGTTAGACTTGGAGCACTGACACCGAGTAGACTGGAGGCCCCCCGAGACCCCCCAACCCCCCAGGTGGCAGGGATTTGTCTTTCTAGAATGGATACAGTTACTCCATCTGCTACCCTGCATCACTGTTGGGTGGGACCTTAAAAGAGTAAGATCTGCTTTGCCCGCCATGTACATTCAAAATACCCTGACACTTTTACATAAAAGCAGACATTTTGTTTATATTGGCCCTATTTCTGGAATCCAAGTAATAGACACTTTGCAAATGAGAGTTCAACCTACCCTTTAGGGGGCCAAATATGAGCAAGCATGTTGCTTTTTACACTGCAGTTTTTATTCCTGTGTACTTTGAAGAACATCAGATAGTATTTTGCAGGAATGACTATCAAGACCTCTATCGAATCAGCTTTGTGTGCCTAACCTCTCCTCTTCCCACCACAGGCCCTGCCTGACTTCTTTTGACCATTCCTTTCTACAGAAATATACTAGTTCCAGAAGATCTTTTATTTTCTAGGCATGATAGCATATTATACAATAAATTTGTGTGTCAAGAAAAGACTTACCACAGAACTAAAATAACTTAAAAACATGGTTCTGAATGTCTTTGCACAGATCTTCATAGGTTCAGGGAAATTTGTATTTTGAGAATGTCATTCTTTTGTATTATGTAAAGTGCTTTAATTTGCTGCATTTCTCATGTCTTAACTCAGTCAAATCTAGTGAGGAACTATAGCTATCTTGTTCAGGATTAATCAATCTTCTTAGACTCCTGGCTAGGACGGAAGCTGCTTTCAGCTCTGCTTGCTTCAGGGCCTGTCCTTACTCTGTTTTTTCATCATATTCAGTCTCTGGGAGGGAGGTGATGGGAGATGATTTTTCCATTTGCAAGCTGCCTTCCAACTCAAAGAAAAATGGAGGGGGCAAATGCCAAGCTTTTCACTTTCTGTGGCCATTACAAACATGACTATTCTCCTGTTTTTCAGCAGTGTACACTGTTTTTCAAAGGAGCTGTTTTTATTTTTTGGCATGTCAGAGTTAGCCAAGTTATATTGTCATTGAAAAAGTGTTAAAAATAAGAAGATGTCAATATAATTTCACGAATACTAACTTTGCTCTTAAGTTGCATATTACAGCATCATTTTAGCCATTTGCCTCTCTTTAACCTCATAATAATTCTCTGTATAGTTTGTAAAGTTATTCCAATTCAAGAATATGAACTTCTGGGGTACAATATTTTTTTAAGATTTATTTATTTATGCATACAAGAACTGGGGTGTAGGCCAGAGGTTGCGGGGGGATGGAGGGGTGAGAGGATTCACCAGAGACAGAGTGGAGAGCAGAACAGGCAGATTGACAGAAATACATTGCTGAGGGGAGCAGCCAGTGAGACAGGAACAGTCTGCTGCACCATGTGGGTAGCTCCCTGGCTGGGGATCAAACTCATGTTGCAGTGGCTGGCGATAGCTTGATAGCACTGTCTTTAACCCCTGTGTCACCAGGGAGGCCCCTGGAATACAAATTTTATTTGTGTTTATATAGTTCAACTCTGTCTTTTGGAATTAATTTCTTCTTTATTCTATTACAATTAATTTTACATTAGTATTATCTAGGTATACCTGCGTTTTAAAGCTTAAAAAACAATTGATATTTGAAGATACAATGTTCTAATTATTTTTGAATTGTGATAGAACACCCAAACCATTAACAATGAAAGCCTCAGAAGATAGCCCTCTAGCTCAGTGGTTCTCAAAGTATGGTCCCTGGACCAGTATCATGGGCTGGGAACTTATTAGAAATGTACAATCTTAGGCCCACTCCAAATACGCTGAATCAGTCTCTATGTGTAGAACCCAGGAATCTGTTTAAGCAAGCCTCCAGGTGATTCTGATGCCTGCTAGTTTGAGAACCACTATTCTAGGTAATCAGCCTGTTTCATGGTGTTATGCCAGGGGTATTGATGTAGCTCATAATATCTGCTCCCAAACTGGAACTTACATATCGCAGAGAGAGCATGGGTAGTAATAGAAAAATACAAGTGGAGATATTATTTGAAAATTGCCCTATAGATATTAAATATTCAGCACTGTATGCTTGATCCCTTTCATTCCTTGGATATAGGGCTTCTAAGCTATGGTAGCTGTTACCTTCAGGCATAGCCAATTGAGCACAAAGGACAAAGGGACCAAGAGTGATTCTCTCCCAACCTTCAATTTCTTAGAGCTGGAACACACACAGTCAGGGTGGCTGCTGGTTGTTTGGTTTTGTTTTTGTTTTTATTTTTTTTTCATTTACTTTATACAACTCAGGATCTTTACCTAAGAGGAACTGACACTAACAATATGGAGAGGGAGGAAAAGCAATAAACAGTCATTACCATTGCATCTTCTTTCTTCAGGTACAGTTTAAACATGCAAGTAGGCTATTACAGAAATGAGTAAGGTTGAAGGATATAGGAAATAAATCGGGAAACTACTGTAAGATCCAGATTTAATTGTGGAAAAAAATTATACAAAAGCAGTTGTTATCTTAGAATCCATCATAGCCAGTGAGGTAAAGACTAGCCATCAACCAGACATACTTGCCTAGACTTTAGGAAGGCAATACAGGATCTTCAGAAAATTTAGTAAAAGCATAGGCACAAATGTATGGTATTAAAGACTAACAAGTATTTTATAATACCATTTAATCTTAATGATCCCAATGAGGAAAAATGGTAGAGAACCTAGACTATCCAATGAGTTGCAGCTTTTAAAGGGGCATATATCAACCATTGAAATGGCAAAATAACTAAAGAAAATATGAAAATAGCTGAAATTTTTAGGTTATGCTAAGAACAAAAAAGGTGTACAATTGCTTTTTTTAATTTGATTTTGAATTTTATTAGAAGCAGTAGTTTAAGTAGTTTCTATTTAATTTGTTTCCTTTTTTGTCAAGAATTGTGCTCCAACCAATAGGATAGGTAAGAGGTAACAGAAACCTGGGTTGAGCAGAGATTCTTATAGAACACCTAGCTAATCAAAATCCACTTAGTTTTCATTCCGCAAATATTCACAGAGAACAATTTTTCTTCCAGTCCCTGTGTTAGACTGTGGTAACATAAATATACTAGGGGGAGTTCCCACTTGGAGCAAAGTAGACTGGTAAACAAATGTTAATAATACTCTATAAGAGGAATTATATTGGAGGTCTGTACTCAGGCTATGAGTGTCCAAAGGCAAGTTGCCTGGAGGGGTTTGGTAAAAGCATCCAAAGGTGGGAGACATTTGAGCCATGTCTTAAAGATGAGTAGGAATTAAGATAAGATTGCTTCACAAACAACTTGCAAGTGAAGTCATTGAGTCACTGTCACTGATACTGAGGGAAACATGCAGGGTCAGAGAGTGTGGACTTGAGTGATTAAATTGGAAACTCTTCAAGGAGTAGAAAGTTGTAGTATCTGAAGTTGATTCCCTGAAAGGCTGAGACAATTCTGAGTATAAGATTTGTAGGTGAGTGATCTTGTGATCTACTCTTGTATCAAAGTAAGGAAGGTAGAATTGGTCAGGAGAAGCTGACCCACAATGCAGCATGACTGGCCTCAGCTGAACTTTTGGGGCACTCTGAAGCTGGGTGCCAAATCGAGGCAAAGGTGCCTGTCTTTGTACCCCCACATCAGTTACTCGTTGGCTCCGGGCTGTCCTCTGGGAGGGTGTAACCTTGAGTGAGGCAATTCCCAACAGCTAAGGACATTTTCTCCTGAGGGGGACAGCCATGAACAAAGCACCCTGTGTCCCAGCAGTTGGTGGATGGCTGTGTTAACCCTGCAGAGGGCATCTGGGAGGAACACCACATTTTCCACTGCTGGTGGATTCTGAAAATTCTATATAGTTTAGGGTCTTCAAAGCAGACTCCAAAGAAACTGCTAAAATAAGGTATCAATAAGAATTCTTTATGCTATCTAGAAGATGAAATAATGATTGTTAGAACCCAACATAGGTTCAAGGAAATGATAGACATATAGCTGGACTTCAGTCAGGCATTTGGCCAGGATTTTCATGAAATCTTTACAGATATTAATGACCAATTGGGTAACTGACTATACAACTCTGCCCAAAGTGTACAGTTAATTGATTTTGTGAATGCCTTAGAGCTTGATTCTCAATATTGTCATAACATCATATCTATCAATGCCTTGGATGAAGATATACAGACATTGTTCTCAATAGATCAAAATCATGGATCAAATCTAACAAGATGAAATATGATAGGGTATCACACTGCTCCAAAAATCTAGTTATACAAGTTGGAGAAAGGAAAGACTTGGCTTTATAGCAAATGGGAAAAGCACATAGAAGTACAAGAGCTTGATGTGAGTCAGCAGTGTAATGTGATTCAGTCCTGAGATTGTATGCTTTGGGAATATAAAATAATTATCAAACAGTGTTCTGGTTAGCAGGATAGCAATTTTTTCATGATGTAGATCAACATACTTAGATATTTCTAAAACTACCCTAGAAGGCACAGGATAATAATTCTTAAACTTTTCGATCTCAGGAGTCCTTTATAATCTTAAAATTATTTGATGACCCTAAAAGCTTTTGTTTATATGAATTATGCCTCTCAGTATTTACTATATTAGAAATTAAAACTCAGAAATATGTAAAATGTTTGTTAAAGAGTTAAAAGTGCAGGTAATTATAAATATTCTTCTTTGATACTGTATCTGACTTAACAAATGCTAGTTAAAAGTTAGTTGCAGTATGGAATCCAAAGCTGTATCAGTGAACTTTTCATACTTTGCTACAGTAAAATTTGTGGCTCTGTTTTGTACTTTGAATGACTTTTATTCAGTCACGCTTTGGTAAAATGATGCAGTGGCACTTGGAAAATATTGGTTCACTGTATTATGTAGAACTTCCTAATATTGACGTAATTATGATACAATTCAAAAACATGTTCAGTAATATCACCTCGAATCTCATTAGAAAAGTCTTCAAACAGTGGGGAGCTATCAAGTTCATAGTACAGAGATAAATTTCTAAAATTCTTTTTGTCTGAAAGCTCAAATTTTATCATTGTGATAAATAACTGTCAGCTGTTTTCTTTGAAGTAACAAGCTCACTTTGTTCATTTTGAGAAAATGTCTGCCAAATGCACAAATCTAAGCAACCCTAGTTTGTCTACCAAGTAAACACAGTGTCCATGAAAAAAGCAGCCCGTTCAGTCTTTTCCTCATCAGGAGATGCAACAAAAGTGCTTCATGCATTCCTTTGATTTTGTCACACAGGATGTAAAAAAGGCATATGCTCATGACTGATGTTATATGAAAATAATAGTTTTTACTGCTTCATCAAGGTCATTCTAAGGTAAAACTGGCTTGTCGGTTTGTTGTTAATGCTAGTTCAAGGCAGTGAAGAATGCAGTGACAGTTTGTTACCACTGCGTTGATTTATGCTGAGGTGTCAGCAATTTACCCATCATTGCTCCATGGCATCAGTACAAATGTTAACAACAATGAGAAAGGCAAATGTCTTAATTTTATGTGAAAATTCTTTTGCCCTCATAGACCCTCCACCCCCAAAAAAAGTTATTGGAAACCACCGCTGTGCAAAGGATACGGAGCCAATAAGCCTAATAGGTGATGGTTCATCTTATGAGCTTGTGCCTTTTCTTTCTTGGATTCTTGAAAATGAGGTTAAGTTGCACTGTGCATGATGAGGAAGACTGTATTTGCATAAGTGAACAGAGAGCACAGAACCAAGCCTATAACAAATGAGCTCAGCATTTGTACATTTGCATTTTTCCTTAGATTGTAGCAGACAGTTGTAGATCCTTACTCAACTGCTATGTTGCAATTAAATGATCTTCATACCAACCTATTTATCATTAGATAGTATTTTTTTACAGAATAAGAATTAAAACCAAAATCTAAATTGAGGCGATTATTTTACTTTTTAAAAAGGAATTCAAAACAGAAACAGTTTATAATGAAACACACATATATTGTGGATCAGAAATGTATGAGGTTAATGAAATATATTTGAATACATTTGGAATATATTTTTTTAAGATTTATTTATTTATTTATACAAGCACTGGGTACAGTCGGAAGCACGGAGGGTGAGAGAATTTACCAGAGCCAGAGAGGGGAACAGAACAGGCAGACCGACCAAATACACTGCTGAGGGGAGTAGCGGGTGAGCCAGGAGAGGTCTGCTGCACCATGTGGGACCCTCGCCAGTGGCTGGGGATCAAACCGGTGCTGCAGAGGCTGTGGGCAGCTTTGCAGCCCAGCGCTCAACCACTGTGCCACCAGGAGAGGCCCTTGGAATATTTTTTTTAGGATTTATTTACTTATGCATACGAGAGCTGGGGTGTAGACCAGAGGTATGGGGGAGGGGGTACCAGAGACAGAGTGGGGAGCAGAACAGCCAGATCTACTGAAATACACTGCTGAGGGGAGCAGCGGGCGAGACAGAAGAGGTCTGCTGCACTATGTGGGCTAGCTCCCTGGCCAGGGATTGAACCTGTGCTGCAGTGGCTGAGACTTAACCCCTTGCACCACCAGGGACGCCCTGCATTTGGAATATTCTTATTAAAAATAAGAATAAAGAAAAACCAGAAACTGAGTAAAGATGGCCTACAAGAAGGTGTTAATAGTATTAATAGTGCTTATGGATAGGTCATGCATGATATTTTTAAGTTTTCTTTTTTACTTAATTTTTGCCTCTCTGTTTTGCAATAAGAATATTAAGAAAAGAGATTAAATTAATAAAGAACTTACAGGTAGCAAATGATAATTGGACCAGAAATCTAGTGCCTAGATAGAAATTACTATAATTGAGAGATAACTTAAAAATAACTTAATTTGGATTTTCTTGGATTAAAATTGCAGAATTCATTATTAATTTCAATTAATTTTGTATTATTGTATACAATTTGTATACAATAATTGTATTACAATTATTGTATTGTATACAATTTGTATTATCGTATATAATTTTGAATTTTTTATTATTGTATACAGTGACAAATGCACTGGGACATGGGGGAGCCACATTCATAGTTTATCCATGCCTAGTACTCTTAAGGAATAGGATCACTTTCTGACTTTCAATCTCTGCCGACCAACAGAAGCTGGTCTATTCACACCTTATTGCTAACCTGTGTTCTTTCATTGCCTGCCATAATTGCTTATAGATGAGCAAATCTAAATTAGGCTACTTCTGAATAGAGAAGTACATCTGGAACAGCAGAAGATTTGTTCAGAAATGCCAGCAGCACCTGCTGCATAGAAGACAGTGCAGGGAGATCAAGAGCAGGCTGCAAGTGTCATGACCTTGGTCTAGTCTTTTAACAGTCTCAGTTCAGTTCCTCTTTAATGAAACAAGTAGAACTAGATTATATCAAAAGTTTCTTTCCTTTCTAAGATTTTTCTCCTGGTTCTGCCAAATGACAGAAGTTGAGTTTTTTCGAAACATGCCAGCCATCATGTTCACAAATTTTTGATGTTTGTAAAAAATCACTATTTTTGCACTTTGAAATTTGTGTATAAATTCATAACTTTAATATCACAGTATAGGCATTTACTTTAACCTGATGGCATTTCCTCTTCATGTTAAACCCTGTAAAGAATAGAATGTCAAGATTGAAAATTAAATTGCACAATTAAGCAATTATTACTTATTTTGTTGTCTTTTATATCATATTAACCTTCCTGGTTGCTATATAAATAAATGGTTGCAAAATGCTTAGATCCTGTGGAAATGAACTGCTTGAAAATTGTGGGGTTTTTTATCCTGAGAAATTTGATTATCTCCTTGTCCTCCCCAAGTCACGTCCAAACTGCCATGAGTTGACATTATTCTTTCTACTTTATAGGGATGACACTGAGAGTTAGAGACAGTGTCAAGGTTATATGAGCAAGAGGAACTTTAATGATAGGCTTTAGTTTGCCTAATTTCAGTAGAGTAAACATATCTAAACATTTTATTTCATCTTTATTCTTCTGTTCATTTTAAACTTTATAATACTGAAAGGCACATGCTCCTTTTTTTCTGTAAAATATTTGTCAGTTTGTTAGATATAAAAATCTTTTAGAAGTGTATGCTCAAGGCCCTTGAGGAACTCACTTTGCCTCATTATCATAATTTTGAATTCCTTCCTTCATGCCCCTTTGACTTTACTCCTAAGCAATTCTAACCCATCTACCAGCCTTTGTGGTTTGCCCAAGTCTTGAGAGAGAAGAGTGGGTAAAGTGCCATTTGTGTAAATCCTTGTGCATTTCTTCCTTCTTTTATATTGTACAGCTAGGACCAGAGATTGAGGTGTCTGTGAGCCCTGTCCTGTCTGTCCCCTCTTCTCCCACTCAGGGTCATCTAGCTTGCAACCCCCTGCACCTGAACTCTTGATGAGATATATAAGATAGCCAGTTGCTCTGAAATGCAGGTGAACTACTTTTACATATTTGTATGTAGAAAGATTCACCTATGCTGGCTGCATTTGAACATGTTTTCCTTGTTGAAATTAGGTAAGAAAGAAAAAGCTGGCTGGCTCACCCAGAAATAAGCCTGTTTTCAATTAGGAGCTGCATTTGAAACTTTTACAAAGTACCAAATACTGTGTGCTCATTTTAAGGGCAGTTGAATGTGTGTGCACAGTTAGAGGTGGGGAAGGAAGTTGGGAGTACAGAAAAGAGAAGCTGCGTATTTGGTCATTCCAACTTGAAATTCTGTTTCTGAGTCATCACTAAAAGCATAATTTAACCCTAACAAGTAGTTCAGAGACAGCACCAAGAAAGTATAGAACCTTCCCACTTGTGTAAAAGTATTTCCCAAGTCCAAAGACAGCCAATATTCAAATGAAATTGTAGAGAACAACCCATCTACAAGCTGAAGATTTTTATGAGAATCAAGAAAGTGGCACTATGACTTTGGGGCTTTCATGGCACATAACTCAGTTTAAATCCCTGCTCTTGTTCCAATTGGATGTGTGAACCTGGGCAAAGTATTCAAGTGCTGTTAAGTTTATTTTTTGCATCGATGAAATGATGATAAAAGTACCTATTACTTCCTCATAGAATTCTTACAAAGATTAGTGGATATAAATGAATGTAGTATGAACATTTGAGCAATGAATATTAACTCTTCTTGAGACAAGCATATAGTCATGTAATCAAATAAAGCCTGGGTAGGGAGAGATTCAAACCCAAGGCTGATTTTAGAGCATAACATTTGAGTCTGTATTTTATGTCTTTTAAAATACATTGTATTTCAGTAGAACTGTTTTTTTGAAGGTGCTTAGTGAGAAAAGTAATCATTGTGTGAGGCAAGGATTTTCTACGTTATCATTCCCTTCTCCCTGGAAGACATGAGAAAATCAGTCTTCAGCCCTGATGTGAACACCATCCCCCTGTTTTGGTGCTAAAAAATTGTCTTTTGCTTTTTAAAAATAATGTCAGCTGCATGTGTCATTGCATGTCACTTTCATTTTTTGGTTAGTTATCCTTAAAAAAAATAACAGTAAGCCAGAAATAGCCATTTTGTAAAAACTGCATAGCTAGACAGATTTGTGATCCTTATTAGGGTAATAATCCATCTATTATGGAAATGGATCAATTTGTAAATTAAATTGAGTCAACTAGAAGGGAAAAGTAAGGTCTTGATTTTTCCCACAGTAAGCATTTTCTCAAGTGATAGTCATCCTAAAAAAGATTTGGGAAAACACTTCTTTGCCGTTCATCCTCTTTTTGCTCAACTCAGGAAAAAAAAAGCCTAACTTACCCATTTTTAGAAGAAGAATAGAGTTGAAGCTTTTAGGTTCATTAAGGGCCTGATTGCTCCTAGAAGTTACATTTTTTTTTTTTTTTTAGTGTTAAAACCTTGCAGTCACTCCCAGAACATTGCTTATACGCATTGTCTAGTTTAGTAAATCTGTAACTATGTTTGAATTATCATCTGCAGTTAGTTCATTTTACTGTTATTTTCATCTTGTTTGATCAAAAAAAATCTCCTGATAATTCTCCTAACAATGTGTGATTGGAATAATAACTTCAAATGTTGAAGGATTCTGTGCTGCAGCTGAGAGGCATGTAAATACAAGCTGCTTATTTGCAAGAAGCTTCCAGATTTGCAATATGATTGCTATGGAAACCACATAATGAAAACCTTATAACCATCTGTGTAGTTGATGGATTTTACTGCATAGCTGAGCTGTTTTTGTTTACTGTTATTAAAATGTTGAATGGAATGTATTAGCCTGCACACATATACTATTTGAGGTATTAATTGATATTATATAATGACATAGTACCTCAACACCAAAATAAAGGATGTTTAATAATTAAACTTAAAATAACCTGTGAGTATATCTACTATACTGTGAAGGTGATTATTGCCTAGAATGTTGGTCATCTTATTCTTATATATATATATTTTGAGTGGTTTGAAGAGGTTTCCTCTGTTAATAAATGATATAGTGTGATTTATTTTCATAATATTTTATACATTTATTCAGTCAGTGTTTATTGAACAGCTCCCTATACCAGATTGTATTCAAGATTCAATCTGAGTTTTTTCCCCCTAAGGTTAAAAACACACACACACACACACACACACACACACACTAAATTTGATTTTGTTATCTTTTATATGGAAGCTGTTTGTATTGTTAGGCCAAGATAAAATGAACTGCTTGAATATTGTTAAGAAAAATTGATATATGAAATGCATAAGGCTTTGACCTAAAAATATCAGTACTAGGTTTGAAATAGAGAAAGGAAGTGTTTTTAATGAGCATTTAATTTTCTAAAATACTGCTTATTAAGCAGAGTTTTTCCATCTTATTGTAATATTTTTTGTATGATGTGTTGATACTGACTATGGATGGTAAGTCTAAATCCTAATAATGTACGAGCAAAGAACAGTGCTTCCTGTATTGACATTATAGTTTTTGACTCAGGAACAAGTGCCCTTAACCATTTTTTAATTTACTCCTTACTATTGAATTTGTGACCAAATTGGTAGAGGTGGGTGGGGGAAGAGAAAGTATGAAAAATAAGGCAAACTTTTTTCTCTACCTTTTAAAGAATTAACTAGCTGTAATATGAGTAGTTTGGACCAGACGATTATAAATATCCCTAATACCTTTAAAACTTAGTTGAAAACACCCTATTAACCTTTTATTGATAACTAGCCCTTGAGATTTGATATAAGGGAGATAAATGCTATTGAAGAGAATAGAGATTATATTTAGTATTAGACCTTTTATCAGGTCTTCTGTATTAATTAGTATTTGAACCATATTCAATTGCCAATATTAGGTTCAACCTAATATTTATGAAACACCAAATATTTCCATCTGTCCCTTATATTGGAGCTCTCAGTATTTTTTTTAATTGGGTTACAAAATTTCATTAGTTATTTTTGTCTCATAGTTACACTCTCAAGCTTGATATAAATGTTAATTTTATTAATTACCACTTTCAAATTTGCAGGAAACTTCCAGACTTACATCTGTAGTCCTGACCTCTCTACCAGCTTCCCAGTTGACTCTGGGCTTTTCCTCTGGGTTGCCCCTGGAGCACATTAAATCCATCAGAAATATAACGGCTTGTGTCCCCCCAGCTAAATAGCTTATCTTGACTATTCCCCTTTTAATAATGGTGTTCGCATTTTTCAGTTCACTATGCTCAAAGCCTGAGTCATCCTTGGTTGTTTTTTTCCTTCCTTAGCCTTCTGCATCCAGGCAGGCATAGAGTTTATCATAAGCATCTCCTTTTCATTTCCTCCCTTCCCTCAGTTCAGGACTTTAGCCCTCCGCCAATGTCAAGATCATAACAGCATGTTCACGGCCCCTCAACAGTTGGCCCAAATCACTGACATTATCTCCCAATCTGTTCTACCCCTTGAGTAGCACCTACTTCAGCCAAAATGAATGGAATGTGCCTTATTCTTTAGTTTATGCTTCTCCCTGTCTGAAAATACACTCTCCATCTCTCTTAATGTAAATTTCCCTTAACTCCTGAAGGCTTGATGGTATTGCCCAGTTAGGTGGTTTCTTCTTTGCACGCTCAGCTTCTCTGCTATCCTTACCTCCCTGGTAGAACCTCTCTTTATTATAGGTAGTTAATACTCAGGAAGATTTATTGATTGAAGTATTTACTAGTCATATGGCTACATTTTAATCTTTTGTATATTTTTCTTTCAGTTTTTGGATTTTCTTGACATCAAGATTGTTTTTGAACCCAATTTTTCTTTGGCCTGCCATTTCATTCATATGCCCTGCCTTAAATATTCCTAAATGGTATATAAATACTTAGGATAGGAGAATGGTGATATAATAAATGTTTCTTTGATATAAATTAATGGAATGGTCTGTTGATTCTGTTTAGAATGCTTCTCATTTAATTTTACATTATTTTTCTTCCTATAACTTCGTAAAGACCATGAGGGAAGAGTGTGGCCATAACATAATATAGGTAAGGTGTTGGATATTTGCAGGATAAGGAGCATGGACTTTCTAATTGCAAGCCTAAGTTTGAATAACACTGGAAATTTCTTTACATTGTTGAATCTCAGTTTATTCATCTGTAAAATTAATATTTAAAACTTACTTATCTGTGAAATCTTAACACATGCTACATAATGTACAGCCCATAGTACTTCCTTAATCTAAATTGAGAATTACCTTAAAAGTTGAGGATCCTTCTAGTATCCTTCTGTGACCACCAAGTGAGAAAATTGAAGTATGTGATACTCAATAAATGACTTACAGGTTAACTGGATTTTATAGCACACGTTTTCACTTTGCAATCTTGACGTAATAGGGGCCATAATTTTATCTGTATCTGTAAATGCTGGTTGTCATTTTACCGGATGCGAAGGCTTTTTTGGATTTAAGATTGTGCTAGATGAGTTTCTAAAAGTATTTAAAACAAAATATGCAAAACATTAGTAAACAAATTTTACCAAGTCATTTGGCAAGTTTGTGATTTGGAAATAGCTGGAGGTTTGTTTGTGCAGCTTTAAATTATTTAAAAAGGAATGCAAATGTTGAGTGGTTTCATTCTTTGAAAAGGAATAGGGGTGTGTTACCACCTTTAGGTTTTACTCTTAAAATGGGGTGAGTGCTGTCTTGTTATCCCTGGGGAAACCCTTCAGTTTACTGTTTCTGTTGCTCACTTCCAGAAGAGGAAGAGGACAGCACTCCCATGAAAGCTGGGGAACAAAGGAAGACGAGCCTGGACAGTGCCCGCCCCAGCTCAGGTAATGAATGACTTGTGTCACTTCCTGGGAACACTGATTGTGGTTTTTTTCACCTTCTTACTGCACTAGAGACATTTACACAACTCCCCGAAGTTGGCTCCTTGGGTGTGGATATCTTATGGCTGATAAGCTGCTTAGTCCCATTTAGGATGCATGAAAACCACTTGAGAAGGATTTATAAAGTAAGCCAATTTATACAAGGTATTCCTTCCTGAATTACTCTGTAATGACTCAATTAGCTTTCATTTCTGCACAAAGGAGATTTAGTTGCATAAATTAGCTTATCATCATTGAGGAAGTGTCACTGCTAAAGGACAGTTTATAGATACAACATGCAGTTGCTGTCAAACCTATAAGAATGTAATATAGACATCTGTGTATACTTTGTGCTTGAGCAGAACAGACTTCTGCCATTCAGAGACTAACAGGGGACAACAAGTTGCCCAGGGGACTGGCAATGTAGACATCTCTGAAAAGGTCAACTTGACACAGGCTCTGACAATCGACCCACAGCTCTGTCTTCTTTGATAAAAATCAGATAAACTTAAGACCGCTAATTGATCTGCAGCCTGTTTAAATGTTGGCCATGCATATCTTCATTGCATATGATTAACACAGAAAGCAAATGAATTGGGTAAGAAATGCCAGAGTCCAGTGACAGCAGCTTAAAAATTGGAAAAGGACGCTGGTGGCCTAGAAAGCTAGGAAAGGATATTCCTCTTATCCGTTTCCACTTGGCACATGGCCCCAAGTACTAATTATGACTGAGACTGGAAAAATAACTACACATGCAGTGCACACAATCACATGATATGGGCAACTTTGTGTGTGTGTGTGTGTGTGTGTGTGTGGTTGTTATTTCCAAATAGCGGGAGATAAACATTATCTGTAGTGCAAGCTGAGGTTAGTTTTGATAAACCAGCAATTATTTTACACGGAAAGAAGAGGAGGACTGCATGCTTATCAGGACTTAGCACCTCTTCACAGCCACATGTCAGCTGGGGCAAGGTCTGCCATATCATCCCATGTCCTGCAAAGAGCTGTTGTTGGGGTCACCTTCCCCTCGCCGATCTGTCCATACATCACTCTCTCAAGCTGTCAGAGGCAGGGTGGATGAGAAGTGTGTGTTCAGGAAGTAGCTTTCCAGAGTCCTTCCTACGGTGACATGTGGAAAGGAAACAGGGGCCTGATTTCCGGACCTGAACAGGAAAGCAGGAGCAGGTTGCTGCAAAAGGGTTTGGTTTGCTTTTTCCAGAAAGGAAGTGAGGACAAAGTCATTCGATGCTAGCACTCCAGCCCTGTGAAATGTAGCTATAAAACACTAGGGATGATGAAACTTTTAGAATGATGTTCAGTAGTAACTGAAGTATATATGTTTTGTTGTGTATCATAAAACTTCTGTCAAGAGCATGTTGTTTTCTTTCTTTTCTTTTTTAATGCAGTGCAGCTGTAGAAGGTAGATACATAGCCATTCTTTCCATAAAGATAAGTATTTTGGTTTAGAGCAATTATATTTTTCAAAAACCCTTTTAAAGTAACTATCTCCCAAATTTTTGCCAGTGAGGGAAGGGAAAAAAAAAATCCGTTTTCCCCAAAGGAATGCAATAAGTAAATCTAGCTTTTCATGCAATAGCTATCAAGTACTGCAATAATTCTTATCTTTAGTGACATGAAATTCTTTTCAAGCAACAGTTTTAATGCTTTTGCATAGCAGTGACCTCTGTTCTCCCTAGACTGTCAAAGATGTAACACTAGAAGTTTGTTTGCAGTGCAGGGCAGAGAGTTGACAAGGGTATTACTATCTTGCTGAGCATCACATGACGTGAACTTCTAACCTTACTCAAGAATGTTATATATTTTTTACATTGACTGATTTTGCTAAAAAGTGTTTTTCACACTGCTGTAATGTAATATATTTAAGCATAAACAAAATTAATCTTGTATTTCTTATAACTTCTTTCATGTTCAGGCTTGTAGATTGCTCATATTTATTGTGTGTATGTGTGTATGTATGTGAATATATATAATATATATTCTATATATATATATAATGAAAATTCAATTTAATTTTCAACACTGTAGAATGTTTTTCTTTCTAAAACAATTTTCTAACCTATAGCTCTGATCAGGGAGAGAACCTCCATTATCTTATTATCATATATTTTATCCATTGTCATCGTATTTTTAAAACCTTTTATTTTTGCAAAGGTATCTCCAGTGTTTAGTTTATGCTTTCATAACAACTCTGTCATCTTTAACCAATAATCTGTTTTTGTGTGTATTAAAAGGCAAGAGCAGGTACATTGTTTAAATTTTCCACAGACTGAATTTAGAAATTTTTTTTCTCACCTGCTTTTTAAACTGTTCATGTTTCTCAAGATACATATGAGGTGATTTTGGGTGTAATGTTGAAAAAAAGGATCATGGTATGGATAGAATAGGAAAAAATTAATCCAAGTGGAAAAAACTAACTAAACAGGCTTATTTTGTATTCAGAAGTGTGCTTCTCGATAATGCTGTTCCTGCACCCTCCTGCCTTTTTTAAAAAAAAAAAAGCTTGTCCCACATGGATTATTTCTTAGCATAGGTGAAGAGCGTTAACTTCTGTGCATCTGCTGTGCTACTGAGGTTGTGTCTGTGCTTCATTTTTGGTGGATGTTTAGCTACACTTAAAATTTTGAAGAGCAAACCAGAGGAGCTTGCTGCTCTCTAAGGAACAAGATAACTCCGAGTTTTTATGTCCAGATTTCATACCAAGAATTTAAGCATTTCCTTCCTGAGGAGACTAAGTGTAATAAACATAGGCTGCCAGGTTTTCTCCCTCGTTGTGATTCTTCTACTTCAGGACCAGTATCGTGCACTGAAATAGATGAGTAAATTGTGTGTACATGTAGTCGTGTGACACAAACAACTTATTATTCTTTAACAAAGCTCACATATGGGACACGGAAATGAGCCTGGTCTTTGGGTAACATCGTCATCAAGATTATAGAAAGCACAGTTGAAATGCATCTTTTCCCCAGTATTGCCAAATCGCTAGCTCTGTTGCCTCTTTACAGCAGTGAGATTTAATGAAATGCTCATGATGCACATCTAGGGAGAGATGCATCTTGCACGCGGTGGGGGTCTCCCTTCCCCTCATGCGCTCCTGTAACTCCCATTAGTGTTAATGGGAGTTTCACCAAGCGCATCGAGGGGAAGAGAGACCCCAAAGTGATAAGGATTATGTGTTAGAATCACCATATACTTTTTTCTTCCTTCTCTCTCACCCCCTACTCTGGCCCATCTTGAAAATCTATCAAATTTAAAACTATTACGAGAGGATGTGAAAAAGGAAAGAACAGCCTGGACAGCTGGGAACCCTCTGGGACACACGAGTGAAGCCAACATTTCTACTCCAGTTTTTAGCCCAAGTTCTGTTTCTTCAGCCTTTTTGGATCAGGCCTGGGGCAGAGCAGCATGGGGAACACATAGGAGCCTTCACTTGGGGAACCAGCTATTAGATCCTTTTACCTCCTGGCCAGTGACTATGGGGGAGGGCCTTGCATGTGAAATGATGTCATCCTCTCTTTGCTCTAATTCCTTGACTTTTAAGCTGACACTGACGGACTGCATGGGGCGCAACATTTGACCCATTTAGCAGTTGATTTAATCTGACTTAGAATGTTTCAACTTCTAAATCTCTATTTGTCTAAATAAGTGGTTTTTAAAGGAAATCAGTCACTTTATTATTAAGTAATTTTTTTCTTAAAAAAAAAAAAAGACAATGTTTGGAGTAATCTGTCCATCCAGAGTGCCCTCTAGTGTCCATTTGTAGAATTTACTTCATGTAGGCTGGGGTGGGGGCATGTAATGAAGGGTGGCCACAAGCATTGTTAGTTCTTGGTTGGATTCCCAGGCTTGTATACATCCCTGCTGGTATCGGTGATGAGCGCTCAAATGCTAGAGTGGAGGAGTCAATAAGGTGTGTGTTTCTCTCTGTCCTTCTCCCTCCCTCGCTCCTCCCTCTCTCCCCCTCTCTTTTCTAATTTTCAGAAAGCAGGAGAAAAAAAAATAGTAGGAGGCTTTTGTTAGGTTGTGTATTCCAGTCATTTATTTTTCTTAAAGCATTAAAAAAAAAAAAGAAAAGTAACCTCTTACTTCCCAAGTATTTAGACTATATATTACTCAATTTTTCTTTTTTTTTTTTGGCTTTTAAAAACATTTTGGATCTTGAAAGATAAAAATTTAAATTTCTAATAAATTTAACACTGTATAAATTGCAAAGCACATGAATTGAGACAAACACCCTAATGACACGCTAATGTGACTAGCTGTGTTGGAAGTGCCAAGGAGCCTGCTGTTTGAGAGCCATATAACAAAACCAAGATGACATCCCTGATCCAGCATGTGTCTCCGCAGTTATCCCCTCAGAATTCAAAGATGACATTCCAATGATGGAAGTTGTCAGCACGTATGTGTTCTGCCTGCTTAGTGAATCCACGGACCTCTTATTGATATTACTTGCATTCTTTTTGTGTTAACTCATCAAAATTCAATTATCATGAAATTAAAAACAGGAAACAGTTCTCAGTGTAACAAAAGCATCCAGTGTATTTAACTCTGTGCTGTGTTTCAGGAGACCCACATTGTATAAGTGACAAAGCATTTATTACCCGGTTTATTGTGGTATTACAGAGCGGAGAGCGCTAAATAATCAATCAGTTAATGGTCTGTATGGCAGTTTGAGCACATCACATCCATTGTGCTTATGCTGTTAGAAGGATGAGCTGATAACTCCAGTGTATGTTGCATGTTTATTCAGAGCCTAATGTCCTAAACTGGGGCTGACAGAAATCTTGAAAAATGCCACTCCAGCACTGACAATTTCAAAGTTGCTAAAATATTTTAGAACTGACTTTGCCTCTGGCTCCAAAAGTCCCCAAAGAAAGGAACAGGAATTGCCCTTTGTATCGTGTCCACTTTATCTTCTTTCTTTAAGCAATTTTAGATTTGAGAACTTTTTAAAAATGTAGTTTCCTAGTCTGGGTTTTTATTTGTACCTTAGCTCTTATAATTATTCTTTTTATGAAGTGCGTTTCACAGTGTGTTTATCTCATCTCGTGGATATTGCTGATGATGCAGGGTGGCTGAGTCATCTTCAAAACATGTTGCAAGTGGGCTTAGGTTCCTTATAGAAAATAAATGGGAAGGAACTTTCAGGCCCTGGTTTGGTGAGAACATGTCGCAATTACAGGTTTCAGGCAAAACAAGAAAAGGAGGGGGGGAGGTGGAAACAGGCGTTCAAAATCAGATCTTTTTGAAATGGACCTTCATTAGAATATAGGAAATAGGATTCTTGTGTAGATGTAATAAAATGTTCTTTGAATAAGCACAAACATTTTTTCAACTGTTTGGTGACTTTAATTTCTGTTGGTTCATTTTAAAATGAGGTCCCTTTCCATGAACGCTCTGACTCATGTTTTCTCTTTTTTCTTCCTAGGGGACAAAAGCACTGATTATGCTAATTTTTACCAGGGTTTGTGGGACTGCACAGGGTCTCTCGCTGATGAATTATCATTTAAGCGTGGTGATGTGATTTACATTCTTAGCAAGGTAAGAAGACACCCCAAAATGACATTGTAAAGGGGCAATACAAAGCCCTATCTTTATGCATTTGGATTTACAACACTGGGGAAAAATGCCAATTGGAATTCTTCTAGGTCCTTGTTAACAATTGGGGGTTCAAATAATTAATTATTTTGTCAAGTGAAATATAATCAAATTTTAAACACAATCAGATAACAGGATTCAACTTAACAGTGTGTTTACCTATCACTTTAGCCTTGGCTCACATCCACACTCTGTCCTCTCCAGAAACAATATACTTATGTGAAAGTTAACATTGTAAGGTATTAGGTTATTTAGTATGTTTTTCTTTCCTCTTCCTTTTTATTCTTCTGTGTGCTTATTCTGATTTTGTCTGCCATTCACTACTGGAAACACTGTGTTTATAGAACAAGTTTTTCATCTTTATGTAAATACATTGGGTGTTCCGACAATTTAAAAGCAATGCTCTTCTATTCAGACAGGTTTAGGTAATTTTTTAAAAGTTTAACATAATTATATTTGTAAGCATAATGGCAAAGTATATTGCTCTGAACTCATCTTTATGTAGAAAAAAATCATTGTCTCTGTTTTTTTAACATACTGGATTATTCAAATCTTTCTGTTCTTAGACTAAAAGTCAGGTTTCTTATTGTGATTATACTTCTGATGTGTGTGAGCTCCCTTAATTTCCATATTTTAACTTTCTCTACTATAACATGGGGATTGAAAAAAATCTCCCTCAATCTGCCTTATGAGACTATTTTAGAATCAAATGATGTATGGAAACTATTTAAATATAAGCGAGAAAATGTTATATAAATCACAGTCTAGGAGTTTAATGTGATATCTTGAGAGAAATATTTTGGACTCTTTAGAAAAAGATAATATGACTTGTTAGTTACAGAAAGGCATTTAGAAATCAGACCACTTACTGAATGTTAACACTGATGGCTGGTGCATCAAATCATAACACAGAGAATCCTAGAATATTTGAGTCAGGGGTCTTAGGGATCATCTATCTCTTATTAGTTTTACTGATAAGGCAACTTGAATGAAGAAAGTGCCAGAGCCCATACTTAACTGGCATCTGGAATCCCAGTCTGGTGCTTTCTACTCATTTTTATCCTGTGCTTGTTTTTATCATCTTCCCTCCTTTCCTTAGTTAACTTTAATTTGAAATCTTCATAAAGTACCTATAATATGGCAGGGCTCATACTAGGCACCAGGAACCCAAAAGGAATAAAATATAAACGCTTATAGATTATTGGGAGACATTTATTTCATAAGGAAACACAGCAAACTGTGATCATTGCTAGTTGAGGTGCCCAAAGTGAAGACCTGTCACTTATTTTTCTCAGAGCACTGCTCATTGGTATGCAGAGTTTATTTGTTTAGCTTGGAAGCTGTAGCTAACTACATACAACTCTTGGATTAAGCGTATTATTGGACTTTCAATTATCCCAAGTTTTGAGTTTATCACTTAACATAGAAAACAAACTAATTCATCTCAGTTCTTGTCAAGAAACCTTACTGAAATCATTCTTCAGTTTCTTAGTTTATCGTTTCTTTCACCAATTTAGTTGCAATTGTGTATAAAATTAAAAGATTGATAAGCACCCACTTGGAATTTCAGATCAAAGGGATAAATGGCATATAGCTATAATATATCCCTTTTGTAAAATATGAAATGTACAAAGCCCACGTGGGTCTGTTCTTAAAACCTGCTTCATGAATCAGTCTTTATTGCTGAAAACTTGGGAGACCCAAGCTCCACGCCAGACTGTGAAACAGCAGCATTCCCACAAGCTCCTCTCATTTCTACCATTGTCTCATAAAAGCATTCCCTGCTAACATGAAATTAAAAATGAAATCATAGGTGTGTGTCATATTGCTAGGACTCCCAGGAGAAGTAATTCCTGTTCTCCCAAACCTCTTTTGTAGAGATTGTAATTTTATGTGTGAAATCTGGTTACAGAGCTGAGGTTGGTTGTCTTCCAGCTCATAGGAAGAGGACACTGCTACCTAAAATTTCTATAGGCTATTATTTCAGTATAGATGGAACAAAACTACTTCCTCTATCAGTTTTTTACAGGGTCATATGTTGCACCTTTAGCATTGTTTCATGAGAGACCTGACAGAGATGGGTGCTTTTTCTGGAGCTCATTTTGGTTTTTGAAAGAAGAGACCAGCCATTGTTAGCCAGCACGTTGTCACCACTGGCTGAATGATTAAATACCCAGGCTTACCCACTTGTCCACCTAGTAGAATCAACCAGGTAAATCTTTCTGAGGGTGAAGAGAAAGAACAGGACGCTTAGCTCTCCCTTGATGCAGTTTGGACAAGTTTTTTGCCTTTGGTTGGCGTCTTTGCTGCAGGTTGTCAGGTTGCTAGGTTGCTCTGGGATTCAGTGTCTGTTTGTGAAGATTCTTACTTCCCCACTTTGCTTTGGGTTAAGTTCAGATAGAAATTTCTAGATATTCTCTAGTAATTTTACATTGGCTTCACTGTTCAGTTTTTACTCAAAACTTTAGCAAACACAGACCATAAGTTAGTATTGTAAATTCCTTACTATGTGAATGATGACAGCTTTTAATTTGAATGTGAATGCTTGGTATTATTATAAATTCAAAACACACAGCCTTTAATAGAAAGAGGGAAAAATTGACAAAAGGGTTTGCTTCTAGATCAGGGTAGAGCTAACATTACACATTGCTAGGTTTTTAAAGTGTAATTAGTTTAGAAATCACTAGTGTTACTGTATGCCTAGAAATTTGTTTAATCTTTTTCAGAGTCATATTCAGATTCCATTGGTGATGGAATGAAATTTTACCATTTTAATTTATTTTTTACACCATCTAGTGGCTCAGAATGAGTGTTGCAGGTAATTGCAACTAATGTGGACAATCAAGATGATATCATAAATTCAACTTTAAATCTAGTTAGAGGTTATTACTTTCCTAGCTCATGTCAATAAAGTATTAGCATTAATCATGAAAATTTTTTTTCACCATTCTGAATTAATGTTAAAAATATACATATGGAAAAGAATGCATCTTAAGGAATCAAACGGTATTTGTAGAGACGTAATAAGTGTCCCCTTTACAAAGAAATTAATGCAATGACTTTTCTAATAAATAAAGCACCATTTAAAAAATTAAAAAACACGACTTGTTTTTCATAATGAACTGATCTATAATTTGCTGTATTTAATTATCATTTATTTGACTTACCTTCTAGACGGTTGTCAAGTGTGAACATACTCTGAAAAAAGGCAACACAAACTAGTTTAAGAAAAGATAATTCTTTCAATATAAATAAACATTTAGACAAATCAAGAAACAAAATGGCATGCATTATAATAAAGAGGGTTTTCATTTTGTTAATGTAATGACAGAAAAAGATTTAACTAGTTTGATAATTGGGCTGTCTTCATTAAAAATTCGCTACAGAAGTAATAGTTTTAGCTTAAAAATCCAGTCTTCTTTTCCTATTTTTACAAGAAATGCTTGATAGAGTTTCAGCTGCTCAGTCAGCCTTGGGGTGATTTATTTATTTTTGATTTCTTTGTGAATTATAGAAATCTTAGCCTTTAAAAAAAAACTTAGTGAAAATCAAACAATAAAGAAGAAAAAGTAAGCAGATATCCTGTCCTCTTCCCCCCCTTTTTTTTTAACATTTTCCAATTAGCAGCTGTCATGTGACCCCTGACTGAGCTAGCCCCTCCTTCAAAGCATCCAGCATTTTCTCAGTTTTAACCTTTGAACCTCACTAATAATAAATCTAAATGCTGCTTGCCTATAAAGGCAAGCCAGTAACTTCTTGCTCATAGTTCTTTTCATATAGGGTTGCTGCTGTTTTTTATGGGTTAAAATAAAACACATTATATACTGGAGCAGTTCAATGGAGATTTAGAAATCTCCCCCCACCCCTTTTAAAAAAAAATGGAGCACATTTACAGGGATGGATGAAAGTAGAACTTGTAATCATGAAAACTGCACTGTTTGTGAATTAACTCTGAAGCACTAGACCTGGTTTCAGATTCATTTGTAATCATATTTAAGGTAGAGAATCTTTCAATTTTTTTTTTTAAGGGGTGAGGTTGTTTAGCATCATGCTAAATTCTCCTGCTAGCTTGCATTTCAATTTTATTATCACTTTAAATGTAGACATAATATCATAGTATGATCCTAGAATTGTGTTTGTGAAATTTTATAATTTTAATTGCAGGATCCAGGTTATATAGCTGGAGGCATAATCCACAGGACTGCACATACCTCTGGTTATGTTATTCTTGCTGTTCTGGATTTACACCCTCTGTTAGTTTATCTTTCAGTCAGTACTCACTGGTAAATTGCTAGCCGCATTTTTATTCTTACTTTTAAAGCAATAAATATTTTTAGAGTCTTAATGATAGAAGAGCTGTGCGTCAGCAGGAAAGAGACACAATTCTTATCTAGAATTAACAGAAAAAAAGAAGAAAGGTGAGAATCCTGGAATATTTTACCTCATCTAGGACACATCTGATGTGAGCTTTGTAACTTCTTGAAAATGTTTTAAGTCAAAAACAGGGAATAGAGATTGACTGTGTTCACTAAGAAACAACATAAGGGCCTAATTTAGTGTGTATTGGTTGGTGTTTCAAGCCTTGCCTCCCTTTATATCTCTGTCTGTGACTTTTTTCCAATGATAGGTAAATTGTGACTGTGATTGACCATTTGCTTCTTCATGTAAAAATATAGACTCAGTTACTAGGGCTTTTTTTTGGCTTCAAATCTACCAGAAAATAAGATTAATTTCACTGAATTCTACAGGCAGAGGGAAATACAGAGTTGCTTTTTAGGTCTCTTGGTTTTTCCTTTGTGACCGTCTGACCCAGGGTGCCACTTTAAATAGCATAACCATCTGCTGAAGAGTAACTAGGACATCTCAATATAGGGCATACTTGTGGACACTAAACTATTTCCCCAAATGTTGTCATGTTTTCCAGCCTTTTGGAAGGAGGAGTATTTGCACTTGTGTGTATTGGGGTCTGATGGCATTTGGTTTCCATGCATTGATATGGGAATGTTGTGGACTGGGGCACAGTGAAGCATGATCAAGGCAGGCCTACTACTTAGGACCCACCTCTCCCTAGGAGTGATAAGCAGTTTAAGAACACAGCACCATGCCCAAAGATGTTCTGTTTCCACTCTTAGCACTCCTTGTTATCTATGTGTGAAAAGCATGCTTGAGGACTTCCTTAATAAGTTTTCTCTTCCATGGAATGAAGGGAACATCCCAGAAACATGTTGACAGATGAAAGAGGAAGGTGCTTTTAGGAGGCAGGCTGCTGGCTTGGTTGCTGCAATGACTTGAGAGGTCACAGATAAGACAGCAGCAGAGTGAGAGAGACAGGTGAGCAGATGTGGCAGGGGTATGGCTGTCCTGTGCTGCAGGGCCTCTGTGGTATAAATTGTGTGGAAGAAGCAGGGTTTGCCACAAGCAGGACAAAATAGTGATAAAGAAAACTTCGTTGATTATTTTTTTTTAATTCCATGATCTTTTTTACCCTTCCCACCCCCCATATCAGGAACTCCTTTGCTATATAAATAGCACACACTTCTTGGGGATATCTCCATCCTCCTCCCTTTATAAGTTAGATTCCCTATGGAAAAATAGGATAGAGAACTGTTTGAAATAATCAGGTTGCCTTGGGGTACATTCCAAGGTAGTTTGCTATTGTAGAGGTTCTGTCTTAACCTCTTCAGTACTTACAGTAATGTCAGCAGAACTTGTTTCTCTAAAGAAATGGAATTACTTGGTCCTAGTTCTGCAGGGTAAAAATTCCACCTTTAGAAAGGTGCAGGACGGCCTTGGAAAACATGGTAGAAGGCATTGGAAAACATGGTAAGCAACAGCAACCATGAACAGGAGCAACACCTTCCGGTTGCGAAGCTAAACACTCTTCAGAAGAAACGTTCACTTAGTCATTACTGAAATTCCTTAAATATGTCTAGGGCCTCCCTGGTGGCACAGGCAGTTCAGCGCAGTACTGTGGGGCTGTCTGCAGCCTCTGCAGTGCGAGTTCAGTCCCGGCTGGCTGCGGAGATGCCCACATGGCGCGGCAGACCTCTCCTGTCTCACCTGCTGCTCCCCTCAGCAGTGTGTTTCAGTCGGTTTGCCTGTTCTGCTCCCCGCTCTGTCTCTGGTGAATCCTCTCGCCCTCCCATGTGTCTGGCCTGTGCCCCAGGTCTTGTGGGCATGCATAAGAAAATCTTAAAAAAAAAAAAAAAAAGTCCAATATCCACAAAGCAAAACTATCGGAAATTATGCTTCTGAATAAAACATTTAGGACAAGCAGCTGGTGTGTTACCCAGTAACTATTTATTGAACCCCCTTTACACATCCTGCAAGGGTAGGGCACATCCTTCATCTCAGTGAGCTTGTACTTAGTTTGAGGTGAAGGGACCAAACTAAAGTCTGTAAAATCCGTTGAGGAATAAATGCTTAGCTTGAAGTGAGAGCTGGAAGTATGGAGATAGTTTGAAGAAAAATGCATGACTGCTGGTAATTTGCATCATCTGGGTAAGGGAAGTAAATGGTCTCCTGGGAGGGAATGTCTCATGTTGGGGTGGCATGGAGGTGGGACCGCACAGACCAGGGAGAGCAGAATGTGGCTGCAGAGTGGGAACAAGCTAAGCCAAGGCACTTCTAGGTCTTGCATTGGGGAACCAGTGTAAGTGCCTGAGTAGCAGGATAAATCAAAATTCCATTCCTGGGGAGAGTAGAGTCAGGTTTGATGATACAGTAATCCAGGGTGAGGTGATGGAGGCCTGAACTGCAGCTAAATAGAAACAGTTAGAATAGGGAAGAGTGAGTGAACTTGAGTTCAGTTACCAGCGTTGTGCACTGGTGAAATACATGAGTACTAAACCAGCCTCTACTGAGCATGGTTTTGTCATTCTTTGACTAATAGTATCTATAAATCATCTGTCTGAATATCAGTTTTTACTGTAGGGTGTTATAAATGTTGACTGTAGAAATTTGAATTAAATGTGCCTTCACTCTGGAATGTAAACTAAAATTTGTTGGAAGAAATTCTTACTATCAGCTTCCTAAACTCTCCTTTGACTCTCTTGCTTTAAAAAATGAAGTATACTGTGCAAGAGGAGAAGTAGTAAGTCCTTGAATTAGGGTAACTCAAAATCACACCCACATAAGCAAGTTATAAAGTAATGAGGTTGATTTCCATGAGCTGCTAGTAGACTTGGTATCTTCCAGCAGGTTCATGAATGGTGATGTTAAAATTCATGGGAGATCATAGGGATTTTTGGTGTCAGTTTTCTCATTTAACAAGTTAAGAGATCAAGATTGGGACAATTAATGAATAGGTACTAATAGTAAAACACTGAGGTGGTCAAGTTCCTCTTGTGCATTTTATGGGAAACTTTTGAAATGATAGAGGAAAGGATTCCTAGGAAGTTTCAAATTGGAGATAATAAAAAGGAAAAGGCTTGAAGAAAGTATTTCCATCTTTTAAATAGTCGTCTAGTTTTCATACTACTGTAATGTTTATGAATAATTGGAAATTACCAAATTTTGAAATAATTGAAACATCACAGTGAATAGTTGGAAAACTGGTAAAGTCCACTGGTCTGAGTCTGAAGCTCAGTGTATTTTAAATTTGTGTGAATAATATTACTTTCATATATGCAAAAGGCTCTTCTGTTTTGAAGCATGGCTATATGTTTAGAGAAAGGACACTAGTCTTTCAACCTAACACCTGTTGCTGCCAAACAGATTGGTAACTTCTGAAAGGGGTAGTACATCAAAATACGTCATTAGTGTTCCAAGTGTCGGTGAAGGCAGCATTCTTTTACCATATGGTTTATGGGAAGTGAATTAATTTAGGATTAATTTACTGGAGAAATGAAAATCATGGTGCTGAGAAGGGTTTAAGTCAATATTGGGCCCTTATTTGTAAGATAACACATTGAAAAAGAGAGAAGATTTAATTAATGAGTAAACATGGACCAGTGTTTACCATTGCGTTGGATCGTCTGTTTCACTTTATCAAACTTTCCCCCGTTTTATTACATAATCACCTTCATGCTTACTATCAATTGAGGCCTATGGTTTTAATTGTAAAATAAAAGTTGTTTTAATAAAATGGAAATTGAAAACAGGCGTCAGAACACAACTGCTCAGTGCCACTTTACCATTATTTTCTTGCATTATTGAGCAAGTTTGGCTTTTTGCTTCTTTGACTGCCGTATTACATTTTGCCTTGAAGCCATCCATTTTGCAGATATTGAATTTTTTTTGAGTACTATTTTTATAGAATAAGCATCACTACACCTCTGGATCTTGATAGCATTACTACGGGAGGAGAACGAAGCTTTGTGTTAGTAATTACCTAACATTGTCAGAAGCTGACTGCAGGCCTCTTTCTAGTGATAACAGAATAACCACATAATGTAGCTTTATAGTGCATGATTAATAGAAAATAATTACACGTCCTACACAGGGATGCAATATTTCTTATAAATTGACTAGAATGGTTTCCTGTAGATTAAAGGACTCTTCATTATTTTATCAGTCCTCCTGAAGTACAGTCACTTGCCTATGTTAGCATTTCAGTTGATGTTAAGAGCCGAGTTGGGTGAAGGATACCAGATGGCAGACCTTCTTGTACCTGAGCTCTTGTGTGACAGAAAGATGACATGCCATTTCCTAACCTTCAAAGATTTAGATGGCAACCTGGTATGGCTTTGTCTCTCTATTTTGTGTTTATGAACAAGATATGGTTTGAGGGCTGTTTGTCTTTGAACGACCCACCTGTGACTTTCAGAACAATACTATAATTAGTGTGTGGACCGTAAGACAGCGTTGTTTGAATTGCATTATTTTCCACTGTAAGTAATGTATCATTCCAAATCACATTTGTTTGCGGGCAGCAAGGAGCGAAGGCAGAAAAAGGCAGATTTTCTTCTTCAGAAGAAACACCCTGTATGATATGGAGTCTTCAGGCTGAAGTTTAGAATACTGCACTTCAAGAAGCGTCTTCATTTCAATTTATAGGCTGCAAATGGTTTAATTGGGATTCATGTTGCTCAGGAGGCTCATACAGAGGATGGTAATGATAAAAGTAAAAGCTTCTGTGTTTGCAGTCTTGTCGACACACTCTAATGGTTGCAGTGTAAATCCATAAATTTGCCTACTAGATTTTTGCCTCACCGTATTTTATCATACCTCTTAATTCCACACAGGAGTATCATATTGAATCCGTTACAAATGTAAAGTAATAAGCATTCTGGTTTTTATTTTTACCCTTCCTTTGATTTAAACCTGTGATATTTTAGAGTACTCTTATGATGTGTGCATTTCATATGTTTTCACTTATTTTAAACTAGTTAAAGGAGCATTTAAGAGTATGTTAGTCTGAAGCTTAAATTTGTCCTAGAACGTTACTTTTGAGGGATATGTTTCCAGCAGAGTAACTCTTCCCTCCCTCTGCCACTCTACTTTCTGTTTAGTGCATCTTAACCAGTTACCATCATGGAGAATTCTCTCGTGTGAAGTGTAGCATCAGTCCTTTATTGAAGTGATTTGTTGAAATCAGTTTCTGAAATTTGAATATGAGTGAGCTTTTTGAGAACAATAATCAGCCCTTAATTAAAGGTACAGGTTATACCTGAAGTAGAATATTATAATGTAATAGGAACTTTTGGAATTTGAATCTAAGATTGAAAATAGCATGGGGACTGTCCCCTGAAAAGCAGGTTCACCCTGATAATGTCTTTTTAGAAGTCTAACAGTATAGGCCTTCAGCTTCTGAAAGGTTAAATACATTTGTTTGGTTTAAGCATTAGGCTCTAATTGTATTCATTGCCTTAAAAATTGAAAAGGGCAGTTTTATTAGGTACCTATTAGGATATAATGGTTGCTAATCATAGCTTTCAGTAAGTTGGTATTTTCTCCTGCTAAATATATCCTACATAGGTCATAGACATTGCCACCGAGTTCTGGGCATCAGACTATTTTCATTGTTGATGTAGTTTTTTCCACTCAGTTCACACTGTCACTGAACTTTTAAACTTAAAATCTGGAGTCTACTGTCCCTTAACCCAGAGCTGTGCTGTCATTAAAATATGCAGTGCAACGATGAGCCTTTTCTCCTTTTCCTTATGCCTTCTTCCAGTAAACCTAATTCTGATACATCCCACTGTTAAAAAGAGCACTTATAAACCTTAATCTTATAATCTCTCAACTGATAGCCTACATATCAATACACATATGCTAATAGTGCTACATTTTTGCTGAAGAATTGTATGAATTTCCTTTCTGGTGGTCAATAGCATAGTAATCAATACAAATGTTAAAAGTCTGTACTAGTATTAACATTCCCTCCCCACATGTAACTCAATATGCATATGCACATTTATCTATGACTCAGATGTTGGAAAATCATAGCCTATTGAATTACTTTGGGGACTGATTTTAAAAATTTATCTTATATGAAAAATTAAATTTGGAACCTACAATGCTTTTGCAGAGTATTGCTTTTGGAAGATATTTTTCTTGAAACTTGTAATTCATTTTACTTTGTTTGTATCTCACTAAACATAAATAAATTTGAGATAAAAATACATTAGTCAATCTGGCAGACATATGAGATCGGTTACAGAGAGTTCAGATGCCTAAAGCAGTAGCATATCTATCAGTGGAGGCAAAGGAGAGAAAAGGAGGTTCAGGTTTATCTCACATGGAGAAGTAATGCAGAAGTGACTCATCAATCACTTTTTTTTTTACAGCTAGATTAATATTTTGCCTTTATAACTTGAGATACTTTTATTTCCTATTGATCTTCCACTGCTAGGGTGACTCTAACAGCACCTTTAAGTTCCTTCTACCCATCCTTTATGTAATGTATTTATGATCAATAAAAGGAATAATAAAATGTCTTAAGAGAAATTTTTTAAAAAGCTCTTTTGTAAATTATTTTGTAAAGCAAATTTTTGTATATTAATGTTTCCTTAGTCCCTGATTTATGTTTTCGATGTCCATACTCAGATAGTAGATTTTCTTAAAAGGGGGCATACAGCTGCATTCTAAATCATTCTGTCATAAGAGTTTAATTAGCAATTAAATAGTTCATTGTGAAAAAAATGCTGTCCTTGCTGGATGATAAGCTCCCTGAAGGCAAAGAGAGTCTCCCAAGGATCCTACTTGTACCCTTGTAGTGTCTAGAACAAGTGCCTGCATAGAAAAGGTGTCTCCCAGGGTGTCGTGTGTGTGTGTGTGTGTGTGTGTGTGTGTGTGTCTGTCTGTCTGTGTCTGTGTGTGTGTGAGAGCTGGAGAGAGAGAGAGAGGGAGACTGAGAGGCGAAAGTGGCGCAGGGAGGCTTCTTCCTTATGTAGTTTCATTTACTGGGTTCTTCTGAGTGACTTGTTTCTTCCTTCTACAACCGAGTAAATAAACAGGCTTTGTCTTATACTTTAATTTAAATCTGCTCACAGCATTTTTAAAGTGTCCGGAAACAAAAAAAAAGATTATGTTTCAATTTGCAGCTCCAGCTCTTGTAACTTTATAAAAAGAAATAACATTTCTAAGAAGTTGCATATAAATGACATTGTACTTACACCAGTCTAAAGGTTAATATCGCATATTGTTTTCAATTAGGAATACAATAGATATGGCTGGTGGGTAGGAGAAATGAAGGGAGCCATTGGCTTGGTGCCGAAAGCCTACATAATGGAGATGTATGATATTTGAGAGTCCTGGGTAAGTACATTTTAATCCAATAGTCTGTAATAGCGCATATGTTCTCTTGGTCTTCGCATTATGAGTCTTTGCCTTTTTAAAAGTCTTTGTAGTTTTCTGATAAGAAAAAGATTATGCTCTCAAATCATCTTCTAAAAAAAACTCTGGTTTCATTTTAAAAATAACTTCATAGAATTTACTTTGGAAATAGATTATTTAGAGAAAGTCCCTTTGATAATAACCAGCTGTTTTCCCAAACCTCCTCCTCGTTAGTAAAATACTACTTTTATGGCCTTTCTAAGGATCTGAGTTAACAGAATGTTGAGTAAACATTCATTTTTCTTGGCTAAGAATATGATATTTTTTCTAAGCAGGAAAAAATCAACATTTCAACTGAAGAAAAAAATAAAATGCAACTTTTCCTTTCTGCCTGCAGAAAAGGAGGATTCTTCTGCTAGGCTGCAGACGCTTTGGATTTAAAATCATCATGAACGCACTAGCAACAGCTCATCGCCTTTGTTTTGTTGAATATTGTTCATCTTTCACTGTTATCGTACGCTTTCATTATAATACTCCTCTGATGTGAAATTCAGTGAAAGATATTAATGTAAATTAGATGCAAGCAGCAAAGTTAAACCTGTTGCTATTTTGAGACTTAATAATTGTATTTTTTATTTACTCATTTGGTTTGTGTGAGGAAGTCAGCGCTATTTTATAGGTACCTCAGAGTCACAGCTACCTCCAGTATGAGTTGTAATTTCTTTTAATATTGGACATTAATTATTTTTAAGATGTAATAGATAATTTCATAGAAATTTAATTGAAAATATCATACAAGTTTTTGGTAGATGCTACCTAAAGGACAGAGCTTTATTAAAACTTTGTAGATGACTTATCTTACTATTTATTTTTCATATAATAATAATAATAATATGTCTTCATGGAGGAATTTTTTCTGATTAACAATTTGTTTTGTGTTATGCAGAACCACAAGAAAGAAAAAACTAAATAAATCTTCTTTCTTTCCTGTGGCTCTGCGTGACAGAACAGCGTGCTTGCTACAGCACGTGTGCGAGCCAGACAGAGTTTGTGCAAAAGCCCTTATCAACAACATATCTGATGATGGGCTTGCCAACATTTTCTACTGTAGTTTTGTTTAAATTTAATAAAATTAAAAACGCATAAGAAATTCCATCTGCCACTAATATAATGGCATTAAAAAAATCTCAATATGTTCTCAGACTAAGCCAGCACTCTCTGGTCCTTCCTGGCCTTTGCTCTGCTTTGATGGTCCCACCCCAGAAGAGGAAAACTCCAGATCTGAATCCCTACACTTCTTAGAGCAGTGAAAAGACAGGGACGGCAGCTCAGAGAGGAGGGTATGAAAATCCCAGTGGAACATGGACAAGAGTTGAGAGGGAGGGTAGATTAATCTGACATTGGAGATGTATGCTGTGCTGCCTGAGCAAGATTTGCAGAATTTTATCATTATCTTTTCATGTATATTTGAAGTGAAAGGTATTTTAAATGCCTGTGAGGTACCAATGTGGCCTTAATATATATCAAAGTGCCCTGCTGATTGGATAATTATTCGGAGTGGATATAATCTCTTAATATTGAATCATTGACTAGGAGGTTCTACCTTTGTTGAATTTTTCTGATCTCTTCTTTATAAAGATTCTTACTGTGCAGATAAGCTATCGTATTACTTATATAAAACTTTTACAAGTGGTATTTTGGAGTGTGTATTTTCCCATTACCCCTCAGTGCTATGGCCATCTGATTTCAGGTGTGAAAGAATATTAACTTTAGTGATTGTGGGTAAACTTCAGTTTAGATAAATTAAACATTGTCAAGGTAAAGGTACCAGAAAATAATTTGTGTGCTCGTTAGCCTCTTCCTAATGTAGAGCCATTGCAGTAGTTTTGACATCATCTTGACAAAAAATGAGACAACCAGAGAAGAATTTAGCAGACTGGTTTTCAAAGCCTGAGAGGTTGGAAAGCATAAAGAGTTGTGATTTCCTCTGAAAAATATAGACTTGCTAGTGGATGCAGGTTTCCTGCTTCTGACTTAAGTGAAGATTCTAGTCCTGGGCCAGTAGATGGCAGCAGCTTTTCATTACATATCCTACCACGTAAGCCCCCATCCCCCACTCAGATACAAACTCCCAGGGAATGTAAAACATTCAGAAGATTTCTGCCTCCTTTTACAGTTAATCCAGGAGAGGGAGTCCTTTGCCAACTGATGACCAACACTTCCAAGCCAGATAGTCTCTCTGTGAATGGTGACAATACAGAAATAAAGTGTTACTTTTGTCCAGAGCTCTTCTGGTCTTTGTTCTTTTTTAACTTGAATGTAAGTGGGATTTATGAAAGGAAAGATATAAAAATTGGAGTGACAGGGAAAAAATAATTTCTTTCAATTTGTAACAACTTTGTATATTTCATTCATTTGGAAAAATCATTTTGCATACTTCCAGGGAGAAACTTTTCTTTACACCCTTGACAATATCTCACACACTCTTCAAGTTCATAATAATATCATTAATGTGAATTTAAACAACATGCCTTGTTAGAAAATATGCTAATTGTTATATTCTCATTATGTTTGCTTAGCTTTTATTTGTTTTTCTATGAACAGTTAGAGAGCTAATTTTTTTCAAAGGTGATTGTAAGTCATATTTTATATAGCGTTTTGCTTGATTATTTGCTCTGTACTGAATTTGTACTCTATTGCCATTAGATCTTACAATAATGTTCCACTCTGCAAATTTTTAAGGTTCAAATAAAGTTTAATTGTTTGCAAACTGTTATGATGCTAATAATTCAACAGCCTGCTGTGTTACTAATGAAATTACTTTGTTATGATTAATTTGGAAAATAGTGTGTTGATTGTAGTAATTAAGCACAACAAGGTGAAGTAAATGATTCTAATGCCATCTGGCCTCCAAACTGAATGAAGAAATGAAATAGGGCTGTCATCAGAATTTATTCAAAGAAGTAAGGATAATACAAATGACTTTCATTGCTATAGGGTTTACACTTAACCACTGCTCACTCCATTCTGCTTTTGCCACTTTGTTACACATCACACTTTCTTTGTGTCACATTAAAGAATGCTATGTAAGCTAGCACTCATTTTGAATACTTTATATTATTTTAAGTTCATTATTTTACCTTGTGTTAATTTAATTACAGATAATCATATAAAGTACTGTAGGATCACTTTTCCTAATTACATTAAAGTACTATAGCAAATCACTTTTCAACCATCTGTAGGTAAAATCTATGTATGTGGGGTTTGTTTTTGGTTTTTGGTTTTTGGTTTTTTTTTTGGCTTTTTTTGCTCTTAGTACAGCATGTTGAATGCAGCCTTTTATTACAAGAGAGATTCCGTTCAATTGTTTCTAAAATGTTTCCAGTCTAGATTTTCTCATAGTTCTTATGATTTCTACTTTCTCTGTACATCCAGTCTAATCTACTGCTATTCACTTAACAGTCTAGTACGAGCGAGGATCATGAGTGAAAACAGAACCCAAAACCGAGTTATATATTAGAGGTTCAGATTCATAGTTAAGCCACTGTAAGAAAACTTATCCTTATCATTCAGTGTAAGTGTAGTTTAAAAGCTTGAACTGTATCAATCAGAGTGAATGAAACACTGAAGATTTTAAATCAAGTCAAATGCTTTTAAATTTCATAGAAATCAGTTGTTTGAATTTCAGTTGTTGAATTGAATTATAGACACACACACTGTGTAATGCTCACTTTTACTTCTCAAGTTCAATAGCTTCGAGAATATTGAAAAGGTAGAGATTGAAACATGGCCAAGGTAGAAAATATAGCCTCATTTAGAAGTTGAAGGAATATAATTAATGTACAGGGAAAAAAAATGTTAAGATGCCGTAGTTTGCCAGTAAATTCCTGAGCATTCTGAAATACAGAGAAATAAATAAGTAAAAAGCTTTTATAAGCTTAACTTACATTCAAATGCGTAGCTTTAAACAGTTGATCCTCTAGCTTGGGAACAAGAAATTTCTGAAGAGCCTCAGCTTCTGCCAACACTACACCCTCTGCCTTGTAGTTGAGTACTTCTAGAACATCTACTGGAACCCCTGGTAGAGTAATATTTTGCTGTGATGAGTTAAATACAAAATTATATGATCACAGCAACATAGAATGACATTTCATTAGTGCTGTGTCGGAGAAACTTTTTCTTGTTTTCCCAAGTAGAATCTCCTCTGTCATTACTTGGACACAAAAAATATGATTTATTGCCAGATTGATTCTTCAGAGTATGTGATGTATATCCAGTAAAGATTTGTTGATGAACTGTTTGGCACGCCATAGTAGCTCAAGACCTGAGATTTAGGAAAAGCTTGACTTTTTTATCCCTCGTAGTGAAAAAATACCTTTATTGTTTAGTAAATTATCTTTCTGACCAAGAACATTCTCTTGATCAAAGAATCGTTCCTTTTACTGAGTCTTTAAAAGCCATTTCATTGTCCCCACAATACCATCAACAAGGTGATTGGATTGGATTGTTGGTAACAGAATTGACCGAGAGTGTGAATAACAAGAAAGTTGAGCATGGCAGCTAGTCTTTAGATGTTTCTTCCCTTCCTGTCCAGTGTTCAGTGTTGTCATTCTTCCAGAAAAGGAGCAGTTGACCCAGGCAGCCCAGGGTAAGTGATTGAGTTTCACTCTGCGTACACCTCACATGACTGTGTCCCGAATCCCATCTGGGCAGTACCCAAGAAATCTGAGTTTGGACACAGTCTAGCTATCACCTTGGGTGGCTCAAACAGCAACTGGGAAAGTGGGGAGTTTCCAGGTTGATGTGAAATTTTACCATAATTCAATCTTGTTACTATTTTTTAATCTTTACTGTTCCTTTAAAATTGGATAATAAGGTTAACCTGAGTGTTTTGAGTCCTAAAGATAAAAGTGGCCATCAATACAGAAGTAACCTTTGTCACCCCAATGGTCAGCTTAGGTCTGAAATATTGGGAGAGGGCCTGGAAGCTGAACAAATGAGAAAACTCATGAAGATATGCAAAGGTATGAAAATAGAAAATTGCCCCAAAAGCCCATCTCTTAAGTGCTTTTCTTAATGTTGGAATCTTACAGAGTATTTCCCTGGGTTTTAGTCTTGCCTATTATCACTGTATTGTTGTTGCTGTTGTTGTTATTATTATTATTACTATTATCCATTACTCCTAGAGGTGATATAAAACAGCACTTGTCTGTTTTCTGTTTATTGTCCTCAACTTTGTAATATAAAAAGATCATTCCTGCTAGAGTAAAAGCAGGTGCCATTCTACAGCCTGAGCAGCAATTTACCTTGTGTTTGAAGAAAGTGTCACCCAGGTACTCTCAAAGGAGAAAATTAATGACACCAACGTATGCCAATTAAAAGTGACTGCTTTAGAGGAGGAGAAAATGCCAACAAATAAATGGATTCCCATATACTCTGTCCCCTCCAACTCCCATGAGAGTCCACTTTGAAAACCTGGTCTTCTTCATGTGTCAAGATGATGGTAACAGTGCAGACTAGTAATAATAATAGCTAACATTCGCTGAGTGTTTACTTTTGTCATGCTATTCACTTTCCACTCAATCCTTCCAACAAAACCCTATTAAGTAAATTCTGTTATTTGTTCCCTTTTTTTCTGATTAGGAAACTGAGGACAATTTGTCCCATGGCCCAGGAGTAGTAAGTGATTCAGCCTCCCTCCCCTGCATTCAGCGCCATTCTGCTTCATAGTGCCGCGAGAGATTCACACTAAATGCTCAGTTCTATTCTGTGCATGCAGTAGGCATTCAATATGTGCTTATTGAGCACTGATGATACAATTCCTTTAAATTAGTCTGGAACAATGCAAAAAGAAGAGTTCAAGATCTGACGATGGGACCGCCAAATTGGGCCATTGCAACCACATTAAATCTGAGCAGCTAATCCACAATTGGGAGCAAGCTTCAAAGCAGGATTATTTCTATCCATGGACTTTTGTTCTGGATGAAATTAGAAAGTCAGTCAAGGAAGAAAGTTGAGAGAGGACACAGGGCCAAAGGAGACCCTTTATTAAAAACTGTTCCCATCCGCTCCACCTCCTTAACCGTCAGGCCTGAGGAAATTGTCCGGCCAGAGACGCCTTGAAGATTACTTCAAAGCTCATTGCTCTTTTTCAAATAGTTTTCAATTTGTTGTCTTGAGGAGAAGATTTAAAATTGATGTATCTTTTTTAATTGATGTAAAATTTTTTAATTGATGTATCTTTTTTGATGTATCTTTGTTTCAAGGATTATTACAAGCTGGTTAGCTCTTTACCATCAATGACCACACTTATTTCTAAAACTTGCCTAATCTTCTAACAAGTGACAGCCATGTCTGACATAAGATTTTACTTGTTGAGATGTGAATTTACTTAAGGACAACTTTTATTGGACTGTCTAGTACACAGTCTCACTCCTTGAGCACCCACGCTGTGCGTAGTGCAGGGCTCCATAAGGAAAGTCTTCTGTTCTTTTTTACCTCTTTTTAACAAATCCATTTCAAAGATCGTTTTGCACCTCAGTGATTGGAGGCTGGCAGGTCAGGGTTGGGGAGATAAGAAAATTAAGAGATTATGTTAGGAGACTAATATTAGAGGACTGGAATTTAGCTAGAGGTGGGGTAAGATTGAACCCCCTCATGGTCTAAAGTGCACCCTGAAATACTGGCTACCTTATAGCCCAAGAGAAGAGCCTGTATGAAGTTTAACATCCAATGTAGAATCCAAAGTTTTTTCATGCTTGGTACTCAGAACACCCTGCTCTAAAGCATAGGGTGAACAACTTTGCACTGCCTGCCCTCCTGCTGCCTACCAAGTAGATCTTGTCGTTATAAAATAACCTGCCCCTGTCAGATGAGTACAGGGCTCGTTCCTAATTCCTGGTTCAAGCACTTGCAGTCTGTAGAATCTCTATCACTCCCCCATTTTCATTTCCTCCTCCTTCTCCTCAGAATTTCCCAAGGAACTAAGTCATAGGAGGCCTGAGACATACAATTCTTATCACTCTGTGGTGTTAACAGTATCAGTTGTGATCTCTGCTTTCTGTGAACCCCGCAAAAGCAAGGTCTGTAGCTGTGTTTATCCTGTTATGTGCATCCGGAATTGAAAAATTGAAATGTAGCTATCTTGTGAGTGTGCGTTGTTATCTATCTGTTGCTTTGCTTTAGCCGGTCAGCATATTTGCTTTATTCTTTATTATCGTCTCAGGGCTTGCTATTTCTCTTCCTATCTAATTAAATGATTCCATTTTGAATAATTACATTTAAGTGCCAACAGTGTGCTAGGGGCATTTCAAACAGAATTCGACACAATCTTTCCCAAGCAGATTCGTAGTCTAAACAAAATAGAGAGGGAGAATAGCCCCAGGAGGCCTTACCTTTGTGCAATTCTTAGCAGGTTAAATCACTAGCAGTGTCCTAAGACCCATGCACACACACACACAAATCCTCTGATTTTGTCACAGCTGAACCTAGACTATCTTGGAGACAAACCGGGACTCTTTTCTTATATATGCATAATTATCTATTTATCTATCTATCCTCTAGCTCTGTCTATCATCTATTTTAAATGTATAGAGGGGAAGGAAGGTGCAAGTGTTTCAGTGTTGGTTTAGGTGAAAAGATCAATTTCTATGAAAATTCCTGAAACGCTTGTAGCTGCTTAATTAAGTGTGAGAAGAACCGAAGAGCTGTGTGTAGAATCGCATGGACATCTTTTACAGAGCTGTGCCAGTTGCAGTAAGATGTAATTTTGGGAGCCGAGAATGACCCCTAGCCCTTTAGGAAGAAGGACTCTTCCTTCAGTTGGGGACAGAGTTGTACCGTCGTATGGAGAGTGCTGGTAGGAAGACCACTGGAATTGGAGTCAGTCAGGATTCTAGTTTCAGCTCTCTCGTGCTTCCTGCTCTGGACTAAGTTTCATTGCCTTCAAAAATAACAGCTGCATTTATTCTTTCTACCTCACCAGGTGTAGTTAGGCTCGAGTGAGATTGTATTTGGGGGTGACTTGGAAAACCAGTGGTGGTCATAAAGTGACTTTTTTGCCTGTGAAGATAGGGCAACCGAAATGAAACAATGGATCGAAACAAAAATGCCTCCTTCAGACCAAAAGCAAGGGAAAAATTTTTGAACATTTAGCACTGGCTGTAATCCTGCTTGGAATGATGTTAGTGAGCTGTTGCATATATTATTTTATACTGAAAATGGATGTAAATTATCCCAGAGGAGTTTGAGATTAAATTCTATAATTGTAAATACATTTCGAATCAAGTCACTGATTCTCAAGCTATCGTCACTTTCTGTTCATGGAGATTTCAATAACAGAGAGGTTACTTCCCTGTAAAATTTCAAAATAAACGTTTCTATTAAACCATCAATTTGAATAACAGGCTTTAGATATATTCTGCTTGTAGTTTGTCGACCTTAGCAGGAAAAAAAAATTTTTGTAAACAAATACCCCAAGGAAAATTTCTGTGCAGGTTCTTTTCACCCAGTGTCTACTCTCCTTTTGAACTGGGTCTCTGTAGTGTTTGTGTGTGAATGCATACTCTGTAGTTCAACATTTTCTTTCAGTGCATGTCAAGGAATAAGACAATTTTGTTTGATCAAATTAGCTTTGTAACATGGTACTAATCTAAGTGTAGTTTGTGAAAATATGCGCTAGAAATAACGGCAAACCAGAACCTCATTACATGTAACCTTAATGCTTTAATGTTATAACTTTAGGCAAAGCTAATAAAAAATGCAAAGGACTCTTCAATAATTTAAATTATCTAAAAAATTGAGCATATCCCTTCAAATAATAATGGCTTTCATGATCTGATTTCTTAAAAATTCATTTCTCATGTCTTGAATTACTTAAAAGTGTAGATATCAAAGTAAGTTTGAGTTTATTTAAGATTATTAAATATATTTGTTATCATACAGTGTCATTGAAAATTTCATTTTTTAGCCTAGAAATTGTAATCTATGATGTCAGGTAGTATATTCCAGTAACATATTTGATAATGTCATTTTACTATAGAGTTAATTTTTAGTACTTCTCTTTAAAATGGTGCTCTGTAATGTCATCTCTTGATTATTTTGAACCATTAATCAATTCATTAACTCAAAGAATTGTCATATCATCTACTTGTTATCTGCTTTCTAAAATAAAAGTTACCCTTAACATCTTAAACTTTACCAGCAAATTATTACTTTCAAAATGTGTTTTCAGTACTGTACTCTTTTGGTAAAGGAAAATAGTTGAAAATACAATGAATTGTGGTAACTGTGATTAAAATAAAACCCGAGCCACTCTTAAAACTTTCCTTCTCTCCCTAAATGATTATACTAGAGAATTTTGAATTCTAGGGATACTGTCCTTTGCTTCCACTGGTGCTGTGGTAGATAGCAATAAATACTCTTTATTGATTACTACTTAATTCTAATGGAAGTGTACTAAGGCTGGAAACACATTGTAGCTTAGCATTTAGTGCCTTAATTTTTAAACAGTTTTTAAATTTTAAAAATTGATATAATTGCTTCAAATATGCTACTGTTATTGGATCCATATCATGCTACAAAATTACTCTCATTTCATGCCTTTTCTAAAGATTACTTTGTTCACAATGTATTTTCCCTGGCACTTCATTGCTATTTTTGCATAACCGAAAATCTGTCATTTCCATTTTAGCTCAGTTTGGAAATATGAAAACCCATATCAGAGCAACATATTAAAGATTAGTATAGAAGCACCAAAAAAGAAAAAGATAAAAGAGAGCCATGTAGAGATTTTAAATTTAATCAAATTATTCAAGTGTGCAGTTTTAATTTATTAATCTGGCTTGAAGCTGCTTAAGAGAGATATTTCTCTATAAACGAGATTTCTCTCTTTCAAAATATTGAGAAGAGAAGCCACTCACCTAAAACAAATGCTAGTTTATTTATTTATTTTAAAGAAAAGGGTGAAGCAAGAGCTTCCCTAACACTCTGCTATAATTTATTCTTAGTCAAAAAACAGATTGCATTTACATACTAGGTATTAAAAGCTAGTTATAGTCATTAGAGCTGACCCCTCTTTAATGCTGTGTATTAAGATATTCAATACAAGATTTATTTTCAAGTTATTTCGGGACCATGGGGGAACTTGTTTTCCTTAGGAAGGGAATTCTGCGTTTTACTTCATTATTTGTAGGGTTTTTTTTTTTTTTTCAATATAAAACAGAAGGGAGAATGGGAGCGGGTTGTTTCTTTGAATCCTAATACAGTATGTCTTCTTAATGAACCTGCTGCAGTGCCCAGCAAACAGCTCCCTGCAAATAAACATGCTCGAAGTGATTTACCCACAATGTCCAGACTGTGTAAACATCTAATTATTACAATAAAATTGTCAATAAATTTACATTACTGCTCCCTTTTCAAACGTTAACCAACTTTTTCTTCGCTTGATAAAAGAGCATAAATTGTATTTTTATGTGTTGGTGTTTTTGTTTTCATTACACTTCTTGCTGCACTCTAGACAAAAGACCTTAAGCCTTAATGCCCTGAGTTATTCCTGGATGAAGAAAACTCCTACAGTTGTTTATTAATGTAATGTGCTGTGTTTCCTTTCACAGGGAGATGGCTTCGGAGTCTCCACAATCTGATCTTTAGTCACGGCATTTAAAAAAAAAGCCATAAAGCCCGTATTGTGGTCACTGCAGCTTTAAGAGAGACACAAAGAATTAAGGCCTCTTATAACCCACTATTAGAATGGGAATTTAAGTTACATTAGAAGCAAAAGATAAAATGGCAAAATGCAATCATTTCTTTTAACCGAGACTATGTCCAGTTTTCAGAATTATGATATCATGTTGAACATAATTGTGGACCAGCCCGCCCCCAGACCCCGTATTTCTTATATAACTGGTACATTAACATTAGAAAAGCAGAGTGATATTGAATTCTAATGAGGTCTGGCCTATATGCTCTGCTAGAAGAAGAACGAGGATAATTCATTTGTATTCTGCAAAGCGCTCCGAATCCACGCGCATCCCCGTGGCTTCAGCGCGTGGGGCTGATCATCTGTTCCTATTTTGGGGGGTGGGGGATCGTTGCTTTGAACAGCATCTGAACTGGGGAAAGAGTTAACCACTTTCCTGCTAGCTGTTGTTTCTTAATGACTGTTTAATATGGTTGCCCTATATATGCATTTGCATTACCTGCTCTCTTCCAGGATCTTAAAAATGGGGATGCTTGTGCTGGTCACAAGAGCACCTCCGCAAAAGCCAAACAAAGAAAATGGAGTGAAATCCAGTAGGGTGGATGCGATCGCACTGTTCTCAGTAAACATGTCGGTTTTAAGTAAACAATGAGATGACAGTGAGGTATTTGTTCATTAAAAAAAAAAAAAAAAAATCTGAAAAATGCTCCCTTTGATCCGATATTGACTGTTCGGGGGGGAAAAACTGCCTTCATTTG
>NC_140069.1:99544146-99899146 GCF_964194135.1 Talpa europaea | reverse complement strand
TAAGGGATTAATGGGCTGATGTTAAACATCTGTCCCCTGTCTTTGGGGGGACGTAAACACACAAAGAGGGAATCTAATGCCATCTACTAAAAGATCTTCAATGAGAGGAAGCCCTTGCTAACATTTCCATCCAGTGGCACCTCAGACACATTGCCTCTTTATGCTAAAACCCCACAGCACTAAGGGCCCTATAAATAGTCTCCATGTGACAGCTCGAAGAAGAAGAGAGGTTTCCTCCAGACATTAGTTGTGCTAAAAGATTCATCATTACCTGCAGTCATGAAATAAATCTTTGATACTTACAACTATAATATCCATGCTCTACGTTTTATTGCAGATATAGGTAGACAGTCATTATTTCTGACACTTTCTCAGCATTACAAGGAGTACTCTAGGGGAAAAACTAGTGTACAGCGTTACAGAAATAGATTGATATAACCACATGGAAACCAGTTACTTTACTGAGCCATTGTAACCAATACAATATTCCCTTAATGATATTAAACAGTCACATAGCTTCCAAATTCAATGGAAGTCTCTATCTAAAAAACAACCTCAGTTATCTACAAATTAAGTTGCCAAGAGGGAAATTTATTTTTTTTTACATCATATGGTAGTTTACAAGAAATACATTCCCGAATGAGAATATACTTTTTTTTTAAAGCTTTTAAGTTTATTATTATTTAGGGGACTTTAAAACAAGACAATGGTCAACAACAATCACTTTATAGCGCTTATGGGACATTAAAAAATCAGTGTGTTGAGAAGCTTGCTAAGAAGACTTGGGGTGCTTACTGTACAGTAGATATTGGTCACCCATAAATTGCAGTAACATGATAGATTGTACTGAAGGCATATCAGACTTACCTTTGGCCAAGAGCTGTTTAAGAGAGAGGCTCTTGCAAGCAACAAGTGAGCTATGGAATGCTCTGTCTCTCCTCATCTGTTAAGTCCCTGCTTTCAAACTCCCTGAAAGAGTGACAGTAGGATTTCAACTTCCCCTTTGAGTTTCATCATTTGTCCCTTGACTCTCTCTTTTTCAGTGACCATGTTAGGAGATCAGAAGTTAAGGTGAGGGCGTGTCACTGCTTGGTGGGAGAGGACTGGACTAATTTCTGACAGCTGTGGTGAAGGGTGGTATATTTGGCACTGGGACTTCCTGCTAGGTCAGGCAGTTCGTGCAACTCACAGTCAATAGTCTGGCACGTGTTGTGCCATGGCAGCTCTGGAAGGCCATCTGGTATTCCCGGGACCACCTGCTTTTGCAGACCAGTCTTCGGATCACTGGATTCAACTAGTAGTGGCCACTTCTGAAACAGAGTCATCAATTCAAGAGAAATCTTTGTGTTTGCATATTTAAAGCCAAGATAATTATTGGTAGTCTCTGCATAACAAATGTAATTTCAATTAGACTCTTTTCTAAATTAAAAACTATTGCTTGTGTGTAATGAGTATTTCTGGGTTTTTTTAAGTGCATTTTTAATGTTTTTATTCTAAGAACATTAAGAGCATTGAACAAAAGATTGTCCAATTACTATATAATGTTAACAAATATGCCGAATCTTTCATTTCTGGGAGAGCAAGTGGAACTAGTGGAGCAGGACTGTGCAAGCTGATTATCACAGAGATTTTCAACACTGGCCTAGATGGGACAATATTTGAAATTGTACAGTGATAGACACAGAATAGATTTGTTGTTTCAAAAGAAAAGTTGCAAGGGGTTGTCCAAACACTTCTGCCTGGCTTAATAGCTGTAACATTTGATAGTATTGTGTTTGTTATGCTGAAATAATGTTGAAACTTCTGTTCCTATTTAGGTTATTAAATAAAGTTCAAAATATAATGTGAACTTATGATTGTATATAGAACGATTAGTCCCAAGAAAATGTATCATGGTAGATAGGATCATTTCAGTGTTCTCAGACAGATTCCAAAGAGCTGGAGTTGAGTGAAAAAAAAATCATCAAACCTGAAGTCCTTATTTCCTTGTCCTGCTAACTAGTTTGTTTAGTTTTTATAACCTGGGAACTTATCACCCACACATAGTCTGCAGTTGGGTTGTCACTGAGTTAGTTGATGAAAAGAAGTTTGTTTTTGTTTTGCTGGCAAAAGCTCAGGAGAAGTGAATGGTCACATGTATTCTCTCCATCTGACACTGTCTCGCCAGCCTCAGGCCTCTTCTTAGTATTGCTTCTTTATGTCTAGAGAGAAGCAATTAAAAAAAATCACCTGCCAAAATGGAGCTTGGATGTTTGTTTCCTATTTTCTAAAAGCAGGTTGGCTCTTTTGCCCTTGAGCCTTAAGAAATGTTGCTGATTGGCTGTTTGTTATTTTTTTAATAATATATGGCATGTATCCAAGTAAGCATTCCGATGACCTCGACAATAAAATGTGATTCTTGGCTGCAAGGTCTATTGGGGGATGGCAGGCTGCCAGCCACTCATACATCATTTACAGGTGGCTGTTTCTGACAGGCCAGTGTTAGTTATTGTAAATGAGTGACAGTCCCTATAACTCACCTGTAAGCCTCACTCCGCTGGCCCTAGGCTTCCGAGATCCCCTGGCCCCTTTGCCACACGTGCTCCTCCCTCTCGAAGACCCACATGCACAGACCCTCCCGGCATGCTGCTGCCTGCCCCGGCTCATCAGTACGTGGAGCTACCTTGTATGTGATTGACGATAATTAGGTTTCAACTGCCTTCTGATGCAGAAATACACGCCATTACAGCATGGCCAATTCTGCTACCGCAATCTTGCCTCTGAAAGGGTATTGATTCACTCTTTCACATTTTTAAAAGGTCATGGCAATAATTCCATCTGAACTGTGCTAAGTGAAAATAGTTTGTAGAAATAATATGGTTGTTTCTTAGTTCCATTGTAATTGAAAGCCACAATGGCTTGTTTTTTTAGTATATTTTAATTACATGTGTCTTTTTGCCCCATCTTACCCTGATGGAGTGTTGGTAAAGTTATACAGCTGTGCTAATGTCTTCTGACTTTGGGGCAAAGAGAACCTTTCTATTTTCCTCCTGCGCAGGGTGAAGCCTAACCAAACCCTCAAGTCCCGCTACCTTATGAATTTAAGAATTAAAAAGAGAAGACTGGGGCTTTTTCCCTGGCACTGTCATCTGCCTGCCTGTTTTAATAAGATTAGAATATATTGACTTTGGTGGACAGGATAGTAAATTTGCTTACTTTCTGCAAATTTACATTTTAGCTAAACAGCTTTTCTGGGTGACTCAGAACTATCATTCTCGGTGGTTCCCGACCTTGACCCACTGAGGTGGTTATGAAAGCCCATCACTGCTGGCGTGTCACCACCACAGGTGACAGGGCGCTATGCTGATGTCACATCCATTACCCAAATCCTCAGGCCGCTCTTGGAGACATTCTTCTCCAGTTTTTCTAAGATAAAAGAGTTTTAAAGTGCTTAAGTTGCACGTTTTGGGGAAGTTGGATGACCAGATTTTACACTGTGAGCCACTTTGTACATCTCTCTCCTTTGAGGGGGAAAAAGTCTCAGCTGTTTCTGTTCTCAAAAATGAGCCCTCACCGTACTTGCAGACTAAGGGGCAAATTCTCATCCGGAGCATGGGGATTTACGCACATAATTACCATTAATGCTAATGGCATTTATGTCTGTACAGCCCCACACATCAAGATGAGAATATATTTCCATGTCTTCACGCTGTGAAAGTCCATTTAATATCATTCATTTTACAACTTATTTTTTAAGATGATGTCCATATTCTGTCAAGGCCTGCCTATGCCTAGTTAAAAGTAAATGTGGGAAACATTGGGGAGAATGTGATGATAGCTAAACTTGTTCATGTAGATGAAATATTGCCGAACTCAAATCCATTCATACTCTTTAAACACAACGCTCTTTTCGGCTTCGAAACTGCTGGCACACTTTCCGTGGTGTGATAAATTTGTCAGCCTAATGGGACATTTTGTAGATGTTTTCCTTTTTAAGTGCTTTAACAGACGTAGGTATTCCATTGATCCAAAAATTCAGCTCTGTGCTTCATTTCTTTGAGATGAGAATCGTACATTTAATCTTGTATCAGAAATTAAGTGGAAGAAGGTATCCTTCATCTGTTCAAGCAAGGAAAATGCACTCCCCGGATGAACTCTGCTCCTCTTTGTCCTCCGGGAACACCTCAAGGAGCTGGACGTGGTTTGCGGCTGGAAACTTCAGGGATCATCACCACCTGAGGTTGTTCCACTTTTTGCATTGGTTATATGATTGTCTTTATGCATCAGGCCCAATAGCCTGTTGAAAGCAGTTTTTGCGTCTATGCTGGCCAAGCAAATTCAGATCCAGGGCTTGATTTTTATCTCTCCTGGGGCTTTGACCATTACAGGAAAATAATGGATCTATCTCACCTGTCCAGTCTTTGAGCCAACCCAGAGCAAAGGGGCTCTGTGTTTAAATCTCAGAAGAAAGATGAGAAAGGGAGTATAGAGGTCCTTCCTGAGAGGGCTCTTCGGGTTTCCTCCATGGGTTTTTCCTCTGGGGAAAGAGAAGAACTACACAACACATCTCAGAAGACTGCTTAAGAATGAGGCCCCTTCTGAATGAGCTCTAAGTGAGCACCCATAACTGGGTGACGCAGGCAGAATGCTGACCTCTCTGAGCCTGTTTATCAATAAGATTGAACAGAATGAATACTGAATATTTTCCCATCTTGAAGACTCTGTTCATTTGGCTCTTTTAAAAAAAACATTTATTTATTTATGCATGCAAGAACTGGGGTACAGACCAGAGGTGTGGGGAGTGAGAGGATTCACCAGAGACAGAGTGAGGAACTGAACAGGTGGATTGACCGAAATACACTGCTGAAGGGAGCAGCGGGTGAGCCAGGCGAGGTCTGCTGCACCATGTGGGTAGCTCCCTGACCGCAGAGGCTGCAGATAGCCTCACAGTGCTGTGCTTAACCCCTTGCGCCACCAGAGAGGTCTTCATTTAGCTCTTATAAGTATTGGGACTAGGTGAATTGCAGTTAATAACCAGAAGGAAACATTGATTTCCAAGGGATTATGCGATGAGGTGGTGAAGCTCCAGGGTTAGATGTCTTTAAACATGATGGAGCACTCAGGATGCAGTCCCAGAACCTAATTCCCAAGCCCATCCCCACCCTCATGTGTGATTGTGGGTTCCTATGAGCTGGCCACTCATGGGCAACTGTGACCTATTTGCTATCTGCAAATCACAGCAGAGCATTTCGTGACTACCTATGGGTAATAGCCTGCATCACGAGGCAGGCCCGGGGACACCTAGGTAGCCATTGACCTGGTTACATGACTATCTCCATGGTGGTCTTGGGATAACTCTGCCTGAGATATCATCAAATACTTTGCCTTTGCAAATGTCTCTTGATGTATGGTCACCCTGTCACCTTCTCTATTCCTTGTAAAACTTCATCCCCCATTCCAATGCCACCCTCCTGACCTTGGTCCTCATACCATTGTCACATGACCAGCTCTTACTAGCCTGTATGCTTTCAATAAATGATGTAAGAACTTCTGCTCTAGCAGCAGAGTCTTGCCTTGCAAACCTGCTCTACCACTGCTGTGTCCCTCATCCCATTTCCTGTCACAAATGGCAACAAAGTTCCTGTCACAACATGTGATAACTTTGCAGTCAGCTTGGTGACTCGCCTGCTCACCTGGCTATGGAAGTGGCTGTGAATGGCACTGACATTCAATACCAGTGGGCATGTGGTGAGGAAAATGGCCTGGCACTACCACCTTTCCTGGCCTGACCAAGCTGGCAGGCAGGTGCAGCTCACTTGGCCAATCACCAATGTTCTCTGGGCTTTTTCCTTTTGAGAGCACTGCTTCCTCAATCATACTGATCAAAGAACTCTTTAAACCTACAGATGTTGCCCTCCAAATTGCTCTGATTCCAGTAATGTTTTGTTTTGACCCAGTGCCCTAGAGTGCTGCTTTGCATGTCCATGGCTGCTACCATACCTATTACAGGTGTTTTTGAAAAAGACCTTTGCTCCACTTTAATCATGTGGAGTATTTTTTCCTGAACTAGGTCTCCTGCAATAGCTCACCTCCGCTGGGGCACCTACATGTATCAGCACTGCGCGAGGACCTAGGGATCAAGTTGAATGAAACACTTCTTGTGACTTTTAGGATTTAAATGATTAATATTTGCATGTGCTTACCACTTTTAAAAGGCTTTCACATACCTATTCTCATGTGCTTTCCACAACTATTTAGAGAAATAGCCTCACTGATGATATTATTTCCATTTCAGAGAAAAGTAGAGATAGAAGGACTAGACAGGAGGTCCAGGGGATGGAAGTGTTGAGTATCCCTGCCAACCTGTCTTCTGTGTCCAGCCTCTGGTTCCCACCTCCCCCCATACCCCTCCTCAGAACCACCAGTCAAGACAAGGGTGTTTTTGGAAACTCTCCTCGGTGTGTCCCTGTTTCTGAGATGTGATCTGATATGGGGGGTGGGGGGCGAGGACTTCAAGGGATGTGGTGTGTTCAAGAGGCTGGTCAGGTGTTTGACCCAAGTCAACGCCTTGCTTGTTGGGTGCGTGCCTCCTCCACTCTCGAAGTTTCCAATCTCACAGTTGTGTACTTTTTGAACTTACACCGTTGAAAAATATCAAGGTCAGAACATGATTGAAGAACCTTCTTCTCTTTTAAGTCGCCACGCTTATATGATATTGTTTTCCACTAAAGAAGGTTCTCTTAAAAATGAGGTTGAGATCCCTAAAGAAATTGCTTCAATCAGCAGCAGGGCTTAATGACTGTTAATGGGAAGTGGAGATAGGATAGTAAGTGTTACTTTGATTAATAAGAGAACTGCAGAGAATTTAAATTGTGCCACTGATGGATTATTTTCTTCAAGCTTGATAAGCACTTCTCATTTGTTCTTAAATTTGGTCAATACTGTTAAAGGCAGCAAAATGAAGTATAATTAATTCTATTACCGCTGCTCAGACCAAGTGTTACTAAGAAACAGATTATGATGCAGACGACAGTAGAAGTCACAGTGTTGACAGTTTGATGCTTTGAATACCTGTCACTGCTTGTTAACCTGAAAGAATGAAGAAAATATTTCTGTATCCTGATTTCGAGATACCTAAGTCTGCTTTTTCATCTGTGCATGTTGCGCTGCCCTAATACAGGGAATATCAATAAGATGGTCAACTGACACTAAAATTATCTTGCTTTGGGAGTATAGAGAGTAAATAAAAGATTGAGAGGATACATTGGTTTAAACATCGGATGTTCATTTTGAATTAATCACTAAGAAAATGAGATATTGATTTGATATTGAAAGGATGCTTCATATAGTTCCTCTTTTTTAAAGATTCTGCCCCATATTATGAACCTTTTTTCTTTACCTTTGTTGACCTATTAATTTTACTCAGAACTGTTGATGGGCATATGGCGTTTGAGAAAAGATATCTTATTTTGGTAGACAATTTTATTTACTATGAGTGCTAATGCCTCGGATGGCACAGAAGTAGGCCTGCATCTTCCCTTGTTTTCTGAAATTAGCGGGATGCACCAGTGTTTTCTGAATAGCTTCTTTCCTTGATCTCTTTTTAACTCTATCACTACCTAAGTATTGAAGGCACACACATTGTTTTATGGCAGCTAAAAGTCACGTGTGGATGTGGGTTAATAATATAACCTCGTTTTCAGTTTCTTGATCCAGGGACTCTCCTGGGTATCTGTGGTTCTTCCAACTCCTTAAGCCTTAAAATGAAAACAAATTAACTCCACCACTCGATGTTTTTCAAAAAAATATGAAATGTGTCAATGTTGTTTCACAGAATCTACCAAATAACAGGAGGCTTTAACAACTTCAGCAAGATGAGGAATCAGACTCCCACTGCACATGTGTCCTTCTGTTCACTATTTCTGTTTCCAAGCCTTGTGTTCCTCTGGAAGTGGTAAAGTCATTGGGCGAGTCCTCTTGGATTAATATGAAACCTAAGTGTGGTGGGCTAATAGTGCAGTTATAAAGTTTCTCTGAAGTTCTAATTCTGTTATTAAAAATGTAAACCGTATCTATTACGAATTGAGGACTAATTCTCCTGCCTGGATGTCCCATAAACATAATTTGTAAAGATGGGAAAGTTCTAGGGAGTGTATATCAGAATAGAATGTGAAAGTCAAGTCATTCTAGAAGTTAGTGGTTAGAAAGCTTATCTTTGGCTGTATGAGAAAGAGCCCGAGCCAGCAGGCTGCCAGGAGCCCAGGTCTAGGACTACCTTTGCAGCAACAAATCACTTAACAACCTTGGCCAAGTCTTTTAGTCCCTCTGGTACTAAGTTCTCTGCTCTGTAGGGTGAGAGGTTGGCCCAACTTCTCTCCTATGCCCTTTGACCTTTGAAAATGCTGGTCTTTGAGTAAACCTCCAGCTAGGATATTTAAATGATCCTTTTCAAGCTGCTGGCTCAAAACAGTTGGCCTGTACAGCCAGTAGAAATATCCACTGGGCTTTAAAGTCATGTTCTGCTAGAGTGGATCCTTTACTCTGCAAATTATGGCCCCTGCCACACACCAGGCCCATGTTCTGTGCTGAAGATGGAATGGTGGGTCAGCCTGGCTTGCCTCTGTCCTCAGGGAGCTGGCATGCTGCTGGTGGAGGGGTAGGCAACAAGCAAGTACACATGCCATCAAGTAGAAAGATATTTTTTCGATAAGTGCATTGAAGAGACACAAACCTGGACATATTTGCGTGGTAAGGTGGGGTCAGAGAAGGCTGTGTGGCAGGGGAAACTGAGAATTTGAAAACTAACTGCCTGAGGAGGGGTTAGGAGAAATGCCAAAGGACTCATTCTGCTGTCTTGCCTGAACAATTAAGGCAGGAAGAAGCATGGTATTCACTACATCTTCTCACCCACATGGCCGGGTTTTTGTCTTCTAGCACAGGCACTTGAAAGGTGTTTTTATTCATTCAAGAAAAACCAAACAAAGATGGTCCCCCTGCTTTGCATCTAGATCTTCTTGCCTATAGCAACGCAATCATTTTGACTTTGGTTTTGCAGATTGCTGCAGACTATTCAAGTTTAAAAACGCAGAGTTGGGTTATTTCCACTCATACTGTATCTCTGTGTTTGGTACATAGAATTTCGTACAACTTACAGCTTAAGAATTACTGTGTAATGCTCAGAGGTGTGAAACACCATTTCAGGCAATGCCTTTCTTCAGTTAATATAGATAAATATTGATGGCAGGCAGCAGTAAAACAAGTCATTAAATTCTTGCGTGCAAGTATGTCCCACACATTGCTGGAAGCTACAGAAGTCACACCAGGCTCCGAGACACCAGTGCACATGATCAGAGAGCACTTACATTCCCCACATCCTCATGCCAAATTGGAAAGCCAGGTTGTGGTAAGGCCCAGCTCCAGCGTGAGAGAGAGAGGCCGGGCTGGGATCATCCTGCCGGTCTATTCTCTCCACCTTCTTTCCGCTACCTCCCTAATGAGTTCCTGGGTGAGCCAGGAAGCTTTGAAAAATGGCAATCAGTGACAAATGGGAGCTCTGGTGCTCTGAAAACAAAGAAACTTTAAATTGAAACTAGTAACCCTATAAAACCAGCTAAAGGTTTGGAGGGGTAATAAACCCCTCCCCACACAGTTTCGATTATCTGACTTCAGGGTCTCTGTGTCGATGTGGGAACGCCTGGGGTCACAGGAGGCAGGGAGGGGCTTCTGGCCAGATACGTGTTTGTTGCTTGATTCCTCGGATGAAAAATGAAAGAAACTGTTTCCTCATTTTATCACCATCCTCGAGGATTTCAGTCTGGTATAGATCTTGAAGCTCCACAGTGTGGGGTATCCTTCCTTCAAGGTGTTTTTAATGGACTCTGGGTTGTCAAAGACGCGGCTCTGGTAATGAGACTGAGAGCCCCGTGTGAGGAGAAAGCTCTGTAATGAGGGAGGAGGACAATTTGTTACAGTTATGTGGTTACTTGGCCATAATATCTTTTTGAGGTTTATTAAATCATATAAAATTTCAATTTACACTGTAATATTCTATAAAAGATGGAGCACACAGAAGTAATAAGTATGACAACATTTCTTTCATTTATGAATCGTATTGTTGATTGTGTTAACACTGCCACATCCAGCAGCAGGATTATTTATGTCGGGACAGTAATTTTCTATCTCCAATTTAATTTTGTAAAAGTTAATTACAAATTAGAATAAAATGAATGCAGTTATGGAAAGCAGCAAAATGCTGAGATAGGGTGTTATTGGGGGGAAATATTTACTCAGGCTGCTCCTTGTGGAGATTGGTGATGGGAAGCCGGGTGGCTAGCTGGTCTTTGCCACAACATGTCACCCACTTGTTGGTCAAAGAGAAGCTCTCGGTTTTATCTTTCTTTGGGGGGACATAGATCATCTCTGGGGTCACTCAAGTGAAGGCTCTTCCTTTCCCAGACAGCTCACAAAACTTGCCATGCTCACCCAACAAAGTGGTGACAGAATGAGAACTAGAATTCGGGCCTCCTGGCACCACGTAGTCAACTTTCACTTGACTTCAGAGTGGATGTGTGTTTATTTCTGTCTTTAAAAGTTGGGGTGGACCTCCCTGGTGGTGCAAGGAGTTAAGCGCAGCACAATGAAGCTATACACAGTCTCTACAGCATGAGTTCGATTCCCAGCTAGCCAGGGGCACATGACGCAGCAGACCTCTCCTGTATTGCCAGCTGTTCCCCTCAGCAGTGTATTTCTTCAGTCTGCCTGTTCTGTTCCCCGCTCTGTCTCTGGTGAATCCTCACACCTCCCAAACCTCTGGCCTGTACCCCAGTTCCTGTATGCATAAATCTTTAAAAAAAAAAAAGTCAGGGTGGGATAGAGGAGAGGGAAAATTCCTTCAAGTTTCATCACAAGCCAATTGGTGTCTAGGGGGATGAAAAATTGAAAAGCAAGTTCCCTCAGATGGGGAGATTCTCAGTCTATTATCCTGGCCTGAAAATTCTTTTTCCCTCTTGTTGTTGGTAATGTTTCTTCGATAAATTTTCTACCAAAGCAACACAGGGGAAGAGTCAGGTATAGCTCTGTGGGGGTCACTCTTGCCAACCTCCAGCACTCACTGGAAGAGAGAAGCTCAGAGACAGGAAGCAGAAGGGAGAGGAGCCCCAGACTCCTGGACAGGAAAGCTCCGGCCTTCATTCCCTTCCCCTGTGTTTCTCCCTGCTGCCCTGGGACTTGGTCAAGTGTTTTTGTGTTTCGTGGCTGAGAAGGTGAGTGAGCTCAATGACACCCACTATTTCCCTCCATTTTCGCTCCACCGTTTGCTGTCAGATGCCCCCTTCTTGCCCCGCCCCCCTTTCCTCACCAGTGCGCTTGAACCATTTCAGGGCCCTTTGAAATATCAAGATTGACTTGCTAGGTGAAAGACTTTTATATTTAGTTTTTAATAGAGCAAAAGTGACTCTAAATTTGTTAATATTCTTTAGGTTACATAGGACAAATTACAGATAAGTGAATCAGTAATGAAATTTGTAATGAGAATTTCTCAAGTATGAAATGTTGGCGCAAGGAAAGTTAATTGCGGGATTTTACAGCCATTATAGTTTATATCATAAATGCAAAAATGACTGGGGCCATTTAATTACAGTAGGAACACACTAAATTTTTATGGAGTGCCATTTTGTTAAAGAGGTACTCGGAGCATTAAGAGCAAATACCATCCTAACAGCGGGTCCAGGTAGCTTTTGCAACATCAAATAAATATGCTATTGCTACAAAATTGTTCCTTAGATACTATAATTGACACGATGACTAATGAGATGGGTTTATTCTCACAGCTTCACATACTCAATTTACAGTGTCTGAAAGTTATTTTTTCTGCCATCCGTAGACCTGGAAGGAACCAGAAAAATCCCTCTTGGAAAACACTATCTCTGCTGCTTCTCTAATTAACCTTCAAAAATGCATTTTGAAATATAGAAGTTGGTGCCTGGCATAGAAATTGGATTGTCTCAGAAAAAAAAAGAACCAAGTGCTAATTTGTTCCTTATTAAATATCTGACATGTCAAAATTACAAGCAGTTAATGTTTTTGTGCCTTTCAGCAGGGCCTGGGACAGCTTTTCCTGCCGACCAGGCACAGTGGGGTGGATCTGGGTATCAGTTACCCCAGAAACTGGTGCTGTTTCCACTGATTGTCCGTCTCCAGCCCAGATTTCCCTTCACTCCTCACCCCCAGCCACCAGGGCCCAGAGAGGGTCACAGCCTCTGATTTCTGATGGAAGAAGGGTATCCAATGGGACACATGTGTGCCCCACTACTGTGGGTGTGCATCCCTCCTCACCTTCTCACCCCAGTCCTCAGAAATGTCCAGAACAGAAAGGAGGTTTTATGGAAAAAGAGCTAAATTCACTCTGAACCCTGAACACATTTCAGGTTGTTTTGGAAATCTAAAGTGGTAGTATCCCCATTGTTTTGGAAAAGTGGGTATTTGTACTTTCCTCCATCATCCATTGAAGTCTGGGGTGGGGGGGTATGGGGGGGCATAAATACCCTTTTCCTACTAGAAGCAAATGAAAGACAGATGTGGTTTCTATGTTCAGTCAATGGTATTAAAATTTAGGGACTGTCAGTTTTTAAAACCTGCATTCAAGACCCTGTTCTGACTTGCAGCAGCTGTGAAACTTTGAGATTCTGTGTCCTCATCTGAAAAATAAGAAAGTTATCAAATTCTGATTTCCAAGAATTTGATAATCTGGTAAAATATTTGTAATTCTAACAGCAGGTAAGCACCCAATCACAGCATCATTCGCAGTAGCCAGGGATGCAAGCCACCCAGGTACCCAGCAGCAGGTGAACGGGTCAATGAAGTATGGTGTCTACAAGCAAAGGAATATAATTCAGCCTTGAATAAGAGGGAGATTTTGAAACACACTATAGCATGGATAATCCTGGAGAACATTATTTGAACTAATTTTTGTTGTTCACAAAAGAACAACATATATGATTTCATTTATATGAGGCGCCAGGCTCACGGAGGCAGCAGGTAAGATGAGGTTCCCAGAAGAGAATAGGGAGTTAGTGTTTAAGGGGTGCAGCTCCAGTCTTGCAAGATGAAACAAGCTCTGGAGACAGGTAGTGGGATAGTTATACGGCAATATGGATGGCCCAGCACTTAGAAATGGTGGACTTTATGTTATATGTATTTTACCACAGATATTTATGTGTTATATTGTTCATTTAGTTATATCAATGATTTATTTTATTGATAAATTTTTAAAAGTCTAGGTTAGAATCCAATTCTATCTTTATTTTGGTGCTCAGATTATCTCTACTTTTGACTCCTTCGGGGGTTCTTGGGTTTGCTTCACAGACTCTCATTTCTTGGGGAAAGTTGTTTTATTATCTGGCACTATCAGATGTTCCTGGCTCATGTGGTATTTTCTAAGCTTTGGCTCAGGATCAGCCACTTCTCCAAAGGCCCGATTCCTTCTATTGGAAAGTGGTGTGTAGAGATGCAGAATGGCTGGGTGGTAGGTATGTCCATTGTTACTGGGGTAGTATTGTTTTTTAAACCCTCATATCCATCATGATCCCTCTCCCTCCCTCTGTGTGTGTGTGTGTGTATACATATATATGTATATATATAATATATATATATTAAAAACCACAATTTACGCTGATACCTGTGATTCTAAATTAATATCTCAGAGATAATTTTATGCATATCCCTTTTCTAATTTGTAATATCTTTCCCCTACAGTAAAAACCACTCTCATTATTTATGATGGGTTAATTTATTTGTTCAGTTCTATATACATGAAGTAGTTCCCAACCTGCTAGCCTACACTCCGGTGAGAGACCCCTTCGCTAAATAGATCATAGGGTTTATACACTGTTCTGTCTTTAGTGTTACCTTGCCCTCAGGATAGTTTTCCACCCTTGTTTAGATTTCTTCTCTGTCTCTTTGATGTAGCTATTCATTTGCAACAGAGAGTCAATTGTTAGTATTTTTATCCCAATTTGGGTTCTCCCCACTTCTTAGTTACTTTGAATTATTTATCAAAAGCACCTCTGGTTGAAGAGTCAGAGCTGTACCTGACATGTGCACAGAGAAAGCTGGCTCCCCCGTTTTTCCCCCACCCCATCTTCTCTTCACCCTTGCCTGCCCACCCCCTGTAGGTAGCCACCATTCTTAGCCTCTGGGTCATCCTCAGTGCACAAGTGGGCAGACACCAGGGTATTTTCTTATATTCCCTTCTTTCTTACACGAAAACTCACAAATTCTAAATATTCTTTCGGACTTTTCTTTTTTCACTGAACTGTAGGATATGACATATATTTTTCAAAGTAGGGTATGACTTTCAAAAGATTGAGAACTGCTAGGTAGACTGGACAATCTCTAACCACTTTAAAAGTGAAAATTCTAGTGGAAGACTAGAAAGGTCTTCTATTCCAGAAGACTGGTCCTGAGAGGCAAATGGTCCTTTCAAAGACCCTACAAGGCAACTAAGGAGACAAAACATGTATGCAAAGAAAAAGCTAAATCAACCTTCTGAAAAGAATCACATCTTCCTGATCTGCCAGGAGAAAGGTGTCAACAGTGACAACTCTCTCAAATAAATTCCAAGTGGAAAGAAGGCAAAGCAACAATGCTGCCAAGAGGCTGAAGCGTCTGCAAATAGAGAAATCCAGATGCTCAGCCCAAATTGATGGGGCTTTCAGCTTGTGTGGGTCTTGTGTCACTTTATTTCACTTAGCCCACTTCCTGTGCTGGGTCCTTGAGGTTGGTGCTTCTCAGTCTGGGGATCTGGTTAAAATGCAGGTTCGGCTCCAGGAGGTCTGAGGTAGGCCCGAGATGCTGCAGGTCACGCTGACGCTGCTGGTCCACAGAGCGAACTCGAAGCCGCAAGACATTATGTGCTATCTGACTCAAGTTCCAAAGACCTGCTTCTTTGATAGTGAATCAATCCACTGTCCATGATATCACAAAAAAAAAAATCCCAAGAAAAAGCTGACTCATAACTTTAGTCTTTGCATTCTTTTGTTGACTAAACTGTCTGGAGTTCTTGATCTAATTATAAGACCACAGTATAACACCATTAAAATATGTTTACTGATGCATATGATTCATTATAAAACAAAAGCTTTACATTCACTGAAAAGCAGATCCTAAACCTTTATAGATACACCTGCTGTGCAAGCAGATTAGATGCAGGTATTTACTAAGCTTCTCTGATGTGTGCAAACCGGCACTGAAGATAAAATAACCTTAGTCTCCAGTGGATTTTGATTTTAGTTCTATCTAAAGAGGGTTAAGGGTTCCATCTAAGAGGGTTAATTAGACATCTTCATAATAGTGATGAGTGTGTAACACAGTACTGACTCTGCAAAATTTTCTATAGCCTGGCACAGGCTATAGAATTGAATTCTTGTTCATGCATGTAGAATAAACTCACAGACACACTGTGGCTCCTTCGTGTCTCTATAAACATTTATATAAAATGTGTGCTTCTAAGTTTAAAGAAGACAGGAAACATTTTTGTTTCATCTCCAGCTCCCGACGCTAAGAAAGTACAGGTGGCAAAAGAATTTTCCAGTCAATATCAACATATAAGGGTTAGCACACAAATCCTATAGTATACTTAGTAAACACTGAATTCACTCAGATGTTCCTGGGAGAAGAAAGTATTTTACTGGGTTAGCAGCAAGCTCTTGCTCAGAGAAGACGCCCACACCACCCAGGACATAGTGTCTTCTACAAATGTAAGACTGGGCTTGGCCTCGCTGTAGGCACCACTTGCGGGGGGGGCGGGGGGGGGCGGGTCTTGAATATACCACTGATGTCCTTCAAGGACATCCTAAGATGACATGTGATCACGAGTGTACACTTTGCAGGCATGAAATCAGGGAATTTTCTTTCCTTCTCCCACATCCTCAGATTATATTTGGTTCCTTAGTCCAATAACATGGCCGTGTCTGTGGTCTGGGGGTTTTATTTACACCTTGAGCCTTAGACCCTACCCCTGCTTCCATCCTCCTGGGCTCTCAGCCCAGGCCCTCTTCCTCTCTCACCTAAGAAATCATAATGGCCTCCACCTGCCCCTTTGAAGTGACACTATCACGTCAAAATTTGTCTATGCTGAGAAACTTCCTAACACACAGCTTTGTTCATGTCACGGCTGGCCCCACCATGCCTTCCATGGGCCACCACATCAAGAATAGACTGGTGCTCAGGTCTCATGTGGCCTTGGGCCCAGTGTCCACCTTGTCCTCCTCAGGCTTCCGCCGCAACTCTGCTCCCAGCAGAGCGGCCTCCCTCAGTGGCATCCCCCAGCACCACTTGAAGCCTCTGCTCTTACTCTTCTCAGTCTGGGTTCCCATCCCACCCTACCCCAGGCCCCCATCTGCGCCTACTGATGTCTCACTTACCACACAAAGCCCATCTTCCTCCATGGAGCCTTTTCTGATCCCACAAAAGGAAATTATTTCTCAGTCTTTCTTGCCTTGCAGCAGGCAGCTTATGAAGTAGCACTTTTTGCCGTGTGCAGCGAGTCTCCACGGATGGTCGTTAGAGTGGGATTATTCTGCGTGGGCAGGTGGACCGTGGGCATGGTATGGACATTGTAGTGAGCTGCAATTGGCATGTAGTGAGTGGGAAATAAACTTTGGATGTTTTAGGTCATGGAGGCTTTGCGATTAAGTGCTGTAAGATCCATGCAGCCAGGAACATTACCTTTTGGCGACAAACCTCTGTGACGTCTGACACAGTGCCTGCTCACGATAGGCACTCAGAGATGACTTGCAGAATTAAAGTTAACCAAACTGCATCCAGCATCAAGTGATAAGGAAGAAAGTGATAAGGAAGAAATGTCAATGAGCAGGTGGCAGTGAGCCTCATGGTCAGGAGCAGGCGCCTCGCCATCAGGCCGCCGCTTTTCAGCTGTGCCAGTTGGGCAAATGACCCCATTCCAGAAGCTTTAGTTTCCCGGTCTATGAAGGGGTATAAATAGGACCTCTGTTCCAATTCTTGTGAGGATGAAATGACATTGTGAATGTACACATCAAAAACAGTCAATAAACATTAACTACTATTCATTGTTTTTATTATTAATGTGGTCAGTCTCCCAGTGTTGTTACTGGGATGTTACTACAGAACTCGACAAAGAAGAAAAGTCTGGAAATCAAGTAACATCAGAATTGGAGTCACAGTAGCCAGGGGTGAGAAGTCCCCACATGGGAGGTCATCTCAGGACCAGAAGTGCCTTTCGAGGCCCCCCACAATCTGCCTCCCAGGTTGCCCAGCTCTTCACAGACAGAGGGCGGAGGATCCGGTGAAGCCTGAAGATCCACAGGCTCCTGAGTCAGAGAGGCTCAGGCTCTTCACTCACCTCTGCTCTCTGAGACCCCCCCTTTAAACTCCAAGAACAAGATGTGTGCACTGCTGCCAAAGATAGAGCATAAGCTAATGTCACCAGCAGGGAAGAATAATAAGCAAATGTGTTAATTAAGGCTAATTAGACTTCTATTTTTATCTCTAATCATGTCTTAGAACCAAAGAAGAAGTCATTATAGTCCATTATGTTTCCAGGGAAAGATAGTGTATTTGCAGTTCTGTATATGGGCTACATTTTATATGTCACCCATTTTATCAGGATCCTAGACCTATTTCTTACATGGTTACCTGTAATCATGCCCAAATTTTTTAAGCTAATGCATGATAACAGAACAAGCAGAACTCAGATTTCTTCCTTTGCATTTATTCCACTACTGTTTTTTGAGTGGACTCAAGCTCTGTTCCCAGGAATCTTCTAGAAAGAGGTTCAGGCAAGCACTGGACTTGGTAACTCTGAAGAATTCTAAATCTAGAAAATGTCACAGGATGTCTTTGACCCTCTTGAATTTTTTTTTTTCATTGACTTAGTTGAACACAAAAAAGGACTGCTTACCAAATTCAAAGATATATCCTACCAGTAGGAGAGAGAGCTACTTTGTAGATCACACAGTCATGGTTTAAAAATTTCCTTAGTGGCTGAGACCACAAGGAGAAAAAATAAATGCGAAGTCCTGTATTTAGGGATGCAGAATCCACTATATGCACGCATTCCCCATTGTTCATGCGAAAAGACCTGTGGGTTTAGTTGGCAGGGAGTCCAGAGCGTGCCAGCTGTGTGGGTGATCACTACTTAAATGAAAAGCAGTCTTGGGTGAGGTGACCTTGTTGATTTCAAATAGGTGTTTCCGCTGAAGGGGAAAAAGGAGGGGATTAAGATAGCGAAGTGTCTGTAAACTTTCCGAAATGTGGAATATTTAAGCAGAAAAAGAAATGACAACACCATAAAATGCTCAAAAATATCAAGGCCATAAAGTTAAAATGGAGAACGCAGGTTCGATCTGTGCCTGACAGTTATGTCAGCTTTGCCTGCCGTCTCCTAATTAGTGCCACCCAGTGGTGATGCGAGGCCTTCACAGGAGTCAGCCTGTCCTGGAAGCTTCACTCCAAGGTGGCCTTAGTGCCCGCCCCCCCCAATCTCTGTAAGGGAGAGAGGTCTCACCTGGCACTGCCTTGGTCACCTCTGTCCAGTCCTATGCCAAATTCATATACAGGATTCACTTTACTCTCATGGGATTTTCTGTTTTCTTATTAAGGTGCACTTACAATTTTACAATGGGAAGCAGTGGAAAAATAGGATTTGCTTCGCACACAATTATATGTATGGAATGTATTTAATATATTTATTTATGGTTATACATATAAATATATTTATACAAATACAAATTTGTATTATACATATACAAATATATTTATATGTATAAATATACATTTGAACACAGAAGTACATGGGACATACATTTAAAATAAACAAAAGCCCATCAGTATACAAAAGCTTTTTGCTCTCTTGCCCAATTTATAAGGCAGACCCCGCCATATGTTATAGTGCCGGCAGGAGATGCAACGTTTGGATCGTGTGCTGCCGTTCTAGACAGTTGGGATGGCGGGGGTGACTATTTCAGTCTTCTCCAAGCCCACTGGACCACAAATCAGTTAAAATTCCAACATGAAAGGAGTTTATGTGGCTCTTTTCCCCTGTATAATAGATGCTCTGTCGAGTAGTGTGTTTCGTGCTGTGACAATTCATTCCTGCACTTGTGACAGGACCTCCGGCTGATTTCACTATGCTCAATTAGGAGAAAATGCATATTTTAATCTGCCCCGTGGTGAGGTAACACTTTGCTCAGTGGCCTTGGCAAACTGGCCATTTAACCATTTAGGTGGGTGGAGGCTTCCCCTCCAGCCTGTCATTCGGCTGCCAGCAGCCTCCCTATTCTCGTTTTGTTGCCAACACTTCCCAGGTTTCAGAGAACAAACAATTAAAGGCCACTCCATCATCCTTGGAGCCACCGTGCTGCAGCCCAGCCCCATCACCGTGGCCTCCGTCCTGGCTGTTAGCAATTAGCTCGGCTCTGTGTGCACCAAGTTGCAACTGCCTTTCCTCTTGCCTGGTCTGGCCTGGCAGAGTCCAGCATGGGAGCCTGCATAGAGCTCTTCTCCCCTCTATTATTTCTGCCCTCAGGTCAAGGACAGAATTGGGGCCTCCCATTGCTGGATCTGGAAGGGTTATGACCACCAGCTCAGCCAGCTCAGCTCTGGCGTTGGAGCCCGGTGTCCATCCTGAAACGCCCACCTCTGCTGCCGACTCCATGAACTGGCCATGCTCACCGCCATCTTGTCAACATGGCTGCCATCATCCCCATGGAGAGAACAGTTGTCCCCACTCCCACCTTCATGTTTTATTTGTTTGCCTTTTCTTGGTTTTCCAATTGATGAGAAAATTTCTTTCTTACTGTAGTGCCAGGAAGGGCACAGAGCAGGTTTTCTATGATCCAGCAGACCGGGTAAAGGAGAGTCCTGGAGCCCCGGGTGGCGTTCTCAGGCTTCTATTGAGCTTTTAATGTAGTGCAGGGCACTACACGGCAGGCAGGGGTGCCACAGGCCAGGAGGCCCAAAGACCTCCAAGCCCTGGGCAAGTCTTCACTTTGGGCTCTCTGGTGCTCTTCTTCCCCTTCTCTCCAGTTCTGTCTCCTGCCTCTTTCTCTCTAGGTGACTATCTCAATACTGCAGCCATGGCCCACAGAAGTAAACAACACAGGTTACAACAATGTAACAAGTATAGGTACCCCATGAAGCAGGCCAATCCTAATGTCTAAGGCAGAAAAGCCTGAAAACCATTTACCCTACACTTCCTTTCTAGCCCATCTTCCTTCCCCCATCATGCCTTGAGACCTTCAACTGTGTGCTTACAACTTGGGAATTAGTGAGGGGGACCCCAGAGTGGAATCTTAAGTGGCCCCCTAGTGCTGGTGGGGCATTTAACGTGGGGCTTCCAAGGCTCAGAAGGACCTTGGAACTCCCACTAACTGATTTAAACTATTTATGCTCTTTTTAGTCATATTTTTCTTGTTTTCAAATGTGAGGAATAGCAGCTCCAGCCTCACAGGCTCTCTGGGAGAATGTTGCTTACATCCCTTAGAGCTAATGTTTATTGAGCTCTCCTCTCCCCCTGTGCTCCCAGGAAGCTCTGAGATGGGCACTCTCCTGAGTTAATTCCTGTCATGACCTTCTTGTGATGCTGCTGGGGACAAGGGGCAGTGGCTAGAAAAAGGTTCCCTTTGTTCTCTTCCAAATCTCAAACCTGGAGATGAAAGCTGGACCCCCCCGAGGGCAGAATCCACAAAGTCAAAGCTGAGTGTCCCAATGGTTGATAAAAATGCCCACAGAGAGTCCAGAGCCCAGTACTTTCCTCCTCCCATTTTGAAGCTGGGAAGAAACTTGAGATTTTTCATTGCTCCTAATTTTTTTTTTTTTTTAAAACATTCTTCCCACATGTTTTCCTCTAAGTCTGCAGCTGACAGCCGGACCCAGGTCCAGATGCTCTAGGTTTCTGTTGACTGAGCCGAGGTCACTGTGCCCTTTGTGTGAACCTGCCCAGGGACCAAGACCGCATAGGGTTAGGTCCAGAGGCTGTAAATTCTGTGCAAGATGACGCCATTTCCGTTTCTTTTGCAGAAACTGTGACTTGTTGCCCCAAGTCCTCGTCACTAAATCATTGTGGCTCAGGGTGGGGGACACCAGCCACAGGACCAGGGGTGTTTTGTAAGGAGATCACAGGCGAAAGCCAGCCTTCCTGCCCTTCTCCATTCCTTTCCCACCTGCCTCCTCTCTGTTCTAGCAAAGCAGCATTAAAGAATCCAGGTTTCCCAAAGGAGTCCTGGGTCCCACTGAAAGGGTTTAAAAAGGGAAATCAGCATCACCACCACTCATGTCCTTCCTGAAATAGGTGAGCCTCCCCAAAGGGCCTGGGGGAGGCTGTCAATGGGTTGGATTTTCTGGGTCATCATTTTTACCTGGTTTTTCTCTAGAACTGCCATGTGCCTCTCCTTGTTGCAAAATTTCTTTCCATCGCCTCACTGCCTGTCCCGTAAGACCTGTTGGCCTTGCAATTGTCCCCCGTATGTAACACTTTCCAGCAGAGAATCCCTGTTAGGTGCCGAGGCACCTCCTAGTTCCATGTGTGGATGCACATGTATTGACATGGAATGAAGGGGGTAGGAATGAGTTCTGTACTTAGGTTTGTAAAAGGCTTCTTCGTACCTATCCTTGAGCCTCAAATCCAAGGCATTTTCTCTGCAGAGTCCTCAGACCTCTTGAGAAAGATGTTGTGAACTCAGCTGGCAGTACACCCTGGCAGTACTAGCTCGGATCTCATTTCTTATTTCCTTTGCCCATCCTGTGAGTTCTTTTATTATTATTATTATTATTATTAATTTCTAATTTTTTACATCATTGTTCATTTTTAAACAATATTTGCTTCTTCCCACCCCATCAGGTGTAGTCCCCATAGAATTTCCTTCACCAACATCATGTGAGTTCTTTTCCTTTATCATTTAATGTAGGGAATTGCTGTACAGGAAGTGACTCCTATGAACGGAAGGGAGGAGACAAGGGTTAGGTCATGCTCAGATGGCCCAAGCTTGGTTTAACGCTCTGCTGTCACCATCTTGAAATTCTGAAAATTTTTGGAACAAGTCCGGACAACAGATGTCTGCACCTGGAAAGAACAAACACTTCCTGAGCTCTTGCTACCTTTTAGGCTAATGGCTCCCAAACTGCTACACATTCAAATCACCTGTTGGAGCCTGCTGCCCAGGCCAGCCCCAGACCAATGGAGTCGGCATGTCTGGACCTCAGAATTTTTCACAGCTCCCCAAGGATTGTGACTCCAGGATGTAGCAAGGTTGGGAGTCATTGTTCGGGCACTTTCACGATAAAAGGTGTTATTTACATGGTGCAGATGAGAAAGGTGAGTTCCAAGGAAGCTGATGGATGTATCTAAGAGCACACAGCCTGTCCTAGGGAACGTCGGGATGTGGACGCAGTCTAACCTGACTCTACGTCCTAATTCTTTCCATTCAGTCACATGACTCAAGTCAGCCTGCCTAGCAGGTAATTAAACTTGGTCATTAGTAAATTCTACTGGTTTCTGGACCAAATAGTCAGGTGTCCACCCCTTGCTACACTTAGGATATTTCTCCTAAGCCTTTCTTTGTATCTTGCCAAGAAAAAGGAAGAATTTTGCGTAAACTGTCCCCACATGTTCTGAATTCTGTGCGGGACATGTGGGCAGACATCCAAGACTTCCCGTGGCTCGCCAAGCTGCAACCACTTGCAGCCGGTTCTGCTCTGAGGAGAAAATGTTTCTGACCATTTCGCCGTTACCCACACAGGGATGGGCACCTCTTTTTTTTTTTTTTTTTTTTTGGTGGGACCCTCACTGGTGGCCAGGGATCGAACTGGAGCTGCAGAGGCTGCGGGCAGCCTCGCAAACCAGCGCTCAACCGCTGCGCCACCAGGGGAGGCCCGGGCACCTCTTTTAAATGATAGTCATCTGGTCTCAGGAGATGCCCTGCACCTGCCCTTCATGGTGTTCGCCTTCGCCCTGTCTCTCCCCATTGGCACACTCGGAGTCCCTGCAATCCACAGGACAAGCAAGAATCAACCCTGCTCCAGTGTGAGCATGGCCTAACTCCTCTGTCTTTCATCTTTGCTATTTTCCCTGAATGAGAACTTTTGTGCAAGGCCCTGGGAGTTCATTTCCTCTAAGTTCATCTGCCCCATGCCAATTTCCCATCTTTGACCAGACCTCTCAACCTGGGCCTGCCGCGCGGGGTGTTTGTGTGAGGGAAGCTGGTAGGGGGCTCCTGGTCTCTTCCTGCTGCACATGGTGACCTCAGTCAGCCTCTTGCAAATGCGTTTGTTGCTACCTGGCACCTGTCCCTGGAGTGACATGCCTGGCTCAGGAAAATAGAAAAAAATGGAGGAAAACCTCACTGCAAAGACAACCTGGTCAGAAGGCACCGGCAGGCCCCTGAGACAAAGCTCCTGCCTCACCCCAGGCTGTGACTAGGGAGCTGTGAGCCTCCCGCACTACTGGTTTGCTTGCTGAGCGGTTTGGCCTCTTCTAGCATGTTTGTGTTTACTTCTCTCTTGTGCCCACCGATTAAATGGCCTTGGTAGACCTGTGCCACCCTCAGACTTTCAAAGGAAGGACTCTGGGGCCTCAGTGAGCCTGAAGGATTTCAGGTGGAAGGGTCTGAGAAGAGCTGAGGAGAGGAAGTCAGTTATGAAAAGCAGACTTCCTTGGGTTTAATTGAGGATGGAAAAGAAGAGTCTAAATTAGACAGGTGCTCAGGATTATTTACCTTGCCTAAATGGGCATTTATACCGAACAGAAAGCTCACCACATAATGAAGGTGCAGTCCATAAAAATCTGTGCTGAGAGCTTTCTTTCTGAGGTGCAGGCCAAGGGCCTGCTCAGGCTTCTTCCTCACCTCCTGGGCTCCTGCCCGTGACTCCCTCCCAGCCAACCTAAAGAAAACAGACCTTTCCACTGATGAAACTTCAGCAGCTTGCTTTCTTCCTCTCTGTCCAAGAATAGGACCTGAGGTAAATGGAACAATGCCACCGACTTTGAGACTGGCAGCTCATGGCTGTAGTCAGAGGTGCTGGGAGAGATGGTCCCTGCTTGGAGCTGTCAGGCAGGCGGCACCCATGTAAAATGCGCCAGTACCTGTCCATGATGAGCATCAGCGAAACGTCTCTGCTTCTTTGCTTCTTCAGGTAGCTCAGAGTGAATCTCCAGTGTGCATTTGAGGCTAGTTTTCCGGTCTGGCTTTAGCATGAACTAGGCTTTCTGGGCCTCGAGTTGCTGCTTTGGAGCGAAGCTGGCCCAGATGATGAGGGGTGGCACAGGGCAGACCCATCCTAAATCATGCAGGGTGCTCTGAAGTCCAGCTGTCAGAATTCTGGGGAGTTTAGTTACTCTCAGCTCCGTTCTCTTGGCCCTTCCAAGTTGCCAAGGAGCATGCCTGCAGTCAGGCACCACTTGCTCACACTGTCTTGGATCTGGGTATGGGAGCTTTATGCCTGTGCGCTTGCAGCGTGCTGTGCAAGGGAGATGGAATTCATTGTTTTCAGCAGCTTGTTGGGTAAGCTCCCTTAGCTGTATTTTGAGAATTGAACTTGGTAAGAGAAGGGGATCCTTGTTTTTGGATCCCAGAAACTGTGAACCTGGCAGTCTGGGAATGTTTGGGGTTTGGGAGAATTTCACTTGTTTCATCCAGGACATCCCACTGTCTGATGACTAGAGGAGAGCTGTCTTTGGGGAAGGGAACTTGAAGGGGGCTGCTGGCTCTCCTTGCCCTTTGCCTGCAAAGGTTCATTCCATTTCAAACACAAGTGGAAGTTTAGCTGGTATTTAAAGGACTGTTTTTAAAGACTACACTGCCACTTTCTTCCTACTAAGCTACAAGCAGTCATCTGCTTGTTTTTGCTATTTTGGGATAAACTTATCTTCCATCACGTTTCTGATTGCCTGAACAGTGGTGAAACACATCAGCCAACCTCTCCACGTCCAGCCTGAGGCCAGACACGGAAGTTGTTTTTCACCCTGGAGGGTGAGGTTGAGTTCATAGCTCTATTACTCTTTGCATTGAGATAGTGAAACTCCTTCTTTATGGGTATTAGGGGTTTTCTTTGAATTGCCGCCTAAGTTCGGGCTGCTACAACAAAGTACTCTACGGTGGGTAACTTACAAGCAACAGTTTGGAGGCTGGAAATCAGGGTGCCAGCGTGATTGGGGTCTGATGAGAGCCCTCTTGCAGCATGTATACTGCAAACTCCTCCTCTGTCCACTCCTCTTCTCAGAAGAGCACTTATCCCATTCCTGAGAGCTCCACCCTCATCACCTAGAAACCCCCAAAGGTCCACCTAATACCATTATATTTGGGGTTAGGATTTCAACATGAATTTTGGGGCTGGGGGCACAAGTGTTCAAACATAGCCATTGCTATGCCCTCCTGGCTTTCATCTGAGATCAAGGAGAGCTACTGGCAATGCCATATGTGAACTCCCCTTTAATGTGCTAGGTTTCTAACAACTGTTGTCATCTTGTCTTTGTTATAATATAGGTTATACATCCTCGCGTCCCTCACAGTTTAACTGAAATATGCCCAGTCTCTGTGCCTGCGGAATCAATGAGCACAGATGTGTTAAGCTCTAAGACGTCTGGCACATTTGCTGAGAAACGTCCCCTTTTGAGTCCATGAGAAGAAGTGAGTGGACGAGGTCTGGGGTGTTATTGTTCCCATAGGTAGTTTTAATAGTTAGAATCAGCCATCCTATATTCTTCCCAGACACACTGGTGTCTTATTAGAAAAGCAGTAAATAGAATTTAATGCAATTGAAAAGAAATCCAACAGACTCCAATCTAAAGAATGTCATTTCAGGAAAACAGCAGCGACTTACAATTTACTGCGCCTAAATTGGAAAATCAGTTCTAGAACATCATAAACTTTTAATTGCATTTGGCATGAAAACAGATTTAAAACAGAAAGGAGACAAAGGAGAGCTCACATTTACTGAATACCTTCCATTAGGGGCCAACACACTTCTATTATTTAATTTCATCCTTACAACAGCCCAATGAGACTGGAGTCTTTTCTTCTGAGTTATAAATGTGGAAACTGGGGTTCAGCAAGGAAGTATCTTGCCCAAGGTCACAGGATAGAAAGTCACAGGATTTGGATTTGAATCACATGTGTGGGGACATTTCCTTGCTTCCACAAGTGGCCCCGGCAGTGGCCTCTTAGGTGGCTTGGTGGTGGCTGTCTCTGCTTCTCCACGCCTTAGATCCACTCACGGGGCTTGTTGCTTAATGGCTAGAGAGAGAAACAAAAAAGAAGGCACTCAAAGGTTCAGTTAACTTCTTTCTAAACTGCATTCTAGTAGATGTCACCTTCACTAGCTCTATCACAACAAATTTGAAAAGTGGGGTATAATAATATGCAAAATCTGCCTCCTCCCAATCTCTGGAACCTCAACTATAGATACTGTAACAGGGTGGTCCCCAGGAAAGGGGGAGGTTCCAGGTTCTCTGCCCCACCCAAGGGAGGGTGCAGCTGAGCAGGGAGAGAAGAAGCTGCAGAGGAGGCTGAGATGGAAGGAAGCAGGGTGGAGAGCCAGAAGGAGACCTGGAGGAGGCACATGGAGCCAAGAGACACGTGAAGAAACTGCGCTTGCCTTTTGGTCGTGGACTGGGTGACGCAGATGAGGGTGAGAGACCCGTGGGGAGGTGACAATGGCGGTTATTGTCTTGATTTTGATTTTGCTCTTTTCCTTTCAGGCTTGTCTGGTGGTTTCTGATCCTATTCTGTGGGTCCCTCCTGGAAGATGCTTTAGACTTGTGGCAGGCTTTGGGGCCTTGCTCTGGGCCAATCCCATTTGGATGGAGTTTTACCCACAAGGGGACGGGTAACTTTGGGTGCTTGATTTAGAAACTAGATTCTTTGCCTTTCCTGTATTGTTTCCTAATTGTATTAAAGTTCCTTCCCATTAAAGTCTCATGTGTTTTTTGTTGATGCGGTGGATGGCATAACCTAGTTAGAGCAGGCAGTTTGGGGGTGAGGGGCCTGGGGCGCCCCTTTCCCTACCCTGTAACAATGCTTTTCCAGATTTATCTCTGCTAATGACCTCCTGGCTCTCCTGCCCAGCTTTGCAGCTTGCTTGACGTTCGTTGCATGCTGATAAATCTCGCAAGTTTGGCTGAAGCAGTTTCTCTTCTCTGGAATGATCTTATCCTTTGTCCCTAGCCACTCCTTTCTCTAGGCAGCACTCACGCAGTCAGTGTTGCCCGAGGGACATCAGGGGCCAGGCAGAGCAGAGCAATGAAAGATGCTGTATGTCTGTGGCCAGCGTGACTATTCCAGAAGTACAGGCAAATTGGAAGAGCAGTGTCTTCCTCCTCTGTGCCCCAAGACCTTGTGTTTGAATCTTTTGGTGGCCTTGGCTGGGTGTCGGTCTCCCCTCTACATGGTGAGTTCCTAGAGCATGGTTCCTTTTGCACTGCTCTGAGCATAGCCTGGTGCTTTGCACATGGTGAAAATCATCTTTGATTCCATGATTTTGAGCACATTAAAAGTCCTCCATGAAGTATCTTTCTCTGCTCTGTGAAATTCAGATTTGAGAAGTTTCCAGAAAATGCCGTCCACGTGGGCAATCAGGCTGAGTAAATAAAGGCCCTCTCTTTCAACAACAGGTCATTGGGAGCTGCACCTGTCTCTGCAGCTCATTTTGCCCACATAGACAAAGGAGGAAAGCCAAAAAAAGGTCATTTGCAAAACAATGTTTCTGAGATCACTTATTTGCAACATATTTCTTTGTAAGCGGTCAGAAAAGGAGCAGGATCAGCTAACACAGGGCCTTCTCTCCCCTTGGCTGGTATGCCCTGTCCAGGAAGGAGTAGGGGACCCTGAATTTTTCTCTGTGGTGTCCATTCAACCTGGGTTTGTACAACAGCGTGTGCCTTTGCTGCAGGTAACCTCATAGCACACATAGCTGCTGGGGTGCACAGCGTCTTGTGACCCTAAGTGACGCCTTAATATGTTGCATTAAATCATGTCCAGCCACTCCTTCGATCCAAAAGAAAGCTGAATAGCTGAGCCAGAAGGAGCGGCCACATTTCTCTTCATTCTCTTTTACCTTCTAATTCATTTTTCCATTGGTTCCTTGATGTCATAAACCATTCATTGCGTGTGCCCCTTCGTAGGTTTTTCTCCTTCCAAGTTATTAACATGTTCAGGGTTTTCTTAGGAAAGTTTCTGGGACTTGGCTGTCTGCTGCCCCCAGGAGAAAGCAGTGGTTATGTGAGAGGTCCTCTGTGTCGTGTGCACAGGCAGCATTCTGTGCCAGGCCATCATTATGCTTTTCATCCAGAAATGGCATTGACTGGGGAGGGAGCCAGGAAACAAACCCCCATCCTGTAAGCCGCTATGGCTGAGCCAGCTCTAGAAGTCACTGGCTCAGGTGATACACAGGGGAAAACCCTGACAGGAGCAGCAGGTTCTGAAAAGGGAGAAGACCTGTTCATTAAGGGAGAGGGTTGCCAGTGGAGATGGGAATCACAGTGGGGTGTCCTCCCAGGAGCCAGCGAAGACCTGGAAATCGTCATTTGACTTCAACTTTCTCTGAGCTGGGCTTCTCCAGATTTCTCTATGAAATGCTTGGCATGAAAAAAACCCCAGTTGGTTGCAATGCTCCCCTTTTCATACCTAATACCATTAGTGGCTACAGCTACTGAGTGTTTACTACAGATTGAGAACCACACATCCACCATCTCATCCAATTTTCACACCAGTGCCAAGAAGGGGGAGTCCCATGCCCGTGTTACACAGAGGAGGAGAGAGAAGCTAAGTGACTTACCAGGACCTAATAGCTGGAAAGAAGGAAACTTGGGGCTTGAACCTGACTCTCCCTGACACCAAAATCAAGTCATTCTCGAGTTACACACACAAAGAAGTTATGCCTTGGGCTTTGGCCTTTGTGATACAATTCTAAATTTAGTCTAGCGTGAGGCAACCATTTGGCCAGGGGCGTTTGCTGCTGAACCTTAAAAGATGCCTGCCATTAGATCTAGATTGAACCAGAGCCCTTGCTAGGATGGTTATGATATTTTGGCAGATTCATGCGCTTGGTATGATTGCTGCTACAAAGAAAGTTGATTCAAGGTCTTGGGATCATTTTTCACGCTCAACCCAGATTTATTAGCAGGGAGAATGTTGTGGGGACACTTGGTCAGAGCTTCATTTGACCTAGTAACCTAGAAACAAGGAATCTCTTAACCAACCCCCGTGAGCGAACCCCCTGCAGGGACATGCGAGGGTGAGCCTCATAAATTCACCATCAGGTCTGCCAGCACCTTGGCTGGGACTGGTTTTATAAGCTATCACAGTGCTGTGCCATGCACCTGTGTGGCTGAGAGCAGTGTGTTTGCTGTGGAGGTGGAAAAAACAGACACTGGAAGGAATTCCAGCACAACCCCCTTTTGTTAGCAATAAAAGGAGCACGTGGCCTGGAGTAACTTTGAGAAAGTTAATTGGAAGGAACTCATGAGTTTCCACTTTACATCCATGTCCTTAATGCTTTGGCTAAAATTTCATGTGCACAGTGAAGGAACGGGCTTTATTTTGCTCCCTAGTAGTCAAGATTTTAATGGGGTCCTTCAGTTTTCCCCAACTCCCTTTGCCGCTGACCTGGTCATAATTAGCATAGGAATTGCCTCACCTCCAAATACCACACTTACTGGAAAGTGTCCCTGGAATGTTACTGTTCTCCCGTGTAAATCAGAAATCCCCCACATAAGTGTTTAACCCATTCCATGCCACAACTATATCTTGGGTTTCAAAGAGCAGAGCTCATCACTGGCCAAGTTAAGGTTAAAGGAAACGTTGAAGTTAGCTCATTTCTTTGGAAAGCCAGCATCAGAGATTCCCACGTGGAGAAGAGAAAGGGAAAACAGAGTAGCAAATCTCGGGTACCCTTGGTGGTGGCACACTGCTTTCCGGGGGGCTTCCCTGAAGGCCCTGACTTGGAAAGGGCCGAGGAAGGCTCGAGAGCCTTGGTTTGTCGGGTGGTTCACCTTTGCCTCTTTCTTCATCTGATCAGAATGACAGATGGCATCCATGATTCAGATGAGAACTCAGAGTCAGAGAATTTAAAATTCATGAAGATCTCCTTATCAACAAGGCCCGCCAGGAGCTTTCCCTCATCTTGGTGGTGGGCAGCTTCTGTGACTTCCTGGAAGGCCTGTTGTCACAGACAGCTTCCCCACCTGTCACTAGCTCAGCCCTCTACTCTGTGCCATTTCCATCGTCTTCTGTAACTATCATTTTGGTTTCTGTATTCTATGTTGACCAACACAGTGAGTCTGTAAGGGCCAGAGATGCAGCCCACAGGGGTTGCCTTGTGACAATCGAGGAAAAAGTCTGAGTCCAGGGAGAGGAAAACTCAATGTTGAATTTGGTGTTCAATCAGCACCAGCTTCTCTGAGCTCACTTTTTGTGGGAATAAAAAAAAAAAAAACCCTCTCTAGACATTGTGGGTACCTCCTTCTTACTTTTTCCTTTGAGTCTTCACAGCAAATTATAAAGCATTTGAGAAAAGCCCTACTTGGCTGTGGAGACAAGTGTGGCCTTCACCCAGCTCAGCAGCTTGTCCTTGTTCACTGTCCACAGCAGGTGGCAACCATCCTGCTTTGCCTGAGATGCCCCTGCCTGGCGTACCTCCCAGTCTGGGCAACTTGGCCTGATCAGCCCCAGGCAGAGAACAGAACAAGGATCCCTGGCTGATTTGCTTCCATGACCTTCAGCTCATGTAGGCGCGACCCCATTTGGGAGGCTGCGTGGAGCAGACGAAGTGCTTGCAATGGGAAGAAAGGAGTCTTGTGATGCTGTCAACTTGCTTCTTCACCTTAGGTCAATCAATTACTTTTCCTGTGTTTCAATTCTTTTTTTCCACCTGTACAGGGGAATAATACCTATTTGCCCAAGTCCTAGGATGCAGGGAAAATTAAATTACATAGCAGCTGCAAAATAATTTGACTCCACTGGAGTTGGGCGCCGCCTGAACCTGAGTGGAATGATTGTGCAGTTCTTAATGGCCTCCATCTTCCAGTCCTGTAGCCTTGGGGCCAGAGCAATAGTTCAGGCCCTTGTTTCTAGCCTATGGCAATGTAAGGATGTGGCCACCAGGCCAAAGAGAGCCTGGAATCAGAACATAGGATGAGTGCACGCAAGTGCTGCAGTGTTACTGCCACCCCATGGCTAGGTGCCCCAATCAGCAAAGATATTGCAGAATTCCAATGGGTGTTGCCAAGGAAATGGGAATAAAACTCCCAGTAGCAGAAACTTTATTATAATTATTATCATGAGATAATACATTGTCATCATTTACCAGTCTCTCCCTGTTTCTAACTCACTTACCCACTCACTCACAAAGAGGTCTCTAAGAGTACTAACAAGCCCCATGCATGTTCCTGCCTTTCCTTGACCCCCTCAGACATGGCTGTGTCTGCTTCTTCGTGCGCATGGTCATGTCAACGTTTTTCATTCCTTGACTGAGGCTCGCTTGCTCTTGCCTCAGATCCTTTGCCCTAACCCTTCCCTCTGCCCGGGACTTTTCTCCCAGATCTTTCATTGGCTGGCATTCAAGTCTAAGATAAAATCTCATCTCTGGAGACTTTTCCTGACTCTCCAGCTAGAGTTTCTCCATCTTCCATTACTTTCTTTCACATAAAATTTAATTTATTATATAATCATGTGATGTTTTTGTTTGCTTATTTTAGGACTACTTCCTACGGCAAAGCAAAAGAGGTTTCTCCTGTTCACCATTTTCTCTTTCTTCCCTAGTGACAGAATCCCATATTCAGTCACCCAGAAAAAGACCACCTAGCCTACCCTCCCTGGCAGTGGAGAGTAGCCACATGACCTAGTTATGGCCAATCAAATGATATTAGAAGAGTCTTTTTTTTTTTTTAAGATTTATTTATTTATTTATACAAACACTGAGTACAATCAGAAGCACCGGAGGGTGAGAGAATTCGCCAGAGCCAGAATGGGGAATAGGCAGACCGACAAAACACACTGCTGAGGGGAGCAGAGGACGCGGCAGGAGAGGTCTGCGTGCCATATGGGACCCTTGCCCGGCGGCTGGGGATTGAACTGGCACTACAGAAGCTTCAGGCAGCTTTGCAGCCCAGCTCTCAACCCCTGCGCCACCAGGGGAGGCCCTAGAAGAGTCTTTAGAAGGAGGAGGAGCACTCATTTTATTCCCTTTCCTTCTTCCTATCAGCTGGAATGTGAACATGATTGCTAGAACTTACGCAACCATGTTGGACTCTGAGGTAAAAGTCGTGCTCAGGGCACAGAGCATCAAGATAATAAAACCCCGAGTCTTTGATTATGTCATCATGCAACTCTACCAAGCCTGGATTACATTCCTCCTCCTTTCTTTTATGTGAGAGAGAAGTTCTAACTTGCTTAAGCTGTGATCATGTTGTGTTTTCTGTCATTTGCAGTTAAGTTGACACCTAACTAGTGCCAATTCTCCACCCCAAGCTTCCATCTGGCAAGACATAAGCTCTATAAAAGTAAGGCTCTTGCCTGCCTTGTTTAATGCCATATCCCTGGCACTGAATAACACCTGAACATAGTGTTCATTTGGTAAATGCTTATTCAATAAATAGATTGCTCATCTCTCTTTTTACTTAATTTCTTCCTGTTACTGGCCTCTTTCCCTCTCTGCATTGCACCATTTTAGTTCTGAAGTGCCCTCAAATCCTCTTCTCTCTTTGTGTTCCTAAAACATAGGCATTCCCAAGTTTATGTCCTTGACTGAGGTAGAAAGTACTGAGCATGTTCATGATGGTGTCTGCATTCTCACAGCCCCTTCCAAGTGAAACTGCCCTTACCACAGCCTGATTATGGCCTGGCCGTCTGCAGGAACTCAAGCTCCTATCCTCTCTTGACTGACCAGGGGTTATCAGGTGAACCAGACATAGTGACTCCATAGGCTTGTCAGGAAGCCATGTCATTGCCTGAATGAAAGAATAAATTGCATAAGTAAGATTGCTCTCTCAGGGATATTTTAAATTTTTATTTAGTTTATTTTTGCCTTTTTAAAAAATTAATTTATTTCCTTACATCATTGTTACTTTTGGGACAGTATTTTATTTCTCCCCTCAGGTATAGTACTTTATATGACGATTATAGATAAGCACATAAAAGAAGTATCACCTCCTAAAATTTTACCACTTTTAAAAACCATTACCCATAGAGCTGAACTTCCTACTCCCTCCCCTCCCCATGCCTGTCTAAGAAATCTTCCCCTTGAGATGATCAGTGTCAATAGTTTGGTGCATGTTTTTCCTGCTTTCCCTCTCCCCATTGTTAAATAGGCTGACTATGTAAATATCACCATATTTAATATGCTTATCCTCCAGGTATTGCTCTGCAGCATAGAATCTCCTCCCCAGGCCAAGAAATGCAGTTTTACCAGGGGCTGGTCAGTATTCCTTGAGTAGATGCCCCATAATGTATTCCATACCCCCTCTGAATTGAGGTGCTGTTCAGGATGTTGCAATGAGCATCCTTAGATTTCCACACTTGCAAAGTGGTTATTAAAAAGAGGACAACTGAATCAAAGAGTGGGCATGTAAACATTTTAATAAATGCTATCAAATTAACTTACAATGGTTATATCAATCTTATACGCCCACCACATATGTGGGAATTTCTATTCCCTCATACTCTCTTTAGTACTATTATCATGCTTTTTTAATTTTGGTCAATTAGCTAATAAAGGAAGAGTATCTCATGAGGCTTTTATTTGTGGTAAAGTCGCTAGAGAATCAGGTGCTGAGCTGAGGGAGGTGAGGGATGTGTAGTCTGCATTTTCAGGAAGAGGCAGAGTTGAGGCCTAGAAGGGTTGTGGCAAGTGAGGTTCTGGGGAAGCAGAAGCAGTGGGAAGGGAGGAGACCTACGTGAGAAGGAAAACTTGTGAATGTGAGTGCAAGACCACACAGACACACCAGAGTGCAGCTCCAGTGAGGCCCCAGGGGCCAAGGATCCTTCCCTCTCCTCACGCTTGTCCTTGACATCCTCAGCGGGCCCCACCACAAGGCCTGACTACTGGGACCACTGCTTTTCCAGGATGTCTCCATTTTTTGCAGTGAGGAAAGGCCCTGTCCTCTACCCTCTCTCTGCTGTTCTCAGCCCTGGTGCTGTCTACACAGTTGCCTCTTCCATGCCAGCCTCACGTCAGCCTTACGCTTCACACTTCTCTCGCTGGCACGGTGCTTTCAACACAGCGTCCGCTGCCACTTCCAGATCAATGTGTCCAGACCCACCCAGTTCTCCGTCTACCCCCCAGATGGAACCCGCTTTATTTTCCTATTTCTTTGGATGATTCCCACCATATTTTTCCTGGTTACTAAGACTTGAAGCTGTAAAAACATTAAAAAATATTATCTTATATTATCTCAGTATTTTTTATTCTGTCTTTATATGTGGCTAAAATATATACAACGAAACATGACCAACCTAACCATTCTTAGTGTATAGATTAAAGGTGTTAAATGCAGTCTCAATCTGTGCCTCCAAGGCCCAGCCCTCTCCAGAACTCCCTTTACCTTGCAACACTGAAACTCTGCACCCATTAAACCACACCCATCCTTCCTCAGCAAAGACATATTTGACACCCAGCCATCCTATCCAGTCACCGAGGGCAGAGGTCAGGTGTGTGTACCTGGTACAGTACCTGCCCTGTGCAAACAAGTCAGGAAAAGGCTGATGAATGGATGTCTTACTTATTTCACCTGCGTAACGCCCAATAGTGACTATTTACCTTGTGTCTAGAACTCCATACAGTTTATTTTTACTTCTCAAAACAACTCTCTGGTGGTGTTTGTTTTGTTGATGAGGAGACCCAGAGATTAAGTGACAGTCTGGTTAACACACCTTGTAAAAACAAACTCAGATTAAGGCAACGAAGTAGTGATTACAAGAAGAGAAGGGAATCAGGTAACTGGGGTTCGATTATGTGGTGGAGAATGGTAACTAGTTTTGCTGGTGGGGATCTTAATGTACTATATATGGATTCAAAATATAATGCTCTGCACCTGAAACTTCAGTGATGCTATAAACCAATGTTACTTCAATTTAAAAAGAAAAAAAGGCAGGGCAGGTAAGGCTGACACAGCCCACATCTTAACCATCATGTGGGTCTGCTACTCCTAAGCAGCCTGTTCAGCCACCATTTTGTTCTAAATCCTAAGCAAGGTTCAAAATGGCCCAGTCAGTTAGGTACAGGAGCCCAACCCCACAAGGTGCCCTTTCAAATCAAACAAGAGCACAAAGTTGGATCACGCTGGGAAGCCTGTGCATCACCAGGTATGACCGGGAACGCTGGGCGGGGTGGGAGTAGTGGGGGGTGCTGAGGACCGATGCATAACACGTACTCCCAATTTATACATCACGAGATTTGACTGGGAAGGGGGGGGGGCAAGGATTGATGTATGACAAGGCACCCCAGAAGCTGATCATTGGAATGTTTTGTTGATAAGATTAAAACGAGGATTGGGGGCAGGGCAGGATTTAGGACTTGGTCTCAATGACAATACCGAGTCATCAAGCAGGTAAGAAGTGCCTGGAGGGCAGACTCACAATCCCTGATCTTCTACATCCTTCCCCTTTCTTTAATCTCCTTCCTCCTTAATCTCCTTCCCCTCTCCTCTTGCTCCTCTTGCTCACAACCAATGTTGTGTATCAATAAAAAGCCAAGATTTTGCTCTTCAGCAGCATCCTGCATTGTGTAGCCTGATCCACGACTCCCGTCTCTTTGTCATTGTGGTGTTGCCTGACTCCAGCTATTTACTTACCTGTCGCTCCCTCTCTGATCCTTTCTTTGCACTTGCTGCGGGGTCAGGCTCCTGCAGTCATTGCTCTGCCCACACAGTCCCTACCCTGCTTCCCGCACCTTTGCACACACATTGCCTGAATGAAGTTCAAGCTCATGGCCTGGCACTGGAATCCTCCCACCCGTGCCTCCGACTGCCTTCCCAAATGCTGCTTTCCCCATCATCACAGCCACACTCTGACCTGTGTGTTCTTTCTTCTCATTGTTGCTTTTTCTATTTCTTTTGCCCCAAATGTCCTTCTCCACTCTAGTTCCAAGAACTCTGTGTCTGTTTTTGTCTGCATTCGCCTCCCCAGGACCCAGCACAGTGCCTGACACCTGGGAGGTGCTCGATGCCTTTTACTGGATGAGTGAGTGAGCGTTGCAGCCCTTCCTGTCATCTTGTAACAGGGTGGTCCCCGGGGAAGGGGGAGGTTCCAGGTTTCCTGCCCCACCCAAAAGGAGGGTGGAGCTGAGCAGGAAGAGAAGAAGCTGCAGAGGAGACTGAGAAGGAAGGAAGCAGGGTGGAGAGCCAGGAGGAGACCTGGAGGAGGCACATGGAGCCTAGAGACATGTGAAGAAACTACACTTGCCTTTTGGTCGTGGACTGGGTGACACAGATGTGGGTGAGAGACCTGTGGGGAGGTGACAATGGCAGCTTTTATCTTGATTTTGATTTTGCTCTTTTCCTTCCGGGCTTGTCTGGTTGTTTCTGACCCTTTTGTGTGGGTCCCCGCTGGAAGATGCTTTAGACTTGTGGCAGGTTTTGGGGCCTTGCTCTGGGCCAATCCCATTTGAATGAAGTTTTACCCACGAGCGGAAGGGTAACTTTGGGTGCTTGATTTAGAAACTAGATTCTTTGCCTTTCCTGTATTGTTTCCTAATTGTATTAAAGTTCCTTCCTATTAAAATCTCATATGTTTTGTGCTGATGCGGCGGATGGCAGAACCCATTTAGAACAGGCAGGTTTGCGGGGTCTGGGGTGCCCCTCTCTGTGCCCTGTAACAATCTGAGCTTCTGTCTTGGGTGCCAAGTCCTCAGGAACTCTTCGTCTGTCCCTCCGGGGGCTGGATGTCCTTTGAACCTCACTGATTGCTACCTTTTCAGAGTCTGAGTTAAATGAAACTTTTTGGCTACTTATACTATCTTCTGGATTAGGTTGTTAGTTCCTTGAGGCAGAAAGTCTTTTTTAAAAAATTTATTTATATTGACATAATGTTGGTTTACTGTAATTGTTCTTCACGTTTTGGAAGTATAGAACCTGCCCCCTGCTGGCCTGTGACCAAGGTGCTCCCACCACCAAAGCGCCGATAGTCCTCCAGGGCAGTCCACTATGCCCCTCCCCACTTTGTGCTTGTCCCCCACCTTCCCCTCAGAGTGTCTCAGTTCTATAGTCTGCTTTCAAGGGCTAGTTTTTGGGTTTGGCTTCATCTGACCTTTAGTTTGGCTTTTCTATATTCCACATATAAGTAACACCATCCAGTACGAGTCTTTCTCTTTTTGACTTATTTCATTTAGCATGATCCTTCCAGATCCATCCATATTGCCGCAAATGGCATGAGTTTATCTGTTTTGATCACTGAGTAGCATCCCACTGTGTGTATGTAGCACATCTTCATCTGTTTTGGGGCACTTAAATAATGCTGCAATGAACATGGGAGTGCAAATTTCCTTTCGAATTAGTCTATTCGCGTTCTTTGGGTAGATACCCAGGAGAGGGAATGCTGGGTCATATGGTAGATCTTATTTTAAATCTTTTGAGAAGCCTTCATCCTGCTTTCCATAGGGGCTAGAACTGCTTACATTCTCACCAACAACACTTTCTTATTTTTAAACACGCATCTGTCTTTCCCTGCACAGGCTTGTGTTTGTTTTCTAGAACTGTGCCTGGCACATAGTAGGTGCTTACCAAATGGCTACTGAATAAATGAGTTTCTTTGTTGACATATGTGACTTTGGTGAGATGGCTGCAGCCCTGTCTTAATGACTAGGTGAACCTAATTTAAAAAGATCAGAGGGAGAGTTTGCATGTCAATGAGGATGATAGTGGTAATCAATCCTCATCTAGGGCCTGGAGATCCACAGTTCTTGCTACTCCTCACAGGAACCATATCTGCTGAGACTCTTGTTTTCCTGATGATGAGCTTTTTAAAACTGTATCTGTTAAATGACGCTCCTTTTTGATTAGCCTATTCCATCAGGCAGTCACCTAAAATTAAGAGTATAATTGTGGCATGAATTAGTATGGCTGAACTAGTTTGCTGGGGACTCAGCATGCTCTGGCAGTATGGGCTCCAGTCTGACCATTGGGTACTAACCATTTTCCTACAGAACTCGTAAGTCTTATTTGAAACATTTCCCCTAAGCTACATTTTAAAGATTATTTGCATTATCAATAAAACATTATATTCTAAACCAAGGGAAATATCAGCTTACCTGGTAATTAAACAGTGTCCAAGGGGAGGGCATATCAATTAAATCTCACTGTATTTTATCCCTCCTCTCCTATCTCTCCTTAAAAGAAATCCATTTTGCATAAAGGCAAATAAAGAGTGTATTTGCAGTCCCACTATGTGCCTGAGAGGAGGGGAAATGAATGGCTCTAATGGCCATAGCTCTTTATTTGCCTTCGTTGATTTAGATTTCCTTGAGTTCTTTAATCAGTTTTATCATTTTTTTCATATAAATCTTAAACATATTTCATTAGATTTATGCCTTAGTATTTTTCCTTTGGTTCTAATGCAAACCAAATCAGCTTTTTGAAAACAAAATTGAACTGAGTTGTTTTTAAAAACAATTTGGACATTTTGTCTACTAATTCTACAAACTAAGATAACTTGGTTTGCAGAAGTAAAAAAATACAGTCATGTTTCCAGCTCCCCTTATGATTCTGTTCCTATAAAATAATTATCAACTATAGCTTAGCCTACATTTGGTTATTTGAGTACTCATGAGGTCAGAGGTCCCTGAAGTTGAATATGAGATTAAGACTTTCATGTATTTTAAAAAATAAAATGTATTGCTCTCAGTGCATTTCATTGGGTACTGTATCCCCTGTCTTCTGATGGAATTCAGTAGAATGAGGAAATTCTTATTTCTTCTTGATGGACCCTTCCCTTCCTAGATCTTAGATTTAAAAACTTGGCTGTATGGCTTAAATTTCTATATTTGATTTTAAATTAAGGTAATGGCTAACAGGCCTCCCTGGTGGTGCAAGTGTTAGTTTCAGCACTATCAAGCTATTGCTAGCCACTGCAGCATGAATTTGATCCCCCACCAGGGAGTTAACCCACACGGCGCAGCAGACCTCTCCTGTCTCGCCCACTGCTCCCCTAAACAGTGTATTTCAATAGATCTGCCTGTTCTGTTCCCCACTCTGTCTCTGGTGAGTCCTCTCATTGCCCCACCTCTGGCCTATACCCCAGTTCTTGTATGCATAAATAAGTAAAATAAATCTTAAAAAAAAGATAATGGCTAGCTATTAATTTGGAAATTAAGAAGGGTGTCCAGCCACATATTTCCACCTCTATTTCTCTACCTAGTGACAAGAATCCCCTCTCTCATTCCTCAGTGTTTAAAGACCAGGGATTTATGGGTAGATATGTCGAGACCCCCTAATCTACCTGCTGTGGAATAGACATAGTGCGGCATCAATCAGAGAGAGATACTTGTCAGACTCCAGTAGGCAAATTTTCATGGATAACATCATTATAGGCAGGTTTTTAAAAGTAACCTAGTTGACGTTCTCTCATCCAGAATATACAACTTGGAATAAAAGCAGCTTAAGAAATGAGCCCCCAGAAACAGCACTCTCTAGACTGTAATGTCAACTTGCCTTTTCTGTCTGGCAGGTACTCAGCTTGCCAGGTGATAAGAGATGGTTGGAGCAACTTTCTTTTCTATCAGTTCTGCAAACATCTCTTCTCCATGCAATTGGTTTCCTGCATTTGGCTCTGGGTTCCAGGAGGGCCTGCCTATTTGGCTTTGGTGCCCTGTGAGGAACCAACCTTGAAAATCTCTAGTGTGGTGCTTCGTGGGTGCCATGTACTCATTTGTTCCAGCTTTCAATCTTGAAGGACGTTTAACTCATGAGCCACGAAGGCTGAGGACCCACCTCTGGTGTCAGGTCAGGTCTTGGTGTGGACTCTCCCTTCACCAGGGCTCGTCCCCTGAAATTTCCTCTCTCTAGAACAGAAGCAGCTTTTTGAAGCAGCAAGGTCAAAACTCATCTCAAAGGTCTGGCCTGAAAACCAATGCCCATCCCAGTATCTCACTCCATAAAACAGGTCTAATAAGTCCCAAGTCCACAAAGCTGCCACTTCGGGGTAATGTGATGAAAAAGTGTTTGGAGTTCTTCAGAGAAAAAGGAATATTTAGCTGCTGAATTGCATTACAGTTAATGGAATAAGAATACGATTTTTAAATTGCAAGACCTGGTGACAGTTTCTCCAGTGAAACTATGTATTATAGCTCACGAATTTCAATTTTCAGGTCAAACATGCCCAGGCTGCTCTGGAACAGTTTATGGCAGCCTTCTGATGTAAGTTCTGTGATTTGAGTTTATTAGTTTCTGGCATTGGATCTTGTATTTTGAGTGATTCCTATAAAATATACTTGGGAGTTATTATTTTTCTTTAAAGAATGTGACACTAAAACAAGTTTTTAATAAAGTGTTTTGAAAAGGCAAAAGGCTAAAAACAAAAAAGCTGGGCAAAAATTCAACCTAGTAATGAACTGAATATGTCTCTAATTATATTGAATTTACAAGTAATAGGATGAGGCATGGCTAGCAATTACTTGTGAGTGGAATTGCATGCTTGAAGGAAAAGAAAGTGTGCCTTAAAGTTAGGGGAAAAGAATAAAAGTGCTGTTTCATTACATTTGATTTTAAATATCTTTCACTCTGGACTTCAAAGGTCTAATCAGTTCAAAAACATGTTCTTCAATAAACATGTTGTCTTAACTAATAGTTTTCTCAAACCTAAGTGTGCTTTCATTTTGCTTTCTTTCTTACAGAAACTTGAGTGAGAACATCTCTTGGCCAGGTAGTTCAAATGTCCATGAAATTTCAAGATAGTACCTCAAAGTAAAGTTAAAAGTGCTCAGTAGAAGGCCTCCCCTGGTGGCGCAGGCGTTTGAGTGCAGTGCTGTGAAGCTATCCGCAGCCTCAGCATCAAGGGTTCAATCCCGGTCGGCTGGCGTGGGTCCCATGTGGTGTGGCAGACCTCTCCTGTCTCGCCCACTGCTCCCCTAAACAGTGTATTTTGGTCAGTCTGCTTGTTCTGCTCCCCGCTCTGTCTCTGGTGAATCCTCTCACCCTCCCGCGCATCTGGCCTGTACCCCAGTTCTTGTATAAATAAATAAATTTTTCACAAAAAAAAAGTGCTCAGTAGAATTTCTGGACACGAGGCTGAAAACTCCAGGGTCAAACAGGGCTGAGTCCTCCAATAAAGCCATTTAATCAAATGTATAAATAATACATTTCATCCCCATGCTGTCACACTGGTAAGTATGGTTAGTGCTACCTTCATTTTATGGATAAGGAAACCAGATTTAATTTGTGTTATTTTTAAAATTTTTAGATTAAATTTAATTTTAATTTTTAGATTTTTGATTGACTTGCCATTGGTTTTCAATACTACATAAGTTTCAGAGCACAGGTCACAACTCAATATGTGTCTATATCACACCACACCCACCACCCTAGTTCTCAGGCCACTCACCACCATCAGATGGATCCCTGTCTACTCCTCTTATTTATTTTTCTCAGAGTCTAAGATTTATGTATGTTGTGTTTTGTTAGTTCATTTGCTTTGTTTGTTTATGTTCCACAAGTGAGAAAAACCGATGGTTGTTTTTCACCCTCTGACTTAAATTGTTTGACAGAAACACCTCAAGTGCCATCCATGTTGTCACAAAAGGCAAAATTTCATATTTTTTTAATAGCTGAGCAATATTCCATGGGTAATATGTACCACAATTCCTTATGCGGCCATCCTATAATGGGAAATACCTGATTGTGGTTTTGATTTGCATCTCCTTAATAATAAGTGATGCTGAGTGTTTTTTAAATGTGCCTTTTCTCCTTCTATATGTCTCCTTTGGAGAAGTCTCTATTTAGTTTTTCTGCCATTTTTTTTATTGAGTTGTTTGGGTTTAATGAGTTCTTTGTATTTTTTGAATATTGACCCCATGTCAGACACATCATGTGCAAATGTCTTTTTCCAGTGAGTAGATTCTCTTTTCATTTTTGTGGTGGTTTCTTTCACCGCACAAAACCTTTTTAGTTTGCTAGGAACTAGGATTTAGAAAGGTTCAGCATCTTGTACAACGTGATAACACATGGCACAGTCAGGCTTCAATTTAGACAGTCTGGTTTCTTAACTATCAGACTCTACAGGGGTATCCGTAGAGAGTCTCCTCCTAAGATACCCAAGCCTTACAGAAGTATTCTGGAAAAGGGACAAGCACAGACACCAAATCAAATAGCTTCATGGGGAAACTTGGGTGTGGAGACTTCAGCAACTTAACTAGGATCACACATATCTCAAGTCAAGGGCAGATTGGAGATCATTCTGGGAGCTTGACTCCCAATTGGAGTAGCTGCCTAATGTGACATTTGCACCAGTGGCTTGGCCAGAGCCAGGCACTGCAGCAGAGGATCCCATCTTGATTCTCCCCACTAGCACTCCCCTCTTTGGATTGGGCCCCAGCTTCCTCATCTGTCATATGAAGGGATTTTCAAGACTTTTGTGTTCACTTTCATTACTAAAATTGTATAGCCACTACAGCCAAGAATACTCTATATGGAGTCAGCCACACTTGACCCTTCTGGAATGCAGGGTCACAGTGCTATGTGATCCTGGAGGAAACAGAGGGATGGTACTGACCCTCCTCCCCACCCTGTGTTACCTGCTGGTGGGCAAATATGCCCTTTTGCCACCCCCCACCCCCACTTCCTCCATCTGGATGATAAAAGGACGTTGGGAAGTTTAAACTAAAGTATTATGACTGTTCTCTAACTGCTCACTACCATCTTGGGCGAAATTTGTGCTTATACATGAATAACTCCTTACTCCTTTATCCTTCCCTGGAGCCGTTTCATCCACTGGATTATGAGTCCTTGAATCGGGAAGTAAGATTTTACCTTTAACGTCCTAGAAAATCGCTGTAAGATGTGTCACAAGGATGAAACAAAGTCATTTTTACCTGAGGCTTTGATAACCCTTTTAGTCAGATGCTTTTGCATAAAGTGTAATCCCAGGTGAATTTACCCTGCCAGGACTTAATGCTTTAGCAACAATGCATTATGGCAAACTCCACCGTTGTCAGTTATTTAACATCAGGATCGTAAAGAACTTGTCTGCTCCAAATCTCCTTTATCTTTCATCTCCTCCTTGCAGATTGGCACTTATGTCTGTTTTATCAATTCTCGGGTGCAAGACCAGAGGGTTGCTCTGCCAGACTCCGTTGTAAAACTATATTCGCTTTGTAAGCCCAGGTAATCATTCTTTCTCCTTACCAAAACATGATGTAATTTGTATTCTGGTTTCCAAGACACCATTTTAGGTGACCTTTATGTCACCTTTAGATGACCCTTTAAAATTAGCGACATGCGAGAGGGACATTATTTGTCTTTTGAAATATTCATCGGTCTGCTTTCTAATGCTTATGTATCTCCAAATAGTTTTAGTACATGTCATCATTCTTATTATCATTGGCATTTGGGTGCCTGTTTTCTTTACTTTATCTGTTAAGCAGAGGTATATTTAGTGTTCAAAGTGATACATCATAAAGGTAGAAAAAGGTGAACCCTTTGATATATTACAAGTCTTTCATAGCATGAAATAACTGCTGCCTATTATTTTACTCTTGACGTTTTTATTTTTAAGGGAATTTCACTTGATTTGTGGTGCTGACACCTCTGATATGTTGTTTCCAGTGACCTTACATCCAAAACCAGTAGTGTGTGACATTTGATGGCCCAGATAAAAAACATTAATGGTGGAAGAGAGGGTTTATTTTCCTGGTCATAAATTAAGTTTAAATAACTCTGAATTTATTTTAAACTCTCCAGTACTTTTTACTGTCCAGGCAATAAATGTATTTATTACTGGGGGCCTACCTGGGTTTCCTATCCAGAGCCCTTTGCTTGGTTGCTTTTAATTCTTTTAAAATTCTCCCTCATGGACAGTCATCTTACCTGTAGTGCTGATTTGCACAGACTGTTGTCTGATTTCTACCAACTGGAATCAAAGAAAGGCCTGCTGATCACAGAAGTAAAGCAAGAGTGTTTTTGTTGTCAATCAAACTAAGAAAAGCAGGAGTTCATAAAATATTCACTGATGCGAGTAATCCAGTTCTGAATGAGTTGTATTTAGAATTAGAGGGAGCGACACAGTCGGGAGCAGGCATGGTCTGACCCCTCCGTAGCCCTGTGTAAAAGCTTTGCTTTAGGTCTCGATTTAATTTGCACAAAATTGGAAGCCTTTTTCCCATTTTGTTCTTTATAACTTTCCTTCTTTATGTGAATGTTTTTTGGTACTCATTCACTAGATGTATCATAAAACTGTATTGAGAACTCAGTTAAAAAATTTTTATGATTTAAAAAATTTTTATCTATATGTTTGAAAATTGCCCTATATATTTTTATTGAGATATAATTCACATGCCATAAAATTCATCATTTTAAAGTGTACAATTCACTGATTTTTAGTATATTCACAGGGATGTATGGCCATCACCTCTATCTAATTCCAGAACCTTTTCTTCACCCATAAAAGAAACCCCTACCTGTTAGCAGTCCCTTGCCATTCCTCCCTTCCCCAACCCCTGGAGATCATTAATCTACTCTCTGTCTCTGTGAATTTATCTATTCTGGATATAAGTAATATGTGATCTTTATGATTGGCTTCTTTCATTTAACATGTTTCTAAGCTTCATCCATGTTGTAGCATGTATCAGTACTTTGTTATTTTTGTGACTGAGTAATATGCCGTGTTATATATATCTATATCATAATAGGCTACTTTGTTTATGGACAGATTTTTCATTTAAAAAAATTTCATCTCTATGTTCAAAAGTTGCCTTGTAATTAATTCTCCAGAAACCTATCCTGTTTGGAATATCTTTAAAAGTTAGATCTTTGAAAAAAAAAAGTGATAAAGCATACATTATTTTAATATCTGCAATAATAACAGTAACTAGTGTTTATTGATTATGTATAAATTTCTTACCGACCTTACCTTGAAATGGAAGAAAAGAAGAATCTAAGAAGTTCTTTACTACATGGGTAGGATAACAAAATAACAAGTCGTTCACTATATGTGAATTCAGTTTAAGGATTGCAAGCTAGTCTTGAATATATGGGATGCTCTTCAGTGACTGCCAGGGCATTTTCCCTTGGAGTGCAGTGATATTCATTGTGTACTTATCCTATATATTCTTTGTGGGTAGCATCCTGTCTGTGCCTTCTTCATTTTTTTCCCCCAGAACTCTAACATAATGCTTGGTACCTAGAAAGCACTCTGAAAACAAATTTGATGAATGAATGAAATTATTTCTCTTCTGTTTTTTGCACTCAATAAGAAAAAAGAAAAGATTTTTATACAAGGCACGGTGATCATTGCAAATTGACTCCCACTTACCATTTTTAAATACAAAAGAGCACAATTCATACTTGTTTGGTTTGATAAATGTCTACAAAGCAAATACATCTATGTGGCCGCCACCAGATCAAAAGCTGCGGTAAACCAGTCCTCAGAATCCCTTGAGCTCTCCAGGTCAAGAGCTTCCCCTCTTCTCCAATGGCAATCACTATCCCAACGTCTAACAAAATAGATGATTTTGTGTGGTTTCAAACCTTACACAAATGGAATCATACCATATGTATACATTTTACACTATTAAATTTCCAGAATAAGTATAGAAAGCAAAGTTTGCAGTCTTATAATAAGAATATGCACGATCCATGATCTTAGATTCTAAGCAGCAAAGACTGAACTAACCTAAGACATGAACACAACCCCATTTTCATTTATGACTACACTGAATTTTTTAAAGTTCTCTCATGTTTTAACTATCATTCATTATACTGCTTAATTTCTGAGCTTAGAAAAGTGTAAAGCAGGCAAAGTTTATCCAATTCCTTCCACCTTTTTCATCCTTTATCTCTTTGTTTTTCGTCAAGGAACTTGCCTTAGTTGATTCAGGCTGCTATGACCAATATAACACTGACTGGGTGACTTAAAAACATCAAACTTTTATTTCCCACAATTCTGAAGACTGGAAAGTCCAAGATCAAGGTGCCAGTTGGTTTGGTGTTTAGTGAGGGCCCGCTTACTGTTTTATAAACAGAAATCTGCCTTTCACTGTATTTTAACATGGCAGAGGAGGCAAGGGAGCTTCTAGTTTCTCTTATAAGGACACTAATCCCATTCATAAGGATGCTGACCTCATGACTTAATCAACTCTCACAGTTGCTAATGCTCCACAGCCCAGCTTCCTAATCATTCTGGGGATTGGTTTCAACATGTGAGTTGCAGAGTGGGGGCAGACTAAACATTCAGGTTATAGCAGACCCTATCCTAGTTCCATTGTCCGTAACTCATCCTAAAAGGTTAACTGATAATGAAAATGTAAATAACAATCACTGACTACTTCCTTCTAGTGGATCTCTCAATGTTTGAAAGGTCTTTCATCCTCAGGAAACACTGGAATTTGAAAGTGGGTGGCTGTAGCCTGAGTACCATAAGAACAGGTTGCTCAGAGGAATGTGTATCTTGGGGTCAGTGACCCTTTTGACAATGTCTATCCTTGAGAACAAGAGGGACAGATGTGTGCCTAGCAGAACAGCCATCAAACACTAAAGGGGGAGGTAAACTACTCCACCAGATGACAGAATTATGATAAAAAATATCTTTTTATTTTTTTGCCTTTTTTAAAAAAAGATTTATTTATTTATACAAGAACCAGAGTACAGGCCATATGTGCGGGAAGGTGAGAGGATTCACCAGAGAGAGCTGGGAATAGAACAGGCAGACTGACGAAATACACTGCTGAGGGGAGCAGCAAGTGAGACAGGAGAAGTCTGCTGTGCCATACGGGAATCTCCCTGGCAGGCCAGGAATCGAACCCGTGCTGCTGAGGCTGTGGACAACTTCACAGTGCAGTGCTCAACTACCTGCGCCACCAGGGAAGCCCTTTTTTACCTTTTTTAAATTTCATATTGACAGACTGAAGGGATAACCCCATACTCACTCAATTTAATGGTGATAAACGTAAGATTCTGTTATTAGGAAAAATAACTAGTGACACACCTATAGGACAACAGAGGCTGACTAACATCCTTTCAATTGTAAAAAGTCCTAGGGATTTCACTTGACTGCAAAAGCAACATGGTATTGGCTGCCACTTCTCTTCTGTGGGAAAAGAAAATGGCTCTCTACGCTCAGTACCTAGTTCAGAACTACCAACAAATATCTATCATATGAATGAGTGATTGAGTGAATGAATGAATGGTTAGTGTCATGCTCAGCTGCGACTTTCGATACTCCCAACTACCAAAGAGATAGGCCAGGAATGCTGTTGCTTCCGGTCTGCCTGAGTCTGAAAGTTAAGTAGACACATTTGTGCAATATGCAGTAATTAAGTCCTCTTATCCATTAAAAAATTATTAATTACGCAAAATAGTTCCCAAGAATTTGTGCAAAGAAGAAGGAGGAGGAGAAAGAAAGTTTGATTCTAGAGATTAGCCCTCATCTTAATCATATAGAAGGCAACTTTGAAAGTTTTCTTGACATATCACATAGTGAGAAATCTGAAGGATCACATCCACTTACTTGTACCATTAGCTCCAGGGTATAAAGGTCCTGCAAAGCAAGAGAATCAAAGGAAAATAGGTAGTAGGGCAAAAAACAAAACAAAACAAAAAAAAAAACCAAAAAAAAACCTATACAGGAAAAATAAAAAGGCAAATCTATCTTCTATCTTCTTCATGTAGGAAGGAAGTCAGGTCATCCTTTATGGTGGAAGACAAAGCACCAGTGGGAAAGTTGACCATCCCCTGCTTGGGGCTGCATCTAATGCTGAGCACTGTGGTATTTTCCAGTGGACGAGCCTCTACTGAGCAGGAATACAACATCTCACTAGTGTGGGGTGCTGACAATAATCGGCTAAGCTCTTCTCATTCGCTTCTGATAGATGCCTCCAGAAGGCCTCCACAGATGAATCCACTCAGTCACTTACATAAACGCCTTTCCCTGGTCTGTGTCATTGACCCTGACATATTTCTATTGCCAGGAAATCATGCTTTATCATGTCCCCATACTTCTGATTTTTCTTGGAAGATTAGGAAGATTGGGAAGTGAGGGAGGAAAGAAAGAAGCCTCTAGGGTTTGGTTATCTCTTGAATTTTCAGCAGAACTACCTGGCTGTTTACAGGCAAATGCTGTGAAAACCAGGATCCCACCCCCACTGATTTCAAAGTCCCCCCAACGCCAACTAATTGATTAACCAAGGGTTCTTAAAGAGAATGATTTGATGAGGGTAATTTATAGAGATGGTATCTTTTGTCATCACTTGTCTTTGAAAACATAGAAGAAAACTGCTTTCAAGAGGACGTAGCCCGCCAACATGAGCAATGGCGGATGGGGCATCATCAGTTACAGCAGACTGTTCAATTTTATACCTTTCAGCCAGTCAAATATCCAATAACCACAAAGGAAGGAAAAAAAATACATCCTCACTCCCTGTGCTTTAAACTTTTCCAACACTGGCTTATGAAAATATTTGGGGTTGTTCACTGCTCTGCTCTCTGTAGCATAAACATTTATTTAAATGGGGCTGTCTCTAGTAATGAAGAATGAAGGAAAAACAATGGTCTGATTTTGACAAATTAACTTGTGATTTGGAGAGTCAGTGAAGCAGGGAAGAGACATTCCTAACTATACTAATTAAATGAGCTTGCAACATTTATTTTAATGCAATGGAACCAGCCATATGAAGATGAACATTTTAATTTATTTTGCAGTGACATTATGAAAAATCTCACTGCTGCAGATTATCTACAAAAACAAATCTCATCAGCATCTAGGTTTGTGCAGGAAATTTCCATCTTTCACATGAGCCTGACCTTCCCTGATGGAAGCAAGTGCGAATGAGTTAAGTTACTTCAAAAGTTTTTCTGAAGGTTGTCTTTCCACTGAGGCTGGGCTTTATGTTCAAATGACTTCTGTGCCAAACACATCCATTTTTCATGGTGCGGCGTAGATGAAAAATTCTGAATCCATTCTATGGGGAATGCAAATATAGCTCATTAGTTCTAAAACATTTTTCATGAAAGACTGCAGAGTATTTGCCGGCAGATGAAGCTGCATAGCTCCAGCCAGGAATGAACACCACATGTTCCACTAATTGTTTTTTAAAGTTGTTCCTTTCCTCTCTGGCACCCAGTAGCTATTGAAAATAGGAAACAATATGAAAAATGGAGAGAGAGTTGAGCTTGTTTTGACATTAGTATGCACTCGGTACCTTGACTTCCCTCACCCCTTCATAAGCAGCCATATTCTAGAAGGGGAAGGCAAAGACTAGTAGATAAATGAAGCAGTTTTTCATTCTCCTAGGGACAAACTGAGTGCCCATTTTCTGAGTCAACGATCATCTGAGGGTAATGTCTCAGGAGCCCTCACCTTCAGCACCACAGGCTCTGTTGGTTCTCTGGCTGGCTGACACAGCACCCGGCAGACAAAATGGCCACCTTCTAGAGAGGTGATGGTGGGCTGCTGGCATCTGATCACCACCTCCACCAGCTTTAAGAAGTCATACACCCCAGAGATGTCCTCCAGAACTGACATTCCCAGTAGAACTCTGCCAAGGAAACGTGGGGAGCAGGCCATCTCCCTTTCCAAGCAGAAGACCTTGCTCAGGAAGGGTAACTTTCTCACTGGTGAAGCACACTGACTATTTTCAAGGCCTGGCAGGCTTAAACCTCCTTTTTCTGGAGACCCTTTTCCCTCATGCCCTCCTCCATCTATTGTTTACCATTTGAAAGGACTTGCATGGTCTGGCTTGACCACATTGCTCTGAATAAAGCTCTGTTCCCAGATTCTCTATGGTCTTGGCTTCTTCCTATCCAACTCACCATACATCCTCCTGACTGTGGAGTCAGCACACAGCAGGGGAGCTGACTGCGTTCACCAGAAGAGCTGAGTTTTTCACTCTCCATTCTCTGCCTGCTAGAGCCTGCACCCTACTCCTGACACTGTCTCTCTGAGAGCTCCCTTTGCTCCTGGGCACAGGCAGCAGTTAAGAACTCATTCCTGAGCCTCTTCTGGTGGCACAGTGGTTGAGCGCTGGGCTGCGAAGCTGCCCACAACTTCTGCAGCGCCTGTTCGATCCCCAGCCACTGGCAAGGGTCCCACATGGCACGAGAGACCTCTACTGCTGCACCCACTACTCCCCTCAGCAGTGTATTTCATCAGTCTGCCTGTTCTGTTCCCCGCTCTGTCTCTGGTGAAGTCTCTCACCCTCCTACGCTTCTGACTGATTGTATAAATAAAATAAATAAATCTTTAAAAAAAAAGAAAAAGAACTCATTCCTTACCCCAGTGCATCTTCTGCCCGGGGCATTGACAGAACTAGTGGCCATTAGCCTGGCAAACATGCACAAGCTATGGGGTAGGGTTGCATGGGGTGGGATGTTTTACCTGGGTGAGAAGAGCCTGTTTTCTCCACCCCGCCTGTAGCAACCTCAGCACGGTCTGAAACATGCATGGTGCCCGCAGCTTTGTGCAATTCCTGCTCTCCTGGGGAACCCAGGGCAGTCTGGATTCAGTCTGAGAAGCAGTGGCCTGCCCAGCTTCCTCAGGTCCTCTGGAGAGGATTGGATTGCTCGTGTTCTTTGGGAGCAAGAGTGAGGACCTCATGTGAGCATAAGATATGGATTAGAAAAATGACTATGTTGCCACTGTATCCTCCTCACTTCTAGTTTAGCTCCTATCAGCAATTTTTGGAATGACTATTTTGTTTTTTAAAAAAAAAGTTGCTGTGCTCAAAAGAATAAATGCACGGTTTTCTCAGGGCAGGGAATAAAAGCAAATTACAAGCAAATTCATTGATAGGACAAATTATTCCCACTTCTCCCCTACAGTCTCCTCACAAAGCCAAATAAACCAGTTAAAGATCAGGAAGACTATATAAATCATAGGGTAAGAAGGGCCCACTTGGGGTTCTTTTGGGGCTCAGCTGATAGCCCCATGGAGACTTCTCATAGCATTCCATGAGATGATCGAATTAGGTTTCCTGGAATAAACATGATAAATTTGAACGAGTCCCTACAAAAAAGTCTTGGAAACTGTCCTACAAAGACCCATCTCCCTACCTTCTTTAATGGCCCTCATTTCAGATTCCTACCCAAACTAAGGCAGTCTGGCACAGTGTGGGCATTCCATAGATGTTTGTGAAATGACAAAGTTAGAAAATCTTCTTTGGGGCTGAAGGGGAGCAAGCATATCTTGCAGTGAAAAGGGGGCCTTGGCTATCGGTATCATTTTGGAGGCTTCTAAGCTCAGGAAATAAGGGTCCCTGACTCCTCCCTAAAGCCAACCTACTGACTAATAATGCCTGATGCTGGAGGCAATAGAGGGTGGCAACTGAGATGGGACTGTGGCGTTTTCTGTCTGTATTTAAGCCCAGCTCTAAACCTTGCTAACTCTTTCCCTGGGCGGGTTATGCTTTGTGTCTCAGTTTTCTTGTCAGTAAATGGCGATGGCTATAATAGCACCTTCTTCCTAGGGCTGTGGGAGGGTTGAATAGGTGAAGTTGCACTTAGAGGAGTCTCTTGGTCTATAGCTACAGTTGCAAGTTCCACATCTCCAGATGGCCCACAGGGAAGACAGTAAGGATGGAATAAGAAACCTCAAGATCTCTTGCAATTGAGACCACAAAGGGAATCTCAATGGCCCCTAGTTCAACTCTTTTTTTTTAAAAGATTTATTTTTATTTATTTATATAAGAACTGAGGTACAGGCCAGATGCGCGGGAGGGTGAGAGGATTCATCAGAGACAGAGCAGGGAACAGAACAGGCAGACTGATGAAATACACTGCTGAGGGGAGCAGCGGGCAAGACAGGAGAGGTCTGCTGCACCATGTGGGGCCCTCGCCAGCCAGCCGGGATGGAACCAGCGCTGCAGAGGCTGTGGGCAGCTTCACAGTGTGGCGCTCAACTGCTGCGCCACCAGGAGAGGCCCTCAACTCTATTGTTTTATAGATGTGGAGACTGGAGTCCTGAACTGGAAATTGATTGTGCAAGGTCCCTAGCCAATGTCAGGCTGGGGCCCAGCCCAGGAGTCCTCAGCTAGGATTTTGAAATATTCTGCAAAATATACACACACAAAGCCCTCCTAGACAAAGTAGCTTCTCTGCTCAATGAACAAATATTTCCCAGAGCTCTGTACTTGGCACCCTTTGTCTTTCTGCTTAAGAGGAATTTCTAAGGTCACCAGGAAGACAAAAATATATGAGAATTAATGCAAACATCATCTTCTATATTAAATAACCCAGCACAGCCTGCACCTAGAGAGCTCACGGGAGAAGGAATGAAGATTGGGACAGGGTGGGCATCACTTACGCAAACCACCATTGCTCATTCATAGAATATGCCGGTAGTTGGCCTGGTCCTCACCGCCACCTGCCTGGGGAAAAGAGGTGCTCCCCACTGTTCTTTCAGTAGAGATCACAAATTCTACTTAAATTACAAAAAAACTTACGTGGGCAGAGAAAAGATTAGTCTTACTTGCTTGTGCCTACATTGGCCTTCCTCTGGTAGGGAAAATGAACAAACTGTCCAATTCTGTTTCTATTTAGTCCAGAGCACTCACCTGGAGCACTCGTCCCTCTAGGTGGTGTCAAGAGTTCTCTTTTTGAGAACTCTTAGATTGCCCCCCCCCCCTTGTTTTTGATCTGGGGTCGGGAGGTTATATGTGAGGAGGTAGATCTATGAGGCTGCACTGCACAGTGGTGATCCTTGGCTTGCTGGCATGGCCTCCCTGGTTTCCAGGGTGACACCTCACCTCCATCCGGAGCTGCTTGCACCCGTAGGCACCGGCAGCTGGGGTTTCCAGATGGCATAAATTCTGTTTGGTGCTTCCGCTTGGGCCGGCTCTGCCACAGCCCCCGGCCCTGCCTGGGGGCCATCTCATTCCGAGACACCCGCCCCTGCAGCTTCTATGTTCTGCCACATGGGGCCCAGGAGATGACTTAAAAGCCAAACCTTAATTTCCCCACCTTAGTATGCCATAACAAAATACCAAAACTTGCATGGTTTATACAACAGAAATTTATTTCTCACAATGCTGGAGTCTGGAAGTTCCTGATCGAGGTCAGTTTCTGATGAGGGCTAGCTCCCTGACCTGCTGCCTTCTTTTTTTTTTTTTTAAATAAACTTTATTTTTATATTCCCCATACAATTACAATCCCCTTATTTTGACCCCAATCCCTCCCCTCCCCGCCCCCCACCCCCCATAGAGTGTCTCTGGTTCATAGTTTTTTGTTGATTTTGATTATCACTTTCTTATATTATTAGTTATTCATTTTCCTGGTCCCTTGTTTAAGTTTTCTAGATTCCTGCTATGAGTGAGACCATCCGGTATTTTTCTTTTTCTTTCTGGCTTATTTCGCTGAGCATGATCCCTTCCATCTCCATCCATGTTGCTGCAGATTGCATGTGCTTATCTTTTTTGAATGCTGAGTAATATTCCATGGTGTATATGTACCACATCTTCTTGATCCAGTCATCTATTTTTGGGCATTTGGGTTGTTTCCAAAGCTTAGCTATTGTAAACAGTGCTGCTATAAACATAGGGGTGCATGACCTGCTGCCTTCTTGCTGCCCCAAGAAGATACAACTATAACTACACTATAACTACAATGTGGCTGAATTCCATGTGTGGCTGTGTCCTCGCGTGACCTTTCTTCAGTGTGTGCACCTGGGGGGTCTTAATCCCTCTTCCTCTAAGGCCAGCAGTCCTAGCAGATTAGGACCCTGCCTTTATACCTCAGTTAACTTTAATTATCTCTTAAAAGCTCTGTCTCCAAATATAGCCACATTGGGGGTTAAGGGCTTAAGATGTGGATTGAAGGGACATACTTCATTCAGAGCAGTGTCTCCCTGCCAAGCCACACTGGGAAGCTAGGTGCCCAGGGGAACTTGAGAGAGGGTCTCTTTAGCTCTAAAGAGCATTGAAGGGACAGTGGCCTCTTTGGGTCTTAGGGGTTGTCTAATTGGGGGGAAATGATGTGTATGTGGCTTGTAGATGAGGACAAGAAGCTAAGATGACATTTCTAACAGCAAAGCAGAATGCTTGAGACTTGGAAGACCTGTGTTTTAATCTTTTAATGATTTTCTGTGTGACCCTAAAGTGACCTAATGTCCCCGTGGGCTTTATTCCTTCTTCCCTAAACACAGGGACTGTTGACCTGCTTCCTAAGGTGGTTGAGTAGACCCAGCAGAAGATATAATTGCAAAAATCTTTTTTTTTTTTGCAAATGTGAAGATGTTTATAGATGCTATAAATAAAAGTAATGCTGAATATATACATCCTTTCAAAATCCATGACATCTGCAGAGAAAAGTGAGTTCTAACAACTGAAATCTCAGTTCCCTATGGTTTGTAGGATTGCTACGAGGGAAAATTAGTCTTCCCATCTGAGAGTAAAGAGAAAGCTTGAGGACAGTTCTCCTAACTGAAGAGAGATGGATTCTGTGAAATTCAGGACAATACAAAAAATGTTCAGCACAAACCTCCAGTGACAGTTGTCAAAGAGAAGCAAATCCTTCAGGACATTCTCTTTAATATACTTTTAGTAAATGTTTTATTGTATTGGATTATGAGAATTAAGGGAATGAAGGATCCATACCATATTTTTCAAAAGCAATATTTTTAGAATCGCAAATTATATTGAAATTTTTATACCAAGAAAATAAAAACAAAGATCAGAAGAACTAAACAGCATTTATATATGTCTCTACAGAGATATATATGTATATTAGCAAATTGAAATATAGCAAATACACACAAAAACACCCACATAAAAGAGATGCAAATTATACTTTTGACACATTTTCAGCACAATCACCTAATACAATTTTCTTTTATAGGCAGAGGTAATAAATAGTGTAACTGTATATTTATGGTGTATTTGACAAATGTATTTGCTTTGAGTCAGAGGAAAAGCTCCAGTGGTTTTAACATTGAAATGTTTCTCATCTACCTGGACTAAATTGCTCTTCATTCTTCTGGATTTCTCACTGTGACCGCATCTGAGGTGGGAACCAACTTTTGGTCTCAGAGCCAGGTACATGCTTGGAATAAGGATTGGGCGCATACCTGAAACCTTGAGGCCATGCTACTCCTGTGTGTTTATAGCTTGTCTTCCTTTTAAGACCTTCTTTAGAGCAAGGACAGTGTTAGCTCTGTACAAATACTTCTGCCTCCAGGTCAGTGATTTTCATGTTATGGGCACATCAGCAGACTGTGTTTTTAATTATTTTCCGGAGTGGTGGTGTGGTCCTCAGGGAACCAGGCACGCGCTACATGCTCTGAAAGGACGTTGCCCTTCAGCATGGTGAGGATTAGAGCAGTGACTTATTCCTAACCCAAGATATGAGAGTATTTCCCTAGCAGATGAACTTGACTCCTAAGTTGAGTGTTCCCCTTTGAGCGGCTCCATCTCTTAAGTGGATCCCTATGACCAAGTGTGTCACATGGGGTACAAGTGTCGATAGGTGGGTTTGGTCAGAAAGGGCTAAACTACACTTGTTTAGTTTAAACAAGCAAAAAGTGGCATAGCTTACAGGTTTAACTAGTGAAAAGCAAGCCCAGAGGCCCAGTCCTGGCATGGAAAGGACAGCTGGAGGGTAGAAGTAAATGTGAGGTTCTGGGGTCTTTGACTCTTAACTGGAAAGCTCCTGTCTCACCCCAGTCTGCCCTAGGGAAGTCTGCCTTAAGTCATGGGTGTGGATTTGCCAAAGAAATCTGTGGATGAATTTGCCCTTGAAGTAGGGCTAGAGAGCCATGCTACAGGGGCAAAGGGACTAGGGATTGCTGAGGAGCTTCCGGAGGCAGGGACCAGAGCAGTCACAACTGTCCACAGATCCCATGGTACTTGCCTTAGGCACAATTTCTGGAGAGAACACTCAAATATTGGTGGCTAATCAGCTGATGACCAACCCTTTCTTGCAGATGCCTTGAAGTCAGAGGGCCCCTGGAGACAGCAAACTTGCCAAGAATCAAACACCAAGGATCTTCAGGGAAGCGAGAGGCTGTGATCCTCATCGCACCCACCCCCATTCAATTCCCTTTCTTGGTTCCCCATCTGCAAAGGAAGGCCTCACTAGAAGCACTAGGTGTTTCCTCCCTTTGTAAGTGCATGTCTCTCCTCCAGTCCGAAAATGAGACCCAAGCCACCCCACCATGCTGCAGTGAACAGATATATTTAAATTTCTTTAAGCTTGGGTGACGTCCTCGGATGAGAAGCTCTAAGTACCAAGAATTATTGTTATTACTATGTAGTTACTGCCTAGCATGCAGCAAATTACCCTGCCCTGCTGTGTAAAAGATGTATAGTGGGACGGGGAAGTGTGGAAGAGAGGAGGCACGAGACGGAGGGCGAATCCAGAGAAACCGTATTGAGGATGGCCCAGGATGGGGAGTGCCCTGGATGGGGGCTTATGGCCAGAAGCAAGAAATGATTTCTTCCCACTCAGCCAACAGAAGATGTCATAAAGATGCTAGGATCAGAGAGGAAGCACAACACAGGGATTATAGGCATGGATTGAGACGGCAACTCCAGCACTTATTAACTGTGTGCCTTGGACAAGCTAATGAGTCTGTGTGGCCTTTGGTTTGGTATCTGGAACACAGGAAGCTCTAAATAGTTGTAGCAATTATTATTTCTACCATTATTACTACCATTATTAGATCTGGGACCAATTGTTAAAGATTTGCAGAAGGGCCAGTTATATAATCTGAAATATTATTTTCAGAGTCAGGATTTCAGGGAGGGGGTCACCAAAGAGGAGAAAGGGAAGAAATGGGAACCTGCAGCCAAGACAGAACCTCTGAAAGGGGTCAAATGGACTTTCCTGGGAATTAACAAGGACCTCAATTGGAGGGTCTCAATTCAACCTAAAAATAGTTGTTGAGAGGTGGCAATTTTGTGAAGGATATCTGGGTTTCTGTTTCTGGAAGAGCAGCCAATAAGGGGCATGACTGGATACAAAGTAATAGACCAATCACCCACATCTGTCTCTCCACCACGAAATCCTGAGACCTTGCAACCAACACTTTAAACTGTGATCCCTGCCCAAGGCATCTGGAACAGAGATGGAGCATCTCAGCTGCAAGCACACCTCACAAGCCTGGGAAGACCTAGATCTACACAGTCATCATAGGAGCTTGGCTATGTCTAGGGATGTTGACTCTACTATGTATCAAATATGGTGCCCCCCACAGAGAGCAAATGATAGAGAAGGTGAGACAAAAAACCAGCCAGGGAAAGATGACGAACAGTACAAGGTAAGAGATCATTGGAGAGTCAGCACATCTACCTGGAGTTTGGAATTAGAGAGTCCTTTAAGCTTCAGTGGTCCAGGAATGTGTCACTGCTTTCTGGAAGATCAGGGGGCAACGCATACAAGAACATCAGATCTACAGCCCACGCCCACGGATAGACTGGGGCAGTGCGCATATGCTCCCTAAGAGATAAAAAATGGTCACCCCTGAACGTGTTGTCTGATCTGTAAATGGGTCGAGGTTGGTAGTTGGATTGCTTCTCACCCTGACGCTTTGAGGACAAGTATTTAAAAGTCCCTCACCCTCAGGAATTGAGTGAAATAAATTAATTCAAAAGAAGAGGCTTCTCGCTGAGTAGGAATCACAGTACTCCAGCGGCAGGAGTTACTGGGCTGTGGGATGTGAGGGTACAAATTCTTCTCGTTTCCTCTTATTGCCTCTTTGGTTGTTCATACCTGGAGTCCTTGGAACCTCCAGGGGTGGGTGTAGTAAGTGTCTCTAACAGACCCTGGACCCAAAGGTAGCCCTTCCTCCTTCCCTCTTACAGGTTCAACAGTACTTTCTCAGACTCTCTATTAAACGAATACAACAAAAACAAACATGGTTTAAAAAGTAAAAAACACCCCACTATATAGAACAATTTAGCTTTCTTGAGTGTGTTCTATTGATTCTCTTCTATTTTAGGGAAACAAGGCAATCCAGACACCTGCGGAAGATCTGGGACTCTAGACAAGGACCAGGGGTACCTCGGGCCTGCACGCATGTGCTGTTCAGGAGGGAGGCCCCTTGCCGTCACTCCAGACCATCAGTGAATTTAGATTTAGGAGAGGAAAACCAAACCACCTTCTCTGCAGTGGTAGAATTTCACTGGGATGCAAGGTGGGGCTAGAGAAGTGTGAACACCCGGATCCCTTCACAAGGCAGGGTTTTAGAGGCTGGGTAAATGTGTGGTGTCCCCCATCTGCATCCCAGATGGGCAGGCACAGGAGAAGTGGGGAGCCCCACACGTGTGTGAGAAAGCGCTGGCTATTTGAGCCCTTAAAGTAATGAGTGGATACTTGTGCTGCCTGCTGGACTGAAAGTTCTCAACAACTGACCTGGCTGGTTCTATGAATATAGACAAGAGGAGTGAAACATACCACAGGCCAGGAAGAGGAGCAAATGCTTTTGTTTGCTGGAGAATAATTTTCATGCAGGTTGCGACCAACCTGGCACGTTCTCTCCCTCCTGCTCCTTCTCTTGCTTGGCTTTGAGGAAACGCGCTTCCAAGTTTGAGAATTCATCTTGTCTGATTAATGATGTGTACACAGAGATTTCAGTCTCATCTTCCTTCTCTGGGCCTTTTTATTCAGTTGTTTGCCATGCTACAACCCCGCGGATAGATGGCTCTGCCGTGATAAATGTAAAGTTTGCATAAGCCATGTAACAGCAGGACAGCCTATTATCACTGTACATTTTCCATGGCTGTGCAAACCTCTGTAGGCTATTTTATTGCTAATAGATCCACAGAGAAACAGTAGTGATTTTACGACTCTTTTTAAAATGGAAATTCATGTTTGAGAAATACAACTGGGAGGAAACAGATGTAAACCACTTAAGCATTTGCAGAAAATTGAGATGCACACTCTTATTTACAGACCTACATCGCCTCCATCGCTTTATTTTCAAAATTAAAATAAGCAATCTGTTTACCATGGGAAATGAGGAACTGTAAACTTGTTGTTTTTCCCTTTACATGGCAATGGCCGCCATCGTTGGGTTTAATGGCAGAGCTGAAACAGGATGGCAATTTTTTTCCCCTTAGGTTTTATTGTCTATAACACATTCTCTCCGTAATCTGTGTGAGAGGTAGGCAAGTGGGAAAGATTTTAGTATAACTGTATGTCTGATCTCACATTATGCTTTAACAGCTAAAATGATTACCAGACACATTAGAAGGATTTAAACCCCATATTTAACACCACCTGCAAATTGCTTAAAATATTGGAAGAGTCAGTCAACCTCTACAAAAAATGCATTTATATGTCCAAACACAAATATATTTATCCTGGCTTGGCCCCAAAGTCCTCATAGCTTGCAGAATTGTGACAAATCTCACATTTTTGGAAAGGAGATGTAAATAGAGTTCCACGCAACCACACATCACTGAGCTATCTGCACGCTGGCCTTCTGGAGCAAGTTCCTTATAATCTGCAAAGGCTTCTCCAATTTTTGTTGTTTTCAGTTTGGGAACTGTGTTTTTAAAAGTTGTAGCCATATACATATACATATATATATATATATATATATATATACCAATATATATTAACAAAGCACATCATTTTAACCAGTTTTAAGTGTACAATTCAGTAGCATGAAGTACATTCACAGTATTACTCAACCATCACCATCCAGATCTCCTGCACTTTCATCTTCCCCAAACAAAAATCTCTGGAGGCACCAGACACCAGCTCACCATTCTCCCCTCTCCACCATCCCTCGGGACCTCTTTTCTACTTTCTGTCGCTATGAATTTGACTACTTGAGATACCTCATAGAACTGGACACATGAGGTATTTGTCCTTTTGTATCTGGCTTATTTCACGTGGCTTGATGTTTTTGAGGTTCATCTATGCTGTAGCATGTGTCAGAACTGTCATCCTTTTGGGGGTTAAATGATATTCCCTTGTATGTATATGTCAAGTTTTTTCTCTTTTTTTTCCCCAATTATGTTCACATCGCTGTATTTGTTTGGGGGATGGTTATAGATTCAAATCTCTGTAAATGTATATTTTCACACCATGCCCACCACCAGTGCCCCAGTAATCCTCACCATGTTCCTGAGGGCCCCCACATTCCCCCAGCCACCCCCTTCCCCGACCCATTTGGTGGCCTGTTTTGAAGTCAGATGTCAAGGACTTGTTACTGCTTTAGTTTTGTCTGACCCTTTGTTTTATTTCTCTATATTCCTCATGGAAGTGAAACCATCCAGTATTTGTCTTTCACCTTCTGACTTATTTCACTAAGCATTATCCTCTCGGGCTCCATCCATGTTGTCACAAATGGCAAGAGTTCATCTTTTTCTATAGCCAAGTAGTGTATACGCCATATTTTGTTTGTTCATTCATCCGCTGATAGTCATCTTGCTTTACTATTGAGGAGTATTCCAAGCACTGTAGGAGGGAAGTGGCCTGCGGTTCCTGAGCCCTACAGGGCAGGCCACGACAAACTAAGGAGAAGGGGTGCTGCCCAGGACCAGATCTGCACAGTGAGGGGTCATGGAGCCTCCCATGAACTGTTCTGATCGCTGTCATCACTGCCTATATAAATCTTTTGCTTATATTCTAGAAGTTTGTTTTAAATATAAAAGTGGGCCCTGGGGCCTCCCCGGTGGCACAACGGGTTGAACGCAGTGCTATGAAGTTATCTGCAGACTCTGCAGCACATGTTCGATTCCCAGACGGCCAGGGCGATTCCCACATGGTGCGGCAGACCTCCCCTTAGCAGTGCTTCCGGTCTGTCTGCCTGTTCTGCTCCCTGCTCTGTCCCTGGTGAATCCTCTCACCCTCCTGCGCCTCTGGCCTATACCCCAGCTATTGTATTAAAATAAAAAAGTGGGCTCAACTAAACCCTCTTAGAAACTGAAATTAATCTCAGTGACAAGAGATAATGAACGAAGATCAGAGAATATAAGATGTTCTCCATGCTCCTTTGCAACCCCAGGCCCTTCCCAAAGCCTTTCAGTTCCACTGTCCTGGAGAAAGGCATCAAGGAAATTCCCTGATTATGGCCCTTGGGTCACATCCAACAGGGTACAGTCACAGAGAGCCAGGCTCTGCGTGAACCCAGCCCTAGTGAAAACCATACTGTGTGGAGAGGTATCCAGTGCATTTACCAACCTACTTGCCATGTAAATGATCCCCTGCTTCTCTTTCCTCGTCCATGCATTTCAGCAAAGTTGCTGTACCTTCTCGGTGAGCCTACCTTCTCTTCCCGGCAATGCTAGTAGCTTCCTCCCAACGCCTTCTTGCTTTTTCTACTGAGGCTGTCTTCTGAAGTGTCCTTCACCTCCATGCTTTTCTTAGCATCTTTACAACCACTCTCTTGCCTTCCTCTGTGTCTTCTAAACTTTCCCTTCCACTTTTGGACTTCATTTGCTCCTCCCCCTGACTCTCTGGAACAGAGAACAACCAGCTATCTTTCCTTCTGGCTCTGGAGGCTGCCAGACCTAGAGTTGAGCTTCCTGCTGGTGGCAGCCCCAGGGTGTTTGCATGCACTGGCAGCCCCGGGGTGTTTGCATGCGCCTTCAGGCACAGGTCAAAAACAGGTCTCCTCCATCCACTTCCTCCACATCTGAAACATTTCTCTGTTCAGGCATTATGTCAAGATGCTTTTTTTGTTTGTTTATGTTACAGTTTGATTTGTCTGTGCATAAACATGGAAGTCATACTTGTTTGCTCTCTTTAAATTCTTCGAGCATTCTCATTGTCTCTACTCTGCTTTGTTCCCACAAGCCTCATCCACTCTTGCAAAATAGCCCGATCCTTTGAAATGCTAACACTGATGCTAACATTTCTTGAGTGTTACCTAAATATCAGCTATGTGTTGACTCAACTAATCCTTGAAACAAACTTGTCAGATAGTTTAGTTGTGAACCCCACTTTATAGATGAGGAAACTGAAACACAGAGAGATAAATTAACTTGCTCAAAATCACAAGGCTAGTCTGTGGGAGGCAGGGGTTGAATCTAGAGCACATCATCAGTTCCACCTAAGACAGCTCTCTGCAATGTGTCACTATCTGCCTCCCTCCCTGTCACAGGGTCACCTGTATCTGCTGCTTCCTTCTGAAGAGAATGAATAGAGTGAGTACTTGACCTAGGCCTGCTAAGTGGAGTTGTGATAAAGTCCTTCCAACTTTCCTAACACATTTTTTTTTTCCCTTTTGATGGTCCCCAGGACAAACCTGATTTATCTGCTGATGAAGCTCAAGGTCTGAGCGCCTGCAAACATTATCCTTGGTTTCATTCCAACTAGCAGTTAATTAGAGGTTGGCTGGCGGACATGTGCTTCTCTGAGGTCAGGAGTTTCCTCACCATACATCCTCCCTCTGATTTCCTCTACCTTTCTGTCCTCTTATAGCTCTTCTGGAAGATGAAAGAAAGGAAGCATCCAGCTCCAACCTTTTCTCTGTCCTTGGATTTCTGGTGTGTCTTTCTCACCAGCAAAATCTGGGACTTCAGATTTTGTCTCACTTCCTTTTTCAGCTAATTTGCCCCAAGTGCCACCATGGTGCCTCTTGCCCAAATCAGGAGTAAGACATTCTTGACTCTCTACCTCCAAATTCAGACAGATATGTTCTAGTCACTACTTTGTTCTAGAAACATCTTTCCTTTTTTTTTTTTCACCCCTATCAGTGTTGTCAATGCTTATCTACTTGCTTCCTCCTTGGGTTCCCATCTGTCTCATCAGCTCTTCCCTGTGAGATGGGGAGAGAGGGTGCTTCTATTCCCCATAGAATCTGCTCATCATTTGCTCAATATGATAACTTCCTCCTCCTCCAGGAAGCTTTCCTGAATCACTTTTCCCAGTCACTAGCCTTTCTCTGAATTCATAGCATCTGCTGTCTGACTCTCACATTCTGTATGTCATCCACTTCGCTTCATGGCATTTCTTGTATTACTGTCATGCATTGTTATTAATGTTTCATATATTTATGCTTTTGTCTCCTCAACTAAATTTTAAGTTCCTTGAAGGGGTTTATACTTCTGGATATTTTTCATATTGTCTTGATTTCAACAAATTTGTTATTTAAGTTCTGGTTGGACAGCAAAATACATTTTATTGAGTGCATAAGCAAGAGGATTAGGTGAACCATTTTGAAATTTCTCAAATTCTAGTTAATCATTTCCTCTTTGCCAACTGGGATTCTATTTCTAAAATAGTGCACAATGGAACTATCAGCAACTATTAGCAAGCTCCAACTTATTATAAAGAAAAACTTTTCAGTATGATTCTGTATGGCCTGAAAATAAATATTTATAAAATATAAAAGAAGTTCTTTCTGGGCAATAGTATTATTGATGGGTTAATAGAATACATGTTATGGAGTAGATTGTGCTTCCTCCCCAAAATTCATATGTTAAAGCCCTCAATCCAGGCCCTCATGGTGTGTGACTATAATTAGGAGTTTTTTAAAGATTCACTAAGTTAAAATAAAATTGCTCAGGTGGCCATAATCCAAGATGAACAGTGTCCTTATAAAAGAAGAAATTTGGACTCAGAGAGAGACACGTACACAGATAGGAGGGTGACCCTGTAAGAACTTGGTGGGAAAATGGTCACCTGCATGCAAGGGGAGTGGCCTCAGGAGAAATGAAACCTGCTGAAACCTTGATCTTAGACTTCCAGCCTCCAGAACTATGAGAAAATTAATTTCTGTTGTTTAAGCCCCAGCAAGGGGCGTTTTGTTGTGATAGCCCAAACAAACTCATGCAATGCGACTTGTACTAAAACAAGGTTAGGATTCCTTCCCTGGCATTTTGTCAGAGTACCCTTGGCACATACTTAACTTGTCAGTTTTCTCATCTGTAAAATAGGGGTGGTGAAGCTACTGTCTCTGAATTATTGAGAGAATGAAATGAAATGATGTATGCAGCACTGCAATGGCTGGCACAAGATAACTACTATTTTTGTAACCAAAATATACTATTTTGTATTTTGCAGAAAATTAGGAAGTAAAAAGCATGCGTTGTACTATCCCCAAAGTAAACTCATGAAGAATGTTTTGGTGATTCTTTGCCCATCTTACTACTAAACATAGCTGTGACCATGTATGTGTCATCTTAGATCCTGCTTTATTTTATTCTATATTATATCATTAGTATTACCCAAAGTTACTAAAAGAAAAAGAAAGAATGATAACCAGTTGCCATTTCAGAAATAAGGAATTGCCAATTAGGCGATTCCTTTGAGAACTTGTAAGTTATGAAAATAAGCTCCCTCAGATACAAAAATTAGCAATTAAAATATAATGGATCAGATAAAAAAAAATCAAACTATACAATGGATCAGAGCCAGGAGATGAAGAGTCACTGAGAGACAGGAAGGCTCTGGGCCACTGTATCAATAATTTGACAGACTGGGCTATCTCAGCTCAAGAAGGGATGTGGGCCTGGGAAGGGGAGGCTGGAGGAGGGACAGCTGTAGAGGTCAGTGCAGGGGAGCTGTCCTACCAGCCCAGGTGAGGCGGTGGAGCTTCAAGGTCACTGAGAGGGCTCCAGGGTTGAGCCATCTATAGTTGGAATCCAGGTTCTGCAACTTATTAACTGTGGGGTCTTGGGGACAATTTGTAGCTAGCTACTTCATGATATTTTATGATGATTAAATAAGAGGTTATAGTTGTCCATAAATGTTAGCTTCTCTTTCATATTCAAGAGAGGAAATCTTAGCCAATGGGTTTCAAATGCAAGATCATCCCACTAGGAGATGGCCATAAAGTTGTTTTGTCTTGATGCTGTTAAATATTCATTCCTCTAACTCTCTATGTTGTGATTCCACATCCACAAAGCAACCTTCTGATGGTGCTTCCCAAGGGCTCTGCCAGCAAGTCGGTAATGTGGCCCTGGTATTCTACTCTGACAATTTTATTTCCCATTGTGGCTCTGCTTGGGCAGTTCCTGAATTTCTCTTTGTTTTTTCATTTGCAGAAAGGGAATAATGTTCCCTAGATACCTGATAAGTTGAGGAAGATAAGTGGTAGTGGAAATAACACTGGCTAACAAATATGGAGCACTTGGTATAGGGTAAGGCTGTGCCAAGTGCTTTGCAAACATGATCTCATAAAATGAGATATTGATAAGACTTGATGCTGCAGTACCTGATATATGATTAACGCTTGATAAGTAGTAGCATGGAAATGGACATGGCAACTAGGAAATTACTTTCCATGTAGTTTATTTCTAGGCAGAGACTGTACTGATTATGCCAGTCTAAGCATTCCAGGGCATGTAACATTGGCATTAAGGTCTAATGCATGTATATCACTGTAGGGGCAGGACAGGACACAGTGCAGGTTTTCTGATCCCATGCAGACCGGGTAAAGGAGGAGTCAGAGTCCTCAGTAGTTTTGCAGGTTTTTTATTTGGGGTTCACCAGGCATATGGCAGGCAGGGGTGCTGGCTGGGGGGCTGGGAGGCCCCCAGCAAGTCTTCACTCTATCTGGGCTCTCTAGCGTTCGTTCTGCTGCTTCTCGGCTTCTCTTTCGGCTTCTGCTTCAGCTTCCACTGCTGCTACTGGTACTGCTATTGCTGCTGCTGGCGTCCCCGTGATGCCGCCCTTAAAAGCACAGTCTTAGCTCAGCTGAATCCCATCTACCTATGCCCACACCCTACTCCAGGTGCCCGCCATCAGGCATGCATTCAGGACAAGGATCCATCATCTATCCTGATGGCGGGAGGGCAGAAAAGCCTGATATTTTCTTTACCCTACAATCACAAACATGGTCAAACATGTGCGTCCATTTCTGAGAAATAGAACCCCACCAGGAGGCCAAACTTGATCATGGAAGATTCATCAAGCTGGTAAATGCAAAGGATTTTCTCTTTTTTGAACTTGATTTTGCTCAACTTTATTTTTAGTGGGTAAGCTATGACCCATTGTGTGAATTTAGCAGAGCTTATATTCCTATCCCCATATTCTGACATGTAGATTAATCCTATTTTTTAACTTTTATGAATCAAACTACAAAGAACATAATTGTATCTAAAGGTTTTATTCTGTGTTCCTTTTTTTGGGCTTGAAACTATTTTCAAAAAAAGCTAAGTGATGCATGGATGATGACAACAAGGTTACCAGCCTGCCCTTGAAACCCTGTGGAATAATGTTGGCTTTCTTTTTTCTCGCACCTGGTACCCATGGTAGCCCATTGGGTGTGTGTGTATGTGTGGGGACAGAGGGAGGGAGACGGAGTTGAGATGCGTAATAGGATACTAGAGGCAGAAGGTTTCAGTTCCCCTGGGGTGCACAGTTGAGTCTCTGCTGACGCCATTTACGAGAGCACGTCTCATCTCCTAACTCACGGTCTTTGACTTTAATCGGCAGAGCTTCCACTACAAGCCTGCATTTCAGAGTCATCGCCTTCAACAGCCATGTCTTAAGGGGGTGCACATGGGACCATCAAGGCTATTGAGAATGTAAGTTAAGGTTATTGCTTCCAGCCGCACACATTCTACTCGCAGGCTGATTAGTACACTGAAGAGCTCCCATTGACATTTCGTGGTTTAACATAAAGATTTCTTGTGCATAGCTCAGGAAAGAGAGACAGATTTTCAAACAGCTGTCTAATATCTCTGTCAACATAGAAATTAAATAGATTTAGGAACTTCAGAAAAAACATACGCACATTTAATGCCTGGTAATGATCAATTCCAATTTCCAGTTGCAGAAATAGGAATTGTTTTCAATGTGTTCTATGGGTTATTCCAAGTAAACATCTGGCATCATTTTATTTCTTTTTAATCATTTAAATGGTGATATTATAGGCCTATCTATTTATTTGTCCAGCTATAGAGCTGATGTTACTAGGAAGATATTGAAATGAATTCATGTTTCCATCAACTTTCAAATGAAACGTTAAATTGGTTTAAAGCAACCATTCTCACTTTTAGCATATATCAACTTAAGATTGCAAACTTCATCCGAACTTGTTAGAGTGTTTTTTTGTCTGTATGTTTGTTACCAGTGATAATGAAAGATAGAGACACCACTTTGCGTCAGGGTCATTAATGGGTTTTGTGCTTCGGGAAGATCAACCCTTTCCTTCCCACGTTGGAGAGAAGAGAGGGCAGAGGAATGGCTCAAAACTGCTGACACTGGTGTGATGTTTCTTCAGTTGACTTGTTAATCTCAACCAATCAGAAAAACAATTACATTCATAAGACATCATACCCAGGGAAAGGATTTGGCTGATCTGGGCTTAAATCCCAGCTCCTCTTTTTTGCCTCGTCATCTTGGGCAACGTGATCCAGTTCTCTGAGACCCGAGTTTTTCATCTTCAGTTTCAAAACAATCCATTGTTAAATGAGATAATGTAGATGGAGCATCTCCAACTACTGTACACAGTAGGTGCTGAATAGATGATAATGAGCCTTCTCAGGAGGTAGAATCCAAGGCCAGAGTCCTCTCCATAAGCCTATTCAAGGCCTACCTGGGGGAAGTGGACCAAAATGAACTTAGCTGTGTGCCTCTGTGTAACAATAGGTAACCCAGAGTAACAATAATAAGAGCAACATTAAATTAACTTGGGTCTAGAGACCCAATTCATTCCCTTCTTAGAGGGAGTAGTCCAGCCTCTGTTCGGGAAGAAACCATGTGAATTCAGTTAACAGGGCTCTGCTGAGAGCAATAGAAACTAATCAAAATTATAGATCATTTTAATAAGAGGTCACTTTGGAACCTCAAGGCCAATTATAGTTATAGTTGATTTAGGCTAGTGTGAGGATTGTAAAAGAAACATGCCTTCAGTCTTTAAATCCTGTAACTTCCTTTGGGTAATTATAAAGAAATACAGAGGGACATAGAATTATAGCCCCCAGGTCCTTCCCTGGGTGCAGGTGCATATCTGGACCAGTCAAAGCCAGCACTACATCCAGTAAATGCTTGGTATGCCATGGTTTTTCTATTGAATTAGATGTCCACCCCCGCAGGGCTGTAGCCGCATTCCTCAGCGTTGAATAATATTTCAAATGCCATTTGCTGTACCCAAATCAGGTCCCCCCCCCCAAAAAAAAAAAAAACCAGCAGTTGTCATTCTGTACTCTGAGGCAATATGCATGTGGGCAAATTGCTTTGGGCCCCAATCCTGGCTCCACCGCATATAACCAGTTCCCTCATCTGCAAAACACTGGTAATTGTGGGAGGAGCCTCAGGAGGGAGAAGGAAGATGAGCTAATGCCTGTGAGATATTTTGTCTGTGCCCGGCACATAAGTGCACACTAAAAGGATGGGATTAAGTGGTGGCTATTTGTAGATAGGTTATATAGATTCTAATTGGAAGTGCAATAGCTTAGTAAATTTTAACTTAGATTTGCTTTGGACTGAGGCATCTCAAGGTAGATAAAAAGTCTTTTTTTTTTTTTTTAAAGATTTATTTATATATTTGTACAAGCACTGGGTACAGTCAGAAGCACAGGAGGGTGAGAGAATTCTCAGAGTCAGAGTGGAGAGCAGAGCAGGCAGATGGACGAAATACACTGCTGAGGGGAGCAGCGGGCGGCAGGAGAGGTCTGCGCGCCATGTGGGACCCTCGCCCGGTGGCCGGGGATCGAACCGGTGCTATAGAGGCTGCGGGCAGCTTCACAGCCCAGTGCTCAACCACTGCACAACCAGGGGAGGCCCGATAAAAAGTCTTTTGAAAGAGCCATAGAAATAGTGTTGGCCCACAGATTTAAGACCCAAAATAAGTAGGAAAAACTCAAGGAGATCATTTGCCCTTCCTTTTACTTTCCTTTTGTATGGCTTTCAAAAGGAGTGGTATTCATAGTAGGAAAAGCAAATAGTTGACTTGGTGAAGCTATCAGAGTGCAAAGAATGCCAAGGAAAGAGTTTTATTTATTTATTTTTTGAATGACAAAAAAATCATCATACATATAAAAGAGTGTATATATTAAGTTTATGCCAGTTTAAAGAATATAAAATAAACACCTGTGTATGTGCCATCTACTTTAAAAAGTCCTGCCAGTAGCAGAGGCCTCCTGGGAGGCTGCCCCACTGCTTGCAGAGAATACTATTTTGAGTTTGTGTTCATCACAAATTTGTGTTTATCTGTTTTACATAAGGTTCTCTGCATATCCCTGAAAGATATATTTTTAGATTTGCCACTCTCATGCTCTTTTTGCTTAATATTACATCTGTGGGATTCATCCATGTCATTGTAGCCATAGCTCATTCACTTTCAGTGCTGAATTCCTTGGTACAAATATACAAATATGAATATATTGTATTCATCTATGGTTCATGAACCTTGGTGCAGCTTCCAGCCCTTTGTTCCTATGAACATTATACAGATCTCCTGTAGGTAGAATGCAGTGATTTTTTTCTGGGGTCCTTTTAGAATAATGCTGATTTATGTAGCTATCATGATGATTGTGTGGTTTTGCTCCTCTAATCTCTTAATGTGGTAAATTAAAGCAATACATTTTTCTAATATTGGATCAATGGTGCATTTCTGGAATAAATCCTACTTGATCTTTTATTGGTTGCTGAACTTCGTTTACTTGTATTTTATTTAGCATTTTTGGATTGTGTTTTGGTTTATCCAGATTTGATATCAAGATTATACCGGCCCATAAAATGACCTCGAAAGTTTCCTTCCTTCCTTCCTTCCTTTCCTTCCTATGTTTTCTTTCTCACCTTTTTAAACTCTCCCAAGAAGTGCTTCATGAGATAATTTATGTCTTGGCCCTGAAATTTTCATTGTGAAACATTTCAAAAATGTTTTTTACATTTAAATTTAAATAACCACTTAGTGGTTATTTAACCAGATTTCCCATTTTGTCAAAGGCAGTTGTGACCAGTTATATTTTTTCTAGAACCTTCTTCATCTTACCTGTGTTTTCAAATTTGTTGGCACAAAGTTATCTGAAATAGTCTCTTAGTGTCTGCTGTGCCTGTAGTTATATCCTTTTTCTCATTTTATCATGATTGGGCCTTCTCTTTCCTTTTGAGGTCAGACTTGCCAGGCATCCCAGACTTTATGGAGAACAACTTTTTAGCTTGCTCAGTACTCACCATAGTATTTCTACTAGTCTCAGTTAATTTCTGTTCTTTAATCTTTCCTTTCTTCTACTTTGAATTTATTGTGCTGTTATTTTTCCAATTTCCTTTATCATTAAGTTTAAACTTTTCTTCTTTTTAATGTGTTTAGCTCTGTGAAGGCATCACTTTCACTGCAACCCAAAAGATTTCTTAAATTAAATCTTTTATTTTGAGATAGAGATTTGTGTGCAGTCATAAGAAATAATACAGAGAGAATCCCTATACTCTTTGCCCTGTTTCCCCCAGTGGTGACGTCTTACGAAAGTGTAAAAACTTATCTCAACCAGGACATGGTTATTGGCACAAGCAAGGAGGAACATTTCCATGGCCAGAAGATTCCCTCATGTTGCTCTTTCACAACCACTGTCATTTCCTTCCTGCCTTCACCCTCTTGGTAAGTCCTGGCTAATCTATTATCTATAAAATTTTGTCCATTCAAGAATATTTTATAATGGAATCATATATGTAATTTTTGGGGAATCAGCTTTTTTTCATTTATCATAACTCTCTGAATATGTATCTAGACTGTTGCATTTATTCCGTAATCCAAAACTGTTCTTTTTTATTGCTGAATACTAGTCTATTACATGGATGTATCTTAATTGGTTTCATCATTCACCCACTAAAGGATTGTTGGGATTTTCTAGTTTTTAACTATTACCAAGAAGGCTGCAATGAGAATTTGCCTATAGGTTTTTGTGTGAACTGTCTGCATTTCTCCAGGATAAATGTCCAGGAGTGGAACTCTTGGGTCATGTGGTAGTTGCATGTTTAGTTTTTAAAGAGATTGTCCAGCTGTTTTTTAGAGTAGCTGCACATTTTACAACGTAGGAGTGATCGATCTAGTTTCTCTGCATCCTCACCAGCATTTGTTGTTGTCACTATTTTTCATTTTAGCCTTTCTGATAGATTTGTGGTTATATCTCATGGTGATTTTAATTTGCATTTCCCTAGACTAATGATGCTGAACATCTTTTCATGTGTTTATTTGCCATCTGTATATCTTTTCAGTAAAATAGCTATTCATGCCTCAATGATTGTTTGACTTTTTTCTGTTGAAATTTGAGAACTATTTATGTATTCTAGATATTAACTTTTCATTCCACAAGTTTAACTGATAACTTTTCTCTTTTTTTAATTTTAAGCACCTTCTCATTCCCATCAGGAAGCATGGGTTACTTTAAAGTACATTCTTTAAATATTCAAAACAAATGGATTATTAAAATTATCTTTTTGTAATTTATTTATAATTTGATTTCATTGAAATCATTGAATGTGACTTAGCATAGCAATTATTTGAAATCTATCAACACTTGCTTTGATTTATACAAGGGTAAGTTTTCTTAAATGTTTTCTGTGTGCTTGAAAGCAATCTTTATTCTATGCTTATTAGGGGTAGCATTTAGTCTGTCCATTAAATTTAGATTGTGATACTCACTTCTTGTATATTCTTACTGTTTATTTCCCTCTGCTTGATTTAGCAACCACTGAGTGTCTCCATAATGATCTATTTTTTAATTTCTTATATTCTGTCCATTCTTATTTCATATACTTGAAGCCTTTGTTACTAAATACAGACAAGTTTTTAATGAATTATGGCCTTTTAAAAATATGTTCAGACACTTGTTATCTACAGTAATGCCTTTTACCTAAGTCCTATCTTTTCTGGTATTATTATACTAGCTTTCTTGAGGTTACTATTTTCCAGTTATGAGAGTTTTCCTCAAATTTGTTCTCCCTATCTTCTATGATAAAAGAATTTTCCCTCCTATTTTTAGTTGGGCACTTGATCTCCTGGAGTAAAACCGACATTCCCCATCCATCCTTGCAGCTAGATGTGGTCATGTAACTAAGTTCTGGTTAATGAGATGAAAATAGATGGTTTGAAAAATAGAAGATGAAAATTGCTAGACAGCTTCCAATCACTTTAAGTGACAAATGCAGATGTGCCATTTCCTTTTCATTCTTTGCTCATCCTGCATCTCAGAATGCAAATGCTGCCATGTTAGACCTTTCTGTCAAGAATGCCCATTGTAGAACCATAAAATAGGGGCGAGGAGGAGGGAGTGGGATCAAAGCAAGGGGTGGGGGTGGGAATTGTATGGGGACTATAACCAAGATGAAAATGCATACATTGTGCAAAAGTGAAAAATGATGTAAAAATATATAAAATTAAAATAATAATTAAATAATTAAAGTATTTTGTTGACAAATTAAAAAAAATAGAGATGAAATCTCTGATACTGTGAGTGCCATAAACACCAACCTATAAGAGAGAAAAAAGAATAAACTTTTACCTTCATTAAGCCACTGTTATTTGGAATGTTCTAGTCAACTCTCATCCCAATGTATATACCTGTCTTATTCTTTCTTTTGCTTTGTAGTTTCTGTATCCTTGTATTTTACAGATGTTAATTGCACAGTTTGGTACCAGTTTTGTTTTCCATTTTTGTTGTTGTTGTTGTTGTTTCTTGTTGTTCTTGTATATTCTCTTTTACTTGATCTTTGTTTTTTTAAAAAAGATTTATTTATTTTTATACAATAGCTGGGGTACAGGCCAGAGGCGTGGAGTGTTGAGAGGATTCACCAGAGACAGAGCAGGGAGCAGAACAGGCAGACAACAGAAATACACTGCTGAGGGGAGCAGCGGGTGCAACAGGAGAGGTCTGCCCCGCCATGTGGGAATCTCCCTGGCCGGCCAGAAATCGAACCCACCCTACAGAGGCTTCACAGTGCTTTGCTCAACCTGCTGTGCCACCAATGGCCTTGATCTTTTAACTAGAAAGGTAAGACCATTTCCACTGAGTGTGGAAATATAATTGTATCATTATATTATCTTCATCTTATTTTGTGATTTCTATTTGTCACACTTTTTCTATACTTCTTCTTATAGTTTTAATTTCTCCCTTTGTTCCATTTATTCCCCTCTACTAGTGTGGACAATTTATTTTTACCGCTGTTTAACCTAAAATTATTGTGTCTACTTAATAATATCTAAATAGCGTCAGTGAGAAAATTTCAAATTCACTGTATAATCCTGAATTCACCAATACTAATAATGTTTGAACTTCCTTCACAAAAGCACATTGTACTGTCCTTTCCCTCCATGGGAGAGTTACACAGGTGCCAGCCCACTGATAGATAAAACCAGTAAGTCCCACAGCGGGGTTTTTATCCTAGCATCAGCCCGGAGTGTCTCAACCTTGTCAATATCAGGACACCATTGATCACTGTTCCCTCACACATCTGTGTTCTGAAAGGGTATATCACATAGTAAGGATGCTTATGCATGTGTTTATTTATGTTCTGTCTCAGTCCACTGAGGTTCTTAAGACCAGTTACAGAGATTAAGCTATAGTAAGATAACATAAAATATAAAGTTGTTGAGGGAATTGAGGAAAGGAAGCTACATTTGTTATATAAAATTGTTGAGGGAATTGAGGAAAGGAAGCTATATTTATTAAGTGATTAATTCTCGTTCTCATTTCTATAAATTAAAGACATAGAATTGCCATTCAGAACTTCTGATCAGTACAAGATGATTCATTTACCCAGTGCTTATGGAATTCCACCAGAACCACACAAATAAACTTCTTTTTTGGCCTGGCTACCTTATACAAGTTCCATTACCTTTTTGGAAGTGTTGTGTTTAAGCCCAGGGGCTCCTACTTAACCTTCACAAGCTTTTAGGGATTCAGATGCTCCACTTTAGGAATCTCTGTTCATTTCCACCTGAAAGCTGCAAAAATTTCTACTTCTCCCATCACTTCTACTCCTGTGCAGGTTACTCTCCACTTGACAAACCCTTCCTTGTGCTCTGCCGAGTCTAGATATCACCTCCTCCTGGATGTCTACCCTGACCAGCCTTCAAACTTGAGCAGAGAGTCTGACAGTGGGCTTCCATCACATGCAGGCTGGTCAATATTACTGTCTCTTTCTGTGGAAATTGTCTGTTTCCTTGTCCTTACCAATCCTGTAGATGGTGAGCCCTATGAAGGTGGGCTCTGCTGCATCCCTAGTTTCCAGAGTGGTGCCTTTAAGGAGGAGAGTGACCAGTACATGACTACTGCAGAGCTGAATGGATGGGTGAATCGATGGATGGGTGGATGAACTAATGGTGGTAATGCCACTGTAACTGCTACACAGTGGCTGGAACTTATAAAAATGGCCCAGATTATATTTATATATATATATATATATATATATATATATATATATATATATATATATATATATTTCCACCAGTGACTCCCATTGGCGGGTTCTAATTTCCCAAACTGAAGAGAAACTTTGCCACCTTTTGTGGGAGGCTTTCAGATGGTCCTCAATAGCATCCCACCTTCTAGTGTTCATGACTTTGCACGTAGACCCTAAAAAGTAGAATATGGCAGAATTGATAACATGTTACCTCAGAAATTAGGAAGACTGCAATTTCTGTCTTGGGTTTTCTCTTCCTCTTTTGTCTTTCATCCAAGTGGAAGCCAGATGCCAACTGTGTGTGCGTATCTTTGGGAGAGACCCTTGGGTCCCTTCCCTGTGGTATGGAGACATGCCTATGACCCACCAGGGCTGGGCTGGATAGTGTTACCCACCTTGTGGGACTGTGAGGATTAACCTTGAAATTAAATCATTAATGGCTAAGTAATATAGATACACTAATTTGTAAAATCTTTCATCTTAAGTTTCTTGGACAGCTGCTTAAAAATTTAGGCCTGCTCTCTCACAGTTCTTTAATGTGTAAGGATTTTTTTCTTTCATAAGTAGAGAAATAAGGAAAGCTGCTAAAGGGGAATATAATTTTCTTATATTTATTCTAAAAGCAAAGGGCTACAATTTCCAGGACCCTGTCCATGCTTGAAGTCTATGTGATGACACACTGTGAGATTAATAATCTTTTGAAATAATTAGTGAATTAGCTATTTCCTTTTTTCCTTCTCTTAAGATTAAAAAAAAGTTCAAGCTGATAAAATTCCTTATTCCAGTGGGGAAGGCATGTGCTTGCAGCTAGAACCCTCTCTCCTCTTGTTACAGTGGGGTCTGGTGTGCACCTGGGAAACAGGTTAAAACACACTCCTCTAGATTCAGCAAGCTTAGAGAAGAGTTCAGTTGCCTGTATTTTTACCAAGTTCCCAGAAGTTTGCAATATTCCCCAAGTTTAAGAGCCTATGTGCTATTTTCATGGATTATCCATGCCTTCCTTCTGGCAAGGTAGGAAAAGGACAGGAGGGCACGGGGCTGCTACCCCAGGTGGTTTCTCCAGGGCACAGAGCTGGTAGGCAATGAGGTGACTGTCATTCATGTTTACAGGGGGTGGGGTAGACAATAAAAGTAGGAGAGAGGGCAGGACAGTGAGTTGAATGGACAGCTCAAGTTCATCAAGCTTGAAAGGAATTGTGCAACCTGTTGCCAACACCAAAGAGGCCACAACTGGGAAGCTAGAAATCCGATAGGAAGTTGAGAAGCCAGATCAGTGAGCCGAGGGGAAAAGTCAGGGCTATTGTGAAGGTGGAGCATTGTCTTCTTCTTGCCTGCTAGAGGCTGGGACATGAATGGGGCAGCTGCACCTTAAATACCAGCATTGCATAACAGCTTGAGCAGACTTCATTAGTATGAAATTTTGCCAGTGATTTTCTAGGAATTATTGACTGAGAGACTGATCTTTGACCAACAAATGGGCTACATAGACTTGCTATTGGGTCTTTTGGGTCTTTGAAAATGGCTATTTGGGCCACATAGTTTATTAAGACATACCTGTCATGTGGAAGCAAGACCTTGGGACCCTGAAAACAGATGGCTGAAGTCGGAATCCTAACTCTCCATCACAACTGTGTGACCTTGGACAGGTCAAGGTCATATCCCAGAGACTTAGTTTCCTTAAATCTATGCAGGAATGATGCTTGCCCCATGGGATTGTTGTAAGGATGAACAGAAACTGTCTAGCACAAAATCAGCAATTAGTGATGTTGGTATGTTTAGAGCAGACTCTTCTGCTTTTATATTTTATATCTTTGTGATCCACCATCCACCAGAATGCTTTACATGCAGTTAGTATGCAAAAAAGATTATCTGTTCAGTGAAAGTGTTCCTAAAAATAACAAAAATGGTATAGTCAAAATAATGTGATTCATTGATACACACGTTTATCCTGTCTCTGAAACTAAACTGAGCCATGCTCAGCCATGGTGAGATTTTTTGAGGCAAATGAATAAATCATGATGGTAAGGACATAAAGTTTATTTAATGAACAAATGAATGAATTATTGAAGCTAAACAACTGTTTGGACATTGAATCACAGGATGCAAAATAGCCACATGAAATATGTTGCCAAGTATTTATATCTGCGATTAAAATTCAAATATTTCAGTTATGTCCAATTATCTGGCTGGGTTTCGTTAGCCAAATAACTGATTGTGGGCTGAATTTTTCACTGTGAATTGAGTCTCTTTTAGGATCCAGCAGCCTAAGACACTCTTGAGGACACAGTGGAGAGCACTGTATGAGGAGGACCATCCCCACAGGTCACCTTGCTCTGATCACGAGGTCAGGTCACGAACAGACCTTCCACAGACCATTACCATGCAGTGCACAGCAAAGGCGTTGTCTCAGAGTCTCTATTTTCAGATTCCATCATAATAAAATAGGGCTTTGAAGTTTCCTGAGACCTTTATCGCATGGTTTTTAATTAATGAGAATTGCATTATCACTTAGACTAAGTATATAATCTTCTCAGGGCTATCAGATCCAGCCTGTGGCTGATTACATTTTAATTTGCTTAATGAAATTTCCTAATAAAATATCTGATCAATGAATATTTGTATTGTGTATACTTTACACTAATACATGGTGACATAAATGCCTAGTCAGAGGCGCATGTGAGCTTGTGGACATCAATACCACTCAGGCTCTTCTGTCTTAGAGATTTATAACCAATCTGCTTTCAATGGCTTTTGAGTTTTTTGTGCAAAACCCTTTGTTCACTTTAAATTTCTAATATGCAAATGTATGGCTAGATGCTAGCTAGCAAATGGAAGTTAGTTGCCGACCACTAAGTATTTCACATGCAAATTTTATAGAGTTGTATCGTAGAGTGGTGCTGCCAATTTACTGCTGTTTTTTTATATATTAATTGCAGATGGTAAAACAGAAGAGGTGATAATTTCCTCCAAAAGTCCATTTTTCCTGTCTGAATGTGTTTCTCCTTGGTATACTACTTTTTTGTGCAATGTTTTTTTCTAACCCCGGAAAGGGAGGATTAAGTAAATAATGAATAAACATGTCTCATTGAAGTGACTTTGACACTTCATCTAAGTTTCCCCGTTAATTAAGATAAGATTGTTCTAGTCCCCACAAAGGGTTATTTTTCCCTTTGAGCAACTAGGCTGAAATATAGTATAAAAGTGTATGAACACTCTGTTAAATGCACAGATTTAACCCCGCTGTTTTGCTCCTAATCATTATTAATTGCCTCCAGTGGTGGACATTAATTTCCCTATTGCAGCAACATGCATCTTGAGCTTGGGCATATCCTAATACATCAAACAGGACAGGTGATATAATTCAGTTGGTCACAGCTGGAAAGGAGACAGCCACCCACATGCAGGCAGTCTGTCAACCTTAGTTACACTGCAGACACCACCACAGCCTCCAAAACAACATTGTACATTTATCTCTAGGGATAACTTTACAAGAAGTATGGCCGCTTGGTTCATCCAATTTAATCTGTTATTGTCTTAGCAGCTACAAGAACAAAACAGTTGAAACTCAAAACTCTGAATTTGTTTCTAGCCATTGAAGGGGGAATAACGGAGACATATGGTTGGACTCATCGTGCAGATAAAGTGATAAGTACTCAGTTCAGAGTGGATTATATTTTAGTATAGACGTCACCCGTGGATTTAGAGTGAACTGCTAATAATGTTTACTGTGATGCGACTTCAGGGTCCTGCCTTGTTCTATGGACCTTCAGGAGATCTTGACAAGCTGCCTATAGGACCTTTTGTTTATACACTGCTGGCTCTTTGGAACAAAATTATTAGCATTGTTATCCTTGAAGATTATCCCAGTGTGCCTGTGTGGTAAGTGGAATACAGAGAGTTAGATAAGATATTAGACTCTTTGATTGTATAACTGGTAAAAGTGAAACAGTGATGGGGTTATATGGAGTCATGAACCAACATCAAAACTATGACTAAGGCTCAACTCCCAAATTTTGGCTCATGAGCCTGGGTCTCCCTGGTGGAGCTACTTCCTCTTCCTCTGTGGACTCATTCTAAGATGCAAATTTAAACCACGATGAGATATTACTTATACCCATTAGGATGGTTGTTACAAAAAAACAAAACAAAACAAAAAAACAACACCCAGAGGATAACAAGTGTTGGTGAGATTGTGGAGAAATTAGAATTCTTGAGCACGGTTGATGGGAATGTGAAACAGGGCTGCATTTATCAGTATGGCCATTCCTTAGAAAATAAAAAGAGAACTACTCTCTGGTCCAGCAATGTTACTGTTGGGCATATGTCCAAAAGAGTTGAAAGCAAAATCTCAAAAAGATATTTGCACACATGTCCATAGTAGCATTACACACGATAGGCAAGATCTGGAAGCAGCCCAAGGCGCCCATCAACAGATTAATCAATAAGGAAAATGTGGTTTATAAATACAAAGAATTTTTTTTTAGCTTTAAAAAGGAAAGAAATTTTAACACATGCTACAAGGATGAACCTTAAGGATATTATGCTTAAAGGAATAAACCAGTCACAGAAACACAAATACAGTATCATTTTACTTAAATGAGATATTTTGAGTAGTCAAATTCATGGAGACAGAGAGTAGAATGATGGCTGTCAGGGGCTGGGCAGAGAGAGGAATGGATAGTTGTTGTTTAACAGTTTTCATTTTGCAAGAAGTATGTCTGGGGATTGGTTGCACAACAACGTGAATATACAACAGTATTTACTGTACCTTAGAAACGACTAAGATGGTGTTAGGTTATGTGTGTTTTGTAATGTGTACAGTTAAAAAACTCATTCTAGGCACTCGTTATGCTAACTTCCACTGCTGGTTTATTTAGCAACCTTGATTGCTAGTTACCCCTAAAACCAACCTGTAGTGGCCCCACCTCCCGTTCCTTGCTCATCAAGTGGGATTGCCATCCTCCTGCCAGTGGAAAATGAGGGAAGCACCTTGTGCCTGATAATGTGGGCCTGTGTCTTCCCTGTGACCTCAGGCCCAGCCCCTGGGATCATTACCTGTGGTTTCTGTTTAAGGGTTTTTTTCCCCACACATCATAGGCCCACTGCAGCTCTACATACTGAGGGAGCTCAGCTGAAAGGGCCGCACATCCTGTGGACCGTAAAATGGAGCACATTCCAGGCCCAACTAAAACCGGACTCAGAGGCGCATATTGAACCTAAAATTTCTTATGCTTTGTCAGAAATTTCACTTAATCTCCATGTTTTAAGGAAACTAGTCAAGACATGCTCAAGATACATGTAAACATGTGTTGCTATGGAAACCTACACATGAATAATAAAGTAGAAATAGCACATCACAAAAAATATATCTACAATTCCATTTTTATAATTTAAAAATGAGGAAAAGGTCAAGAATATACACAATTGTGTTAAGAGGAATTATCTCTAAATCATGGAATTATGGTGAATGCTTTAATGCCTTTCCTCTTTCTATTTGATAAAATATAAGGAAAGGATTTTTTGCCTAGCTGAGAGAAATACAAAAATTAAAGATTACTGAACAGATACCCTAATACTTGTAAAATATATAACAAAGAGTTAATAGCCTTAATGTTTAAAAAGGTCTTCAAAGCAAGAAAATAAACAAACCCATCAAGCATTATAATGGCAAAAGACAGGTGATGAAGGAAATACAAATAAGTTGACATGATTTTAGCTATCAACTTGTCAAAAATTTTTAAAAAGACATGATTCTCAGTATTGGTGAATTTGAGAAAATAGTACTTTCATATCATTGATGGGAATATAAATTAATACAGTTTTCCTAAAACAGTATTATGTTAAAATGTATAAGAAGTTTCAAACTACACCTTTTAGCCTGAAATGATATTTCTGCAAGTTATTTTTCAAATAAATGAACATATGCATAAGGATATTTATTGAAATTTGGTACAATAGAAGATAAATAAATTATTAGTCACTTAAAACAACAAAACATATATATATTATTATAAACTTAAAACAATAAAACATATATTGATAAAGTATGTTATAAAGCCATATTGTAATATCCTATTGTATTTTTTAGTATTATAATTTAAAATAAATAGATAAATTCTCCAAAGAAGATAAATAAATGGCCAATAAGCATATGAAAAGATACTGAACATTTTTAATTATAAGAGAAATGTAAATCAAAACCACAATGAGATAGTACCTCATACCCACTAGGATGGTCACTAGCCAAAGAACAAAAAAATAAGTGTTGGCAAAGGTGTGGAGAAACTAGAATCTAAGTGCTATTGGTAGGAAAATGGTGCAGCCACCATGGAAAACTGTAAGGCAGTTTCTCAATAAATTAAAAAATGAGATGACACATGATCTAGCAATTCTACTTCAAGTTACATACCCAAAAGGATGGAAAGCTTCACCTCAAAGAGATATTTGTACACCTGTGTTCATAGCAGCATTATTCACAATGGCCAAAAGCTGGAAGCAACCCAAGTGTCAATCATCAGATGAATTAAAAAAAGGTGGCATATGCACCCAATGGAATATTATGCAGCCTTAAAAAGGAAATCTTATCACAAACTACATAATGGATGAATCAGTCACAAAAGGACAATTACTTTATTATTCCACTCAAATAAATTATCTAAAGTAGCAAAAATCATAGAAGCAGAAAGTACAAAGGGTAAAAGGGAGAGCTGTTGAGGTGGGAGTGGAAATTAGTGCCCAATGGTACAGAGTTTCAATTTACAAAATGATGAAGTTTTAGAGATTTTTTTTTTCCCTCTCAACCTATATGTGTTAATTTTCCTCTCTGATGCTATATAGTGGGATTCTGTCCTGATTCTTTTGTCATAGTAACTACACTTCTTAAAAATAACCTAAAGGACATAGGTGTCTTGCACAAGGACAGCAGCAAAAGCAGGAGTGTTAAGTCCATGGTTCACCCACAAAGGCAGTCAAATAGGGAAGTTCTCCTTCCTTGCCCGCATTCATGGACAAAGGTTATTTCACAGCAGGATTCCCTGGACTTTCTCTACTGAAGTGCTTGTGGTATCTTCCTTAGCACTACCCCTTCCCTCACTGCCCAAAGTCCTCTCAAGTAAACCTCCCAATGGGATGCAACCCCTCATGCCACTTTCACCTCTCTTCTTGCATTTAGCTTATCCTGCCTGTAAAGTGGTTCTATGTAAACTTGCTTTTTCTTTCTCATTAGATTACAAACTCCTTAAAAATAAGTTTCATGGACCTTCCCTGGTGGTTCAGGGGTTAAAGTCTCAGTGCTATCAAGCTATCGCCAGCCACTGCAGCATGAGTTCGATCTCCAGCAAGGGAGCTAATCCACATGGTGCAGAAGACCTCTCCATCTTACCCGCTGCTCCCCTCAGTAGTGTATTTCAGTAGATCCACCTGTTCTGCTCCCCACTCTGTCTCTGGTGAATCTTCTCACCCCCCACCTCTGGCCTACACCCCGTATTTTGTATATAAAAATAAAAATAAATCTTTTTTTAAAAAAATAAAAGAATAAGTTTCATGTTTACTGCAATGTGTCTCCAATACAGTGTCTGCCTCCCTGGGATCCCTGGGGAGACAGCTGCTGAGTCAATGAAAATGACTAACGGAGTGAGTGAGTCGGTGAAGGAATGACATGGCCACTGAGTTCTCAGTGAGCAAATCGACAAGTCAGATGAGCTAAGGTAACATTTTTCTCATGAGTTGTGGATTGGTTTTAATTTTATCCAAAGCAGCCTTCCTACTCTTAAAACTTTTTTTGGATCACCTCAATTCTCATTCCTTGCATTTAGTAAGAATTATTAGAAGAATTATAACTTTTTAACTATGCCATCTCAGTTCATATTTTAAATAATATAAATCCATTTTTACCACACTAAAAAGTAATTTTCATTACTTAAATTTGTGTTAGCATGAATCTCAGACGTTTTATATCAAGACAAGAAACATAAATTATAAGATGGACTTGCTCTTTCCTATGTCTCCAGCCTAACCTCTAAGGGAAAAGCTGTGGGTGGGTCTTATTTTGTACATTAGATGCCTCTTTGTATAAACAAACTTTTCATAAATCAATTTATAGTTTGGATATCATGGGGTATCCTTGTTTCAGTCCAGAAGGGTTCTGTAGAAACAGATTTGCAAAAAGCAAATAACTAGTCATCATTAGCACAGTTTATAAATTTTGCTCCATCAGAGTTTCTAAAAGGGCAGCATGTGGTTTATCTATAAGTTTTGTCATTTGGTTAAAAAACAAAAGTAGCAAAATACATTCTCAGCCTCTGCATGTAAATCAAACCTGCATGAAGAATCCTGATGTCCTAAAACAAGTCCCAGGCTTGCAGAGATGGGCACGCCTCCCTTGCTTTCATCTCCCCTGCTTTTTCAAGGTAAGTCTTACAGAATCCAAACTGGAGTGATATTTTTGTCCACCCCAGTTTATTTCTCTCTCAATTTTGCTCTCTCATTCTATGGCAGAGTTTTAGCTCCCCGGCAAAGCAGGCCTCTGATGATTTTGTCAACTTGAATTTCAGGGCCTGGCTTGGGTTCAGCATTAACCTCCCCACCCCCTACCTCCTCATCCCCCATGAGATTTGCTGTCCCACAGCATTTGGACTGTTTTCTACTTACACGGAGGTGAGATTTGCAGCCAGACAGATGACGAAGGGTTGCAGATAGCAGATAGGCCTCATGCCGCCAGCGCTGCCTCAAACCTGGAGCTGGCCCCTCTGGGGTTGCTGTCAGGGACTCATGCATGACATTTTTGTTATCTAGGCAGAAAGTGTGTTTGGGTTAAACTGTCAGTGCCACCATGTCACCGAGCTCTGTGCTGAGTCCTCGACAGGCAATCCCTATTGGTGACGGCTCCGGCAGGCCAGCAGCAGCTGCCTCTCCAGCCTGCTTTCTGCAAGCCAGAATATTTACAGGACATCACAGGCGGTCACTAGAACTGGAATTAGCATTCTCTCTGAGCTTGTGAAGAACAAAGCCCGCTACTAAAGACTCACATGGAGGAAAAAGCATGACAAAATGTCCTGTGACTTCAGAGCTGCCTTTGCAACGACGTGCAGTCGTGCTGTTAATTAAAAGAGTTAAACTTGGAAACTAGACTTTGATGCAATATGTTGTTTCCATTCTTGGAAATACATTCACGAGGAGCTAATAAATAATCCATGAATGCTAATCTTTTTAAGTCATTTCAAAGGGATGAAGTCAGCCTGGATAATTGTAAATGCAATGGCTCAGCCCCAACTCCATTAAAATGGAAAGGTGTGAACTGATGAGACACTCAACTGCTTTTGATAGAAGCCTTAGATTCAAATGCCACATCATTTGTTTTTAGCAAATGGAGTAATTACAATAATATTTTCTTCATTTTTAAGGTCAGATCTCTTAAATTCTACATGCCTGGACTGTATTTAAATGCAGCCAGAATCATTTTCCTTGCATTCATTAATTAAGTGTGTATGTTACTTAAAGGTAACATTCACCCTACTTTCTCTATGAAGGAAATAAATAAATATTCCAGGTATCTGCAAGATAGGAGAAGAGTATTACAAGATTATTTCATTTCAGATGTGATTAGTGAAACTGAAATTAACCTGAGTTTCCACCTTAGTAACTTTATTTTTTCTGAGAAAGGTAGCTTTTGTTTAAGCCAAGGTGTTTTCCTATTGCTGCAGTTTTCAAACTTATGTGATCTTAATTAAAAAATTTTAGAGGAAGAATTCACTCAGTGATAGTCAATAATTTTTAATATTCTTGTAGCATCAGTGCCCAAAATGAATTTTGTAAATATTTATCGCATGTGGGAGTTGTGGTATATTAAATAGTGTATTTTTTTCTGGGATTTTATTAAATACCTGAGAATTTTCTTATAAGGGAAAATTATTTCTCAAGGACCTGCCATTTTAAATAAAACCCACTGATCTTTGCTTACCCTAAGTTAAAAAGTTTCCTTTTCCCTCCTTCCTCCTGGCTGCTGGGGTGTTCAGCTCCAGAAGTCAGTCACTGTGGGAAGTTAAGCGATGGAGCCTGAAGCAGTTAATCCGTTTGTTTAGGATGGGCAAGTCTGGTTATAGCTGGACGTAAAAACCTCCAGATACACTGGTCTTCTGTGTTGTTAAAATAGTTAAATTTCCTGTGAGCAATCATCTGTCGATCTGCTTTCGGGATTCTAGCAAAACGAAAGGATTAAGAGCAATTAAACAAAGCAAGCTAATACTGGTCTGTCACAGGGAGCTATTGACTCAGTGGGGTTGGTCCCTGGGCAGAGTTCTAACCTGAACTATAGGGATTATTGGGGATTTCCTTCCAAAATACCTATCTGCAGAGATTCTGACTCCAGGTGTCTGTCCTCTGGTGGTTAACCTTGGGAAGACAAAAAGTACATTTTGTATTTCATCTGTTTATGTATTAGAGAGAAAATGTAGGGGTGATGGTGGGGGTGGACTTGGAAATGTTTAAAATGGCTAACAGAAACTGGGGAAATGCTGTACTCTGACAGATGCTTCCTCTAATACCAAGAGAGATTTGGTGCTCAAGTCCTCTCCATCTTGGCTGGGTAAACTTGGGATCTATGATCTATCTTTCAGACTCATCTGTAAAACAGAGTAAGAATATTGCCTCCTTCATAAAATAGTTAGATGGATTAAATAAGATAATGAATGCAAAAATAAAGAAAATTAACATAAGGCTAAGTGCATAATAATGTTAAGGGATTGTTACTCACACCTGCAGACCATCTACAAATGGTCTAAAGTTCTAAAAAGCATTTTAAAGGTCTTCTAATCCAAACTGCCCCCCCACCTACTCTACCAGCATCTCACACACATCCCATTGGAAACTTGAATTTGTTGGTTCAGATCAGGGATTATGGAAGACACAGTGAGGGACTGGTTTGAGGGGAAGCTTTGAAGGATGTTGAATTGCCCTGCAGTCAACAAGGGTGTTCATAAGTTAAGTCTCCTTCATTGGGGTTACATGTTCTGAGTGTCAATTCAGGACCTCATCTGACTGCCACGATTAGAAGGCAAGGACAGGGAGCAGAAGGAGTATGAGGCTGTGTGGCTTTGACCTGTTGGGGACAGTGGAACTAGAAGAAGAATGCCAGGTATGAATGAGGAAGACAGAAATTTGAAGAGCAAGTTGATGGGGTAGAAGATGAGACACAGGTGAGGATGAGGGTTTTACATTTTGTGTCAGAGCAGGATTTTCTATAGGCCCATGGTGATGGAAATTTCTGCCAGGATTTTAAAGGATTTGCTGTCTTTTAGCTTGTAATAATTTGCCCTCCAGCTGCATAGCTCGTGAAAGACTCATATAAGGAAAGCTTCAAAGATTCTGGGAGATGAACCTGCAAAACTTGGTAGATGTAGAAGAAATTATCCAGCATGGAGACAAGGCATCCAATATTAAAATATGAAAGGAAAAAAAAGGTAGCCATCAGTTAAGTGCCTATTGTCCGTTGCTGGGTTTCTCCTGGCTGCACCCCCCAACTCCACACCATCAGTAACAGGACTTGTCTGACCTGCTAATGGTCCTCACCCACTGCTCTTGCCATCGTGCATGAGTCATTCTCCATGGGCCTTCATAGACCCAGTTGCCTAGAGTCAAGTGCCTGGAGTCAAGTGCCTGGAGTGAAGCTCTCAGCTTGACCTCTGTAAGCCCGCATCACTCACATGTAAGTGAGATTAACAGTAAGACTCACCTCCAGCAGTGGTGGGGATTAAGTGAGGTAGGGGACAGTAATTCCCCATAAATGCCTACCTTTGTAATTGAACAGACTGGCATTTACTATGCACCTGCTCTGGGTCACCCCTGATGCCAGGCGCTTTACTTGTGCTGAGTTGTTGAACCTTTATCACCCTGAAGGGATGATGTTGTCACCCCAATCTACCTGTGAGAGAACAGAGAGGTTCAGGAATAAAGTCATTTGCCCCCAGACTCACAGTTAATGAGTGTAGAGCTGGGATTCTGACTTGGCCCATCTGATTTCATAGTCTTACTCTTCCTACCACACCCACCACACAGACGCCTGATAAGTAACACCCCTCGTGTGGGGCTCAGCATCTGTGGGCAGTGATCTTGGCTTGGCTGAGGTTCCTTCCCATGAGCAGCCCAGCAGGGTCCGCTCCAGACTTTGCAGATCCCCTGGAGCCCTTTGCCAGCAGGATATGAGGTATGGGGTGCTCGCTTAGCAGCCCAGTTTATCTGAGGAGCAGGGCTTTCCTGGCTCTGGCCTTGTGGTTTGATGTTTTGGCATAATTACAGTGACCACAGTAAAGGCGCTGGCTGTGCCTAGGAAACAGCTAGGCTGGGCGCAGGATGGGGCTCAGTGTATATTTTACAGACTAGAGATAAAGGGGTCATTCCTCACTCTAACTTCCCACCTGCTTCTATCTAGTAAAAACAGTCTTCTCTGTGTGTCTGTCAGGTTATTTTTGTTTAAATGTTATGTTATGTAATGGCAGGGCCTCCCCTGGTGGCGCAGGCGGTTGAGAGCAGTGCTGTGAAGTTGTCGGCAGCCTCTGCAGCGCCGGTTCGATCCCGGCCAGCCGGCGAGGGTCCCACATGGCGCAGCAGACCTCTCCTGTCTCACCCACTGCTCCCCTCAGCAGTGTATTTCGTCAGTCTGCCTGTTCTGTTCCCCACTCTGGCTCTGGTGAATCCTCTCACCCTCCTGTGGATCTGGCCTGTACCCCAGTTCTTGTATAAATAAATAAATAAATGTTTGTTTGTTTGTTTGTTTTAAATGTTATGTAATGGGGGTGTTACCTCTTCCCAACACGGCATCAGCCACAGTGGCAGACTTTACACCATGGAAGTTGGCAAACAATAAAACCAAGCTTTCCATTTGCCATACATTGTCCTAAGGTTCATCTGGTACAGGAGCACATCCCTAACTTGTTGCCTTTCTACTTTAGGAAAAGAGAGCATAACCGCTTAAAAGCTGTTGGGCTAAATGCAACTCAGCCTAAAGGAAAGCAGGCAGAGTGCCCACAGCAGCAACCCAGAGTCTGGCAAATGAAGACTCACATCGCTGATCAACATGCCCCAGTTGACTGTGTCATCGTGTGCTTGAGATCCTCGCTAACCTCAGAGCATGAGGTTATGATGACAGAGGCCCGGCCGTTGTCATCGCCTGCTTTCGCATGCAGTGGGTGACGAGTGTAAATAAGAGGGAATGGAAATATTGATGCTGACTGTCAGCCCACAATTCTTGTGGGAGAAAATAAAAGTGGGGATTCTCTTGGTTCTGTCCCAAATTCTTTGGGGAAGAGAATTTCCCCATGTCTTAACTCTCAGCAGAAGTGCATATTTCGGCACCAGCATAGAGGTGGTGGACCCAGGCCGAGCAGAGAAGCTGAGAGGGTTGGAGGTGCGTGGTCAAGGCAGGTCCTGAGCTGCGGGTGTGGGGTCCACAGGCCTCAGGCCTGTGCCTGGCCAACAGCGTTTGGAATTCGCAGGTTTACACATGGCAAAATGCTCAGAGTAATTGTCCTTTGTGCATGCGTCATCTTTCACTTAAAGCAAGACAGCCAGATTCTTGGGCAGCTCGGCCTTGCTCTGCAGGATATAAACTGCCAAAGTGGGCCCCAGAGCACAGGGCCATTTGCAAGAGACATCACACCAGTCGCAGGACGTTGCAGGGCAGACACCGAATGAACTAATTCCACTAATAGAGTATTTGATTTAATAGCACATTAAAGGGGAAAGGGGTGCTCTGAACACATCCCTCAGCTCAGTGTCTGAGGGGGAGCTGTAGAGATGATCCGCAAAGGGGCCAAATGCTCCTCTGTCTTCACCAGGATGAGAAAGAGCAGCAGCAGCTCTGTGGTCGTTTTGCTGGTCAGGATCTGGTTCAGGAGCTTGGAGCAGAAACCACAGGTGAATGCAGTTCTTCTGCACAGAGGTTATAATGACTGGCTAGAAGGACTGACTCATCCAGTGACAATGAGCTTCTTTCTCTTTTTATTAAAAAAAATAATGTTGCTAGATCATGCTAGAGTGGATTAAAATAGAAATAAATAGGGTTCACTTAGTGGAGCATCCCATTTCCTTTCTGAATCATTTGTTTTTAGGCTTTTGCCCTGTGGTACCTTCTATCTTTGTTGAGTGCACCCAGAGTGCCGGGCTCCAGGCACATCTCTACAAAGGTATTTCATCTGGAACCCAAGAAGGGGGATGCTATTGTTTTTCTCCTTAACAGATGAATGACCTCAGAAACAGAGAGGTTAAGTAAAGTTCTCAAGGTTGCATGGCTAGTTAGAGCCAGAGATGGAATTTAAATCTAGAATTTTTCTGAACGCAAAACCTGGGTTTTTTACTATCCTTTCAGTCAGAGGTGGAAGACAGTAGGACTTAACAAACATCATCACCCAAGAAACCCCAACTCAGAGTGATTGAAATATATATAGATGTAGATATATATATATATATATATATATATATATACACACACATACATACACTTATATCCCCAAATATATATATTTGGAGCAAAACTCTCAATATTTTAATTTCAATTTCAGTTCTTCAGTTTTTTAAAAGGACTTCTCTAAAACACCATAATGGAAATTTTATGATAATTTTTTTCTGAAAAAAATTCATCATCTTTTTTTCCTCCAGATCCAAATATGAACCTTAGTGAGAAAAGGGGACACATTTTAATGATTCTGGATTGCTCATTCTGTAACTGTAAGTCTCTCCTATTTATTTTTCCATTCAGCTGCTAGAATGTCCTTTCTAAACCTGTAAGCTGACCCTATCAGTCCCTTCAAAAGGTTTTCCTATAAAAAATATGGACTGAACTTGCCAGCAAAGCTCTTCTGTCATCCCATCTGCCCACCTTCTTCCTCTGACTTGTGTTATAAATGTAGATCCCGGGAGGCTTCTGGGAGAGTCTCCAGAATTTTGTTAGGTCTGCTTTCCCCATTCTTTGGAAGAACAATGCAAAATTCCTGCTGTTTCTTTGAAAGCAGCTCCTCCAGAAGGTCACTGTGAACTTCTTCATGGACCTGCTTCTGCCATGGCCCTGGTCGCTGTCATCTCCGTGGACCACGAGGGCAGGAGCTGTGTTCTCTGCGCACACTATCCTCAGTGCCTGGCACAGTGCATCAACGCTGACTGCTTGAGAATATCACCCAGGAAGTCTGATTTAATTGGGCAGTGGTGGGCTAGGATTCAAATGATAGATGAATGAATGAATGAATGAATGAATGAGTGAACGAACAAATTAACACATTGAGACACAGAGCGTAAGACTCCCCTTCCTGCACTTCTGGCTTGCTCTGCCCTGAAGTACTTAAAATTTGTCTGATGAAGCTTTTTGGTCATAGACCGGGTCAGGAGGCCATGTTCATGAACTCCTTGTTTTGATTTCAAGAACATCAAAGAACTTCCACTTGTTCCAATTTACAAAATGGGAAAGATAATTGCTCCCACAAAAAGGAACCTGAAAAAGCATCCTAGAGCTGATGGTATATGCTCTGAAGTTACCGATTCTGACTCAAAGATGTCCCTCCCTTCCTTGATTAGTTGGGATGAGAGCTCATCTCAAGTTCTCTACCCATTAAGAATGCCAGACACCTTGGTGTCTGGGTGAGGTGACATCTCTACCACTGCTAGTACTAACACCTCCCATGTGCAAGCACATCATCGTGACTCAGTCACACCTCCCCAGAAGTGCCCCTTTCCATTCCTCAGTGCCCATCCCTGAGGTCATAGGGGAGTGTGTCTGGGAGGCCATAGTTCAGGCAAGTCTTGGAGGCCAGTGCGTGGAACGAGCCTACCTCATACTGTCATTGCAGGGAGTTGCAGGCAGGAAGAGACCTCCAGTTGAAGCTGCACGCCTTTTCCCTCAGCCCGAGGAGAAAAGAGTCCAGAAGTCCTAGAGAGTTTAGCCCACAGAGTCCATGCTAGAAAATAGTTGGAAGTCTCTTGCATTTGAAAAATCACAGATGCATGCTCTGCCTTCCAGCACCAGGCAGGAGAAATGAGACAAACAAGCTTTGAAAATAAATCTGACTCTCCCGCGGCTCCAGATAGCCGACAAGTGTTCGTCCATCTGCCGTGAGCATCACACTGTGCATTCATTGATTTGATAGCACGCTCACATAATTGATTGAGGATGAGACTGGCTTCTTGACTTGCGTCCATGCGTGCTGTCTCTGTCTTCCCAGTTCTGTTCTCTCCTCTTTATGTGTGACAAGGAAGAAGAAAGCTAAGGTTTCTCTGGCACTCTCTGATGGGGTGACACACATACTATAACTTTCCTCAGACAGAATTTTTTTTTGAGTTCTTGAATGGCAGTAATTGTTAGTTGTGTGCGTCTTTCCGCTGATATATTTTCCTCATCTTCACAATACTGTGCCCATCCTCACCATCAGGGCCGTCCGATCGTATTTATAGGTAACAAAAAGTAGCGAGAAGTCTGTTGCTGTACCTGAGGAGGACTCTAGTAAGAGGGACATCACAGCAACCAAAGGCTGACACAGGACAATAACTGCAGAAATGTCATATGACATATTATCCCAGGGAATAATACTGATCTTTCTATTCTCGGCAACCACAGACATTCAGATATCACCACCATTTCATGAAATGAAGTCAAAACAGCTGTGAGGATTGCTGTTTTATTTTATATCACAAAGTCATCATAACTTACTTTGTAAAGCAGCTAGCAGCTACCAAGTGAGGCAGAAATGAAAAGGTCAATAGCAAAAGGATGACGATGAAGGCGTCTACAGGGGAGCTGGTAGAACCGGGAGATAGTTAGGACCTGGGCTCATTGGAAATGACCCTGGAGCACGTGATCTTATGGTTATTTCCAATGAATTATTAAGCAAAGCGGTGCAGTAGAACAAATTGAAGTTAGCATCTAGTAAACAGACACCTAGAGACTAATACTCAGTTCATCCTAAGATAGATAACTCTCAGGCCACTCCTGGAACAGAAGCTTAGGCAGTATTGCTCTTCCAGCATCCCCCACTCCCTTCTGCAATACTCAGCCCACACCCTGATGAGGTGAAACCCCCTTGAGACATGGATTTTAATCTTGGAAGGCACGTTCGCTTCTCTAGCTGGACAGCATGCCAAGGCAGTGTGCTAGGTGGTTAAGTCATTGGCTTGCAAACAGACCAGTGGCTGGGTCTACATTCTGCCTGTGTTTCTTTATTCACTGTGTCACAGGGGAGACTACTTAACCTCTGTGTCTCAATTTACTCATCTGTAAAATGGGCTTCACAGGACAGCACATCTTGTCTATTCCCTTCCCTTGCCTTAAACCTAACCACTTCGAGCTGCATTTGTTGCCTTAAAGCTTTTCCAGTGGTGAGAGGCGCTGTGCTATCTCACCTGGCAGGCTGGACGCACTGGGGAATCCACACTCCATGAGAATCTCCTGACCAGTGAGGATGGGGGCCACTGGATAAATGTATGGTATAAATACCCACACACCCCCATCCCTTGAGGGGGTCACCGTAGGACAGGGGTTCAGTATCGACCGCTAGGTTTCTATCCAGAATCAACCTCCAACTGACCACAGTGGTAACTGACTTAATAACAAAACTTTTATTAACTTCCCTTCTTTGTCTTACTTCCCCACTCACCTTCTGGTTCTCATTGTTCCCCTCAAGAGATTGGTTGCTGTTTTCTTCCCCCTCTCTAATCCTGCAAATCTAACCATAAGATTTCCCACTTCCCAGATATATTTGATCTCTTTATAGTAATCCCCAAAATCTGGCAGTGAGGTACTAAAAGTTTTTGCATTCATGTTGTTTGATACCAGTAAGGTCCTAGGATTATCATGGTAAGACTGCATTGTTAGGACAATGAATTAAGCTGTGCATTACATTTCCTTTCTAAATGGGTACACTCAGCTCCACATCATAATTTTACAATATGGTGGAAGTATCTGTCCTAACTTCTGACAAATTGTGTCCCACAGGGTCACAATCCCACCTCACTGAGGACAGCACAGCACATTTCTTTATCACAAATTCCATTTTATTCTTGATGTCCAGTACATAATTGGGAATATTTATACAGGAGAAAAATCCATGAACCCATTTTCCTCTCTTAACCTAGTAGGGTCTTGTAAGAATTCAAGCATTCAAAAAATGAGCAGCTATACACTGAGGGCTTAGGGCTCCTTAGTAGTGGTGTGGGTGGACAATTAGCAGTTATTAGAGAGAAGGTTGAATTCTAGAATTTGTTTGTTCCGACATTTAGTAGGAGCAAAGGTTTTAATGCAAGCAGTATTTGAATGTATTTCTCATCAAGGCTAAATCAAACTGGGTAGAAGAGTCAGGTCAAGTTCATCTTCTGGGGAAGAAAACATTTTAGAGCATTTTATACTTTTATAAGAGAGAGACAGTGACATAAGAATAACAGCCAATATTATTATTGATCCTCATTATTTTACTCTACCCTTTGAGTCTGTGACCTATGCAAGGGAGTGTGTGAGGACCTGGGGCCTTGGGAGCCATCTAGAGCTATGCACCGTGGTCACGGCACTTGGCAGAGGCTGCCATTTTCTAGACTTCAGTACCTACGTCAACTCCCTCCAGAGAGCTGTCTCCGTTCTAAGGGCCTCTAATCCATGAAAAGTCTGGTAATTCTGATATGTGTCTCAGGGTAACACTTGTGCCTCGTCTTCCTCCTTTTAATCAGTTCAAAGTCAGACTCATTTCCGTGTTGATGGGCCAGCACCATCTTCAGGGAATACTCATGATCTCTTTTCTGCTCATTTAAGGGATTTAGGAATATCTGGTAGACAGCATTTTATTGGAACCCATGAGGCCCATATAAAGCATGAGGGACGTTGACAAACCTGTTTTTGGTTTTCATAGAATTTCTTTCTCTATTTTATGCACAGCCCTACCACTTGTCCATGGAAGGGGCTGTTTCAGAAAATGACAGTCTTTCTGGGGGCAATTCAGTCTCATATGTGAGTCCTTGATAGTAAAAGGTATTTAAATTTAAAAGCATATTTTGATATGAAGTCTTTGGAAACTCCCTCCCTCCCAGTTATTTGGATACTTTCACCAAGTAAAGACCTTGGGGCTGGCTGCTTCATGCCTCTTTCGTTTTCCCATTCAATCTATTTTCACTGAAAAGGAGACATAAGCAGTGAAGCCAATATAGTTTTATTGGATCCAATGCACTGCCACTAAAACAAATATATGTACACTCAGGCCAATACACTTTTATTAAAACAAATAGAATTTAATTCAAACCAGCATTCAATACGTTTTCTCAAAGCAATGAAATTAAGCTCTACCAGTACTTCTGCTCAATATGTTTTCCCAATCAAATCCATTTGAACAAAGTGAAATATATTTATCATAGATAACACATTTTTTATTAAAAACAAATTCACTGAAACCAAGTTTCCCTTTGAACCAATAGATAGCAATTCTAACCAGTTTTACAATTAGATCATAGAAATGAATGTATTTTTACTTTAGCAAAAAGCATTTCCATTTGGGTCCATTTTAGAGCACACTAATGAATAATATAAGTTGTTCCAACAATGTCTTTAATGGAGTATTTTCTCAAAAGTATGTCCTTTGGGTTGAAGTAGATCTAGAAAATAAAAAAAAAAACCACTCAGGGAGAAAGAAGTATACTGGGAATATGAGTACAATAAATTCATACGTGTAATGATTAATTATTTAAGTCTACCTATGCGTGCTCAGAGGGAAGCTGTCAGAGGTGTGTGAATGCACAAAGACATGCTTGGAGACATTTGGTAATTGTGATTGCTACTATGCCACATTGTCCAGAAAAATCCTTCTTTATTAGTGTTCAAACATATTATAAATTCTCATCTGTCTGAGGTTAACTAGGGATACCATGCGTAGAAAGGTGTATTTGTATGCTTCTTGGAAGGGATCTCAATCTGGGTGTCCAGGTCACAAACCATCTTTGGATTTTCCAAGAACCATGGAGAGGGAGAAGAGTTTCCAAATGCCACATCTTTTTGTGGGGGAGGGGACACACAAACTCACTTACTACCTACAAGCAAGAGCACCCAAATGCTTTCTACCTCTACAGAGGGCCACTCTGCTCCTGACATGAGGCCACCCCAGGCAGAGAGGCACATCTGGAGAAAGTAGAGCCCACTCCTTTAGGGACTATTGGGACTCTAATCAGTGGCTGATATGAACCCACCCTGTCTGTCTCTTCAGTTTTCTCTGTTTCTATCCTACCCCTAGACTGCAGGACAGAGCAACAGAACCAAAGAATTGTACTGTCTTCACTAAGCAGCCTAGAACATGTTCTTCAAGGCTATGGGTTCCAGTACTAGTTCCTCCTTCCTGCCAGGAAAGGTACAAAAAATATAGTTTCTGCATACAAGTCATCAGGCAAATAATTCAAGACACTCTGGGGTACCCTTGCCTAGAAACACAGCTAGTCACAGAGTCCCCCTGAAACATGGCTAGTCTCAGAGGAACTCTTGAGAACATTTAGCACAAGATGTTCAGTGCACAATTGTTTACAAAGCTAAAACATGAGAAACCCAAATATCTAGCACTGAGGATTGACTAAATATATTGTAATAACACCTTCCTGATGTGTCTATGGTATTAATATAAACACAGTTTTGCAAGCATTCAAAGTGAACTTGTAGAGATAGTTATTGAATGGAAAATGTTTATGGTGTTATTAAATTTAAAAAATTAATGAAAAGGATGTGTAATTTTTTTATTTTTGCAAAATAGACATTCATGATCTCATAAGCAAAAAGTTGGGATGATGCCACTAAACTGTTAATAGAGGTTAAATGAGTGGTGGAGTTATAGACCTCTCTCTTTCTAAATTTTTTTAAATAACCTTCCTATAATGAATATGTATTATTTTTGATGTAAGAAGATTTTCTTTTATTTAGAAAGTCATTCATTTTCTAAAAGGCAGTGGCCAAATATTATACTAATGATCTCAGGTGCCTGGTAACATTTAATGCCTCTGTTTCTTTCCCGTAATTTCGGTTCAACCTTCTTTGTCTATCATTCTATTTTTTTATTGAGTTTATTATAAAAGTGATGCAGATTATTTTGAGATTCATATTATTTTGAAAATATATTTGGATTAAAAAACCCAAAATATCCTATAGAAGATTCTAAACAAATATAAATATGTGACCATGATTATGCAAGGAAAACTTTTGCTACTTTCTCAGGGACATGATGTGTCCATAGGACCCCAGCGACACTGGGTGGGAGACACCTCAGGAGGAACCCTGAGGCTTAGGATTCGTTTCATTCCTATTGCTCTGCGTGGTACAAGAGCCTCTATCCTGTGTGTGGTACTTGAGACTGTGGGTCAACTTCCTTCCCTGAGGGGTCAGCTAGGGTGCCCCCCTGTGGCCTGGAGCCGTTGGACAGTGAGTCAAGGAACTGCCCACCGTTATCAGGGTCCTCTTTCTGGTTTTTTTCCTGCACAAGTTTGGTTCCTGCTCATTGGGTCAGCCTTTTAGTTAACTGGGTCTTTATTTGGTGTTTTCCTGTGCCCAGCTGTGGAGAGGGAGAATGGGAACAAGAAGGAAGAAGGAGAGAGGAATAGTTTGGTGGTTGGTGGTACAGAGAGATACAGACAGACAGAGAAACAGAAGAGACGTACAGAGTATACAGCATATGTTTAATTAATACTGACATTTATCCAACTGTAGTTGAAACCCTGGGTGGAAATAATTGCAGTTCACTGTATTGTTTTAGATGAAAATGGTAGAAATAAATGGAACTGTCAAAATTGTAAACCTTCCCATCTTCATTAAAAATAAAGAGTTAAGAAATGAAAGTAAGCGAGGAGGCAGGAATGTTCTGAGATTTCTTTTCTCCCCCAAGGCAATGTTCCTGATGAAGGCTGGCATTGAAGCATCCTGTTTTCTGTCCTGCTACTAAGAATTATTTCACTTTCTCCTGCCTTGGGAAGGTTTGCTCAGAGGACCCTTCTTCTTCCAGCCCGTGCTTCCTACGCCAGTTAGCCTCCTTCACTCACCTTCAAAGTCTCCCACTCACCAATTCTTACGTCTGGTCCTGGGAAAATGCCTTGTCCTGATGCTGCCGGCTCATTTACCAATCTAAAGCTCTTATTGCCCTCTGAGGCAGACATCTTATTCTACAGAGGTAGAAATAAAGCCGCAGAGCAGTTGAGTAACTGACCCTGGGTCTCAGAGTTCCTGTATGAGTTGAGTGACAGAACCAGTCAGCTGACTTGAAAGCAAGTGATCCAGACCCCTCCTCGCTGCTTTCCTGGGAAGTCTTGCGGCTCTCCTGGCTCACAGAGCACCTGGTACAGGATATGAAACTGAGGCCCAGGGAGGTGAAGTGGCTTGGCCAAGGTCACCTGATTGTGCCAGTTCGCCTTGGGCTGTTGCCACCCGCCACAAAGCACAGCTCATTATATTCAAATACTTTAGCAAATATATTCAGATGCCAAAAACCTGCTACTAAAATTACTGCCAGTGTTTTTCTGAGAAAGCAGCTTATTTCCAACCTCTTTTTCTATCCATTAAAAAAAGAAAAAAAAAACAAAAACCCAGAAGCCTAATAAACAGCACAGCTGTGGTTTTGTTTCATCTCCTTTCATTTCCTCCCCCTGCCCTCTGGTGGGGGTACTGATGTGTGACAACCTGCCTCTAAAATGGGCCAGCAGGAGAAGGAAAGGCTTGGAAAAGAGAGGGAAAAAAATCTCTCTTTTTCTCTCTCTCCCCCCACCTTTCCCTCTTTCTCTCCCCCCCCAACCCTAGCGCCCCCCACTCCCTATGTTCTGCCTATGTTGCTGGGAACCCAACCTCAGTCCTTCAGGCTTGGGAAGTGGCTGAAGCCAAAGGCTACTCTGTGAGGGAAAGAGACAGATACACCAGGGCACTGGGAAGTACTTGGATACTACAACCCCCCCACTGTGGGGCAGGGAGCAAGTTGGCTTAACCCCTGTCTGTGGCTGCTTTTTGCAAGGCAGAGGGCCTATGGCCCCTTTCTATCACATTCATAGACCCTATCAAGACAAGAGACCAGATGGAGACATTTAATATTTCTTGCAATATGGAGATTTGTTTATTGAGGCACACAGGGGAAAGAGAACGGATTTGAGAAACGGGGATTTTGTTTCAAGTTGGGTCTAAATTACTATATAATCATTTGGCTAGGGGCTTTGGGAAAGTTATTTAACCTCTCCAACCTCAACTTTCCTATCTGTAGAATGAGATACTAGCTCACAGTGGGTTCTCAACATATCTTTAATAAATTGGAATTAGCGTATCCAAAATTATTTAGGTTGCTGGCATAAAATAAGCAGAGTAACGCCCTTCATGTACATTTTGAAACCAATTGTCCAGTTTGGAGCTAAATTTAAAAGCAACAAAAATCTTAAGGACTGAATATCCCTGGGGCAATCCTAAAATTTTTAAATCTGTGAGTTCTGCAGTGATCATCTCCTGGAGGCAGTGCACAATGCACACAGTCAGACCTTTGTATGTTGTTCAGGTTGTTAGATCAACTTGAATTTGTGGAACCACTCACTTAGGATAGTGATATGGGCGAACACACACACGCAGGCGTGCACACAGATGTGCACTGAGTCACATACAGTATCAGGGAACTCACACTAAAACAAAGGTGGGCCAGTAAGGAAGGGCAATCCATTGCAGTCAACCATTCAATCCACATGGGTGACTACAGCACTCAACAATGAGCGTAAGTTTTCTCCCTAACATCTCAACAGGCCCGCATATCCACAAGCCCTTAAATAATGTATTTATTATCCAAACACCAAAAGACATTTTGCTGAAATCCAAAAGAATCTGTCAAGCAGGAGAAAGGAACTAACTGAAAGGAAGCTAAGTGGCGTTTCGCAGCTGTTTCATCGCATCACAACTTCAACAAAACCAAGCCTGTCCTTGCCTTGTCCCTGCCGGCTCTGCCAGCACAGTGAGGAATCGGGGCAGATTTCAGTTTTAAATGCCTCCTAATATCATTTGGGTAAATTAGCTTATGTGGCTGGACTTTGTGTTCCGGCCACAGAGAATGTTCTTTCCTGTCAGAAGCTCCAACAGCCCAATGCCATGGTGAAATATCAGTAACCTCTTAACATTTTTCTTGATTTCTTTAAGAGTGAACATTAGACATATTAAGAACAACAGCCCAATCATTAAGCCCTGTGCGGTTCTCCTAGGAGCCAGCTCTGTGGCTTTAATCAGATTATGGACAACTCATTCTCGTCCCAGCCATTTATCTTCTTTGTTTACACACACACCAAGTGGCATTCTTCTTAGCACCAAAAAAAAAATAGTAATCAAAATTGAGGACAACAAAAGACCTTTCATTATTTAAGGTGTTAAGTAACATCTATTTGCTTTCATTAGTTTCCAAACAACAAGTACACTGGTTCTGATTAAACCTGGCATGTGTTAATTATACTCCAGGTCTGGGGTAGTTTTGTCAACAACCAAGGATTACTTAAGGGTGAAGCCCGAGCTGAAATTTGAGGCTCCGGGGCCTGCAGAGTCACAGTGTCCATGTGCTTCCTCAGTGAAAGTTTCCAGCCTCTGAATGGCAGCAGCGGATGTGAGCTTGTCAGAGAAAGTTACAATTTTTTAGCTTTGTTTTGGTTTCCAGCCCCCAGCTTTATCACCCGTTTTATGGGCTGGAGTTAAGTGGCGGTACAATGCAGTTTGCTCTCTTACAGCTCAGCGCTAACAGCCATCATGAGCCATAATTAGAAGTAAAACCACCACATAAATAACATGGCAGAAAAATTGCCACTCTGACGAGCCAGACTTTGGCTACAGGAAACTTCAGCAGGTCCTGAGTATCCATCATACTTAAGGGCACTGCGCGTTTTAGTCCATATTTGTCTTACTAAAGCCAAAATGGGAGTCATTTAGACTTTCAAACTCAACTTTTAAAGATAGACAATGCCCGTGTCAACAGAGTGTCTGCTGCTAAGTATGATATAGAAACACTTTTCCTAGAGGCCCAGGATGGCTGCAAGGGCTGGGAGGGAGAGGAGGTTGCCCAGGGGCAAGGCAAGGAAAAGAAACTGGTCAGGAACAGGATGCTGGGACTTCCCCCAACGGGAAGTAGAGCGATTTTTCACTACAGAATCAAGAAGTGCCTGCTCACCACTGAGCCTGGAAAAATGACACTTCCCGCTGAGACTGGGTCTCGTCTTGCAAATGCTGCTTTCGTGCCTTAAACTTAATGCTGAAACAGGAACAGGGAGACTAACGTATTACATTTTACATCGATTTTCTTTAATTCTCATAAGCCTTGAGAAGTCACAGAGAAGAAAATTAATTGGGTCCTGCACCTGAAAGCGGCCCTAAGGAAATAGGACCACAGTCAGTTTTCACATTTAGCCAGCCAATTTGCAAAGAGGCAGGGAAGCCCTTCAATAATCAGAACAACTCCCTTTTATTCTGAGTAGCCTCCATGCAGGGGTTTAGAAAACAAACCAAATAGAGTGAACTTGTAGTAGAGAGGACATGTTTTGTAGTGAGCAGTGTTTTTAAAAGCCTACATCATTAAAAAAAAAAAAATTGATTTAAGTACATCTACTTGCTTTTTAAAAATAAGTCATAGATATTTTTCTATTGATCAGTAGGAATAATTAAAGCCTAGTCTGTATGTGGAATGAAAAAGAATATTCCTTTGCAAAATCCAGAAGCTCACATGTGTTCTCTAAAAATGATGGTTTACTTTCTCTTTTTTTTCTTTGGCAAAGTCAATCAAACAAAAATAAAAACAAAATAACATTCATCAAAAACTCTCTACGGAGATTTTTTAAAAACCGGGTGTCTGGTATTAAGCAGTGCATTTAATGAAATGGCTTTAAACTTACGTAGGTAACAGCTCCATTTCACATGTGGATTTTTATCGGCATTTGTACCTACGCAGGCCACATATGATGAGACACCGACATTATTTAAATTAAGATATGAAGTGCTTTTTTTTTTTGTGGACCTGCTATATTCTAACAAATTTACTGCATGTCACAGAAAACACATAGCTTTGCCAAAGTTGGTGAGTAGCCCAGCATGGTTTATCTCCAGCCCACAGCTCTTTCCCTGAATTCAATACTGCAGGCACAATTTAATGCAAACCCAATTTATGACTTAATGCTCTGGGGACTGTAGTGGGAGATTGTTACATTATTCTTTTCTAATCCTATTTGTGTTTTAATTTGCTAAGTCTGTAATGAGGTGCATGCCTTGAATAGATTCAAGATCTTTCACATTGCTTTTGACTTTGTTTAATATAATAGATTTTACAGTTTGCATTAAATACCCAGGTGCTACGGTCAGTATTATCTCTTTATTTTCTCAACTAGAGTGAATAAAATTATACCGTGAAAGTAATTGTGTACATGTTTCCTTGTTTATTGTAATGGTTTATTTCCTATTATAATTCTTGATTCAAATTACATCTAAGTTCTCCAAAAGTCAATTCTCCATGGGCTCTTACTTACCCTTTCCACACAATTGTTAGTCTCTGAACAGAACCGGTCTTGGTTGACAATTGATTAGTTGAGTAATAATAGAATAAGTTTTCTAGTCTGAGTTGTGATTCTTCAATGAAACAGAAAGGAAAGAAGGAAGGGAGGGACAGAGGGTGGAACAGGGGAGGGAGGGAAGGGGAGAGGTTGGGAGGTTGGGAGGGAGCCGTGTCATTTTATTTCTGGTGTTCCGCAGAAAGGTACCATCCCTAATCAGAGCTCCTACATCACCCAAATCCACAGTGTGTCATTTGCTGTCCATAACTGTGTTATAGCCAATTATAGCTAAATTCTCTGTTCGGTATGCACAATCAAAGGGCGTCTGGAATGCATTTTGCTATTTTCTGAATCCTATTATTGCAGACATGTTTATTACATTCAGAAGATGACTTTCTGAAATTACATTGGAATTGTACAACCCACCTGCCATTTACAAACAAAAGGACCTAAACATTTCTTAACTAGGAGAAAGTTCATTTAGTTCTTTCCTGGTAACTTCTCCTGCGTTATTCTCTTCCATAACCATTTTTGTAAGACTCGTTGCTCAAGCCTCCATATATTTGTAGAAATATCTAAACTCTCCAATGAATGTTTATTTTCAAATTAATAAAAACGCAGCAGGGCAGGTCAAAAGGGAGTTGGCAATTGGCTGCTGATGCCTGTGGTAGATGCTTAGGACCATTTCATTGTGAAATTTTTCTCAGGCCATGAATAAAGGTGTCGTAAAATAATCCTAAATTATCACTACTTGATCGCCCTGGAGTAACTCCTTCAGGTTGCCTGCCAAGAGAAAAGAACTTGAAGTTATGTCCTTAAATTTCATTCGGGGCCATTTTAAGAGGAACATGAATGGTGTTGGAAAGACACATGAGATCTATTTGAACACATAGCACCTCATCATTAATTATTAAGGGAGAAATGAAAGCATTTCTAAACTAAACGTTTTCTTTTTCCTTTCTACTGAAGTTTATGCTGTTAAGATCCAACACTCACCCCACCCCCTGCTTACTTTATTACTGGTATTTGCCTCTCAGAGCCAGGGGATATTACTACCTTTTTATTTGCTATTTTTACAGGACCCAACAAAGTGCTTTTAAAATATATAACCACTTAATTCAAGTCAAGCTTCTTCAATACTCCTTTCATTCAAGCCCTTTCTAATTTGTTTTCCTCCAGCCAGGAGCCGGGAGAAGACACTATGATTTATGTTTTCATTTATTTATTTTATTTGGGCTTTTCATTTAAGAAGAGAAATTCTGCAAACCCCCACCGCCCTCGATTCTACATCATCTCACCCCACTCCACCCCTTTGTATTTGGACTATTAAGACTTCCTCAAGGCCAGACTTTGGAGTTTTAAATGCATTTCTTCAGAGTTTCAGTCTCTGTAGAGATGAGGTTTGATCTGGGAGTTTCTGGGTGCACCACATTGGGGAGATCTCTTTACACCATTCAGGGTGGCAACAATCCAGTGCTCTAGATTTCTGTCTTCTCAAGGGCTGGCTCTGTCTTTGTCTTCTTTATCACTTCATACCTGCCCAGTGCAAAGCACCCCACCTTGAGGCCCTGAGGAATCCAGTCTGTCCCCAATGATGACAAATGATTTCCCATGGAATTGGAAGACTATAGGTATTTGCCTTGGCAGCAGGAAGAATAGATCTGTCAAATCAACATATTGCTTTTATTTGAGGGCTAGACATGGGGGTGCTGGTGGGAGCAGGAAATTTCTATGACTGTTCTAAAAGCTTGGGCTTAAAAGTCCCACAGCTATGGGTTTCAGTCTTGGCTTTGCTGCCTAAATAGTAGTTGTATTTTTTTTTTTAAAGATTTATTTATTTATTATACATGCAAGAACTGGGGTTTAGGCCAGAGATGCAGGGCCGGGGTGGGGTGGGGGTGCTGAAAGGATTCATCAGAAAACAGGCAGATCTACTGAAATACACAGCTGAGGGGAGCAGCAGGTGAGACAGGAGGGGTCTGCTGTGCCATATGGGTCACCTCCCTGGCCGGGGATTGAACGCATGCTGCAGTGGTTGCAGATAGCTTCATAGTGCTGTGCCTGAACCCCTTGCACAGGGAGGCTCCCTTAAACAGTAGTTTTGAACAAGTTTCTCCTCTCTCCATTGATCCAGTCAGGAAATACTCACTAGCATGCCATGCACTGAGTCAGGAACAGGGGGTGATAAGCAGAGACATAGATGTAGCTCCTGTGCGCACTGATCTAGTGGGTCCAACAGAGGGACAAACATTTACAGTAAAACATGGTCAGCATGGTGGTAGGGGAAGCCAGGAAGTCTTCCTCTCAAAAATGATATATAAGTGACTGGAGATTTATTTCCTTAAGTGTAAAATAGGAGATACTAGGATACCTGCCTCATGGGGGCACTATGAGAATAGGTGAGATTATGTACAATATTGCTGCCCATGTGAGGTAAAACCATAGTGAAAGAAGAAAAAAGAAAGCAATTATTATCATTACTGCTAGGTATGATTTCAGGATTCTGTAAGAAATTATTAGAGAACAACATTTCACCTTTAATACCCAAGTTTTAGTTTTAGTTTATAGTTTTAACTTTTTTTTTACAGAGAACTAAATAATAATGTCATCTATAGAAAATTAAAGTAAGTTTGAAGACAAATGAACTTGAATTAATGCGCTCTCACAAGTAAAAAAATCACTAGCAATTGAGTCTTCATCAAAGACCAGTTTCTCTCAGGCAGAAATGGCTGAGGCAACTCAGTTCTACCCACTTCAAAAGTAAACTTGTCCTCCCCACTGATCTTGGGCATCCCCAGCAAAAGGCTGTTCCCCTGTAGCATTTTGCCAGATTATACATGGTAATCGCATCTACTTGCAGTTAAAGATAGGCAGGAAGTATTTTCAAATGTCTATTAACACACTGGGAATCACATTTGCTCACTCTAAGTTCAAAAGTATTTCCACTGAGACAAACTTTGGCTCCACCTTCCATCAAACAAAACAGCCCTTTTAGCAGACTATGGTTGACTCTAGGAAGTGCGGTGTCTGGTGGACACCTAACAGTGTGGGGAAACAGCACAACTCGTGGAAATAGTAAAATAATCAAGCATTAATGTGCATGATCTTCAAATACTTACACAAATATCTGCAAAAATCATGTGTTAGCTGAACTGCAACAGAATTCCTCATAGGGGAGAAAGCTATCTTCACTTTAGCAAAACTTAACCTGGGCCATTCTAGTGTCTTCAGATGAAGGCCAAGACAGAGGCAATTTGCTCTGTTTATCAACCTTGAAGGAATCTGGAAGTTCTGAGAACAGCCCAAGAAACAAAAGAATATTATGAGGGAGAGGGATAGATAGTGAGTAAAAGATGTTCAGGAGGAAAGCTGGCAGAAGGCTTACCTGGATGTGTGCATGATAGAGGAAGCACATGAGAAAATATCCCCGATGTTCTTAGATAGCAGTTATCTTCCAAACTGCATTGTTAGGGAACATATGCTTCATGCACACACACACTCAGAGAATTGACCCCATGGGGCTATATACATTGCATTAAATAAGTTATTGGGGTTCCTCGAAAAAAACTGGCACTGTCTTGGTGGCCATAAGCAGAGGAGAGATAGCAGACTTGGAGTCCAAGAGAGTTTCAGAGGCTTGTAGGAACAAGCAGAAGACACAGCAGAAGACAACCCCTAGAAAGTCCCAGAAATCATGGGAGACAATGATATTCATACAGCATGTGGACAAGAGGATGTGAGCCGTTTATCCCACCTGAGCTCTAGGTCAGTAAATAAAATGTAACAAGTCTTTTATTCTTCTTTCCTTGGATATTCTCACTAAGTTAAGGTAACCTGAAAATTTAAACATCTGTAGTGGCTGACCCCTCCTTTCAGGTTTTGGAGTAACTAACAAGTTGGAAAGACGACATGAGCTGCTTTTTTAGTTTCAGAAATGCCAGCAATGAATCCTTTGCATTCTAAGTGCTATCCCTTTAAGGGGAAGAACACACTGTCATCAATGAATGGTTGCTGATCTAATGACTAATTGATGGCAAGAGTCTCTAATGACCTAATAGCTCATTAAGGTTGACTGAGCCAGCAGGGGTCTTCAAAAATGTTTTCTATTCCACTCTGAGGCTTTGTGAGTTTTCCTGTACAGACTACTGCCCAGGTTATTAAACCTACAAATGTGAGACCACAGCAAGAACAGGGCAGACCTTCACAAACATAACCTAGGAGTATACAGCAAACATGGATCCCACGTGACAGAGGCATATAACACTGCCAAAATTCTGCAATGAGAAGCCAGAGAGAGGCATGCTGGGAACCAAATGGATTCCCAATAGGTAACGACTTATGCCAAGAATTGAGTCATCACCAGGATAGTGTGGGAACAACCTCAGAGTGAGTAAATTCAGCATTCATTAATCATTTAATAGACTGTTTATTAAATGCCACTACCACATATTGTAGGAAGTATGTGCAATACTACACACACTATCAATACTTCATATATGTTATATAAGATTTACCCAAAGGTTCTGGCCATTTCACCTATGAAAAAATTACCTCTGGCAAGGTAAGAGTCTCCAAGGAGTTATGTAACATGTGTGTGTATATGTATATATACATAGCCAATAGGGATAGATCTGGGACACAAATCCAGGTCTTTCTCCAAAATTCCTCCTCTTTTGTTTCTCACTACATTGTCCCATAGTAGGGTTCAAGCAATTCAAGCATTGTGTTTCTTAATATTTGTCTCTGAAGACAGAAAGAAAGGTGGTCACAGTTGGTATCCATTAAAAATGAAGTAGCCAATTCTGAAGCATGCATAATTGAAATAACCAGGTAAGCCCCAGGTGATGGTCAGGAAGAAAGCTCTTCTGCTCGTCTTTCCAGCACCAAGCCCTCCACTTCTGGGCTGTCACCAGGATGCTGCATGGCTGGACAGATGGGTTTCCTTCCTGGCAAGGACTGTCATCTACCCATGAAGCCGGAACTGCCAAGAAACAGGAAGGGGGAGGTGAAAAGCAAACACCCGGAAGAGGGTCCCTGTAGCTTAGAAGAGCCTCTTGTTAAATTGGTTATGATAGTTTTTATTCAGCACAAGTCCCGCCTTATGTTTAACTGACCTGAAGTTTTAAGTGAAAACAATCATCAGGAAGCAACCAGGACATCAAGAGCAAGGACAAGGGACAGATATCCAAAAAGGGGTATGTCCAGAAATTTGACCAAGATATTTGTCTTTCAGTTTCCATCCAGGGCTGAGGGGCAGCTCCCAGGGGCATTGATTCCTTAGCACTTCAGGCTCTGGCTGGCCCAGGGAGGGCCCTCTGGTGGGATGATGGCGCAGGATGCTCCATGCAAGTGCCCAGGGAATCAGAGGATGGTTTGGGAAGCATCTGCTACATCTGCTTTTTTCTAGAAGAATGACCAGAACAGCCTCCAAGCCTGCATCTGTTCATGAACACCCAGAATAGGAACATATTTTTACCTTAGTAGTGTGTAGTTGCTGCATCCTGCACAGCACCATGAGAGTGTATAATGCCAGCATAAACATCCTAAAATATGTCAAGATATGGAGAGGCAACTGTTCATCCCTCTTTTAAAGGATTCAGGCAATGTTGGTTGACCTCTATTATAGAACTGGCATATATTAGCTGAAATAATACTTTAACAGTTTTTTAGTACCCAACTATATGTTCTGTTATAAGGAATAGCAAATGTTTAATCATAAATATTTTAATGGCTTCAGGGATTCATGGTATTCAATGACCGTGTTAAATGATAATAATCACATCTGGTTTATTACTATAGTAATTCAGCAGCTTCTCTTCAGCAGTTATTTTTTATTATATGTGCTATGCTACTGTCATGGTCATTTATAGCAGTAATATTTTAAAGTGGCTCATTTGTTTGTTTAAGGACAGTTTCACAATATATTTCTGTATTAATATACATTTCGCACTATTATTTCCAAGCTGCCACTGGAAAATTGATCCTATCCTGTTACGACTGGAGAGGCCAGAAGACACAGGAAATACCCCAGCAGAGATGGAGTGGGGTGGCCACAGAGGGCTGTCCTGGGGCTCACCAGGGTTATGACAACTGCTACCGAATCCTGTTCATAAATGTATGAACTAAGAAAGAGTTAAGAAATGATACTTACACACGGATAACCCAGATTTGGGGAGACATTTCAAGCAAAATACTAGAGGCAAAAGCTTTGGGGAAAACCCAAAGACAAGTGGTTGGCGAGGCTAGAAGCAGTTACCAGTCCTTGGCAGGCATCTCGGTTTCAATAGCAAAATAATAGTGAAAACACAGAGTGAAAAAAATGTGTACTTGCAAGAGTGAAGCAAGGGCCATTTAAGGCTAGCGGGTAGATGGCCTAGACATTGATATCAATTTCAAATCTGCTTTAAGTGGGCATTAAAGTGAAGTGCAGGGGTGTGGGCGAGCAGCCCCAGTGTGTCCAGAGGAGCAGGTCTTATGCTGGACGCATGAGCAATGCTCCCTACACTTTTGCCCTTATGTCACAGGTGTTCTTGTGATGGAGCAAATATTAGCCTGAAATCACATATTGCTTTTTAGTGGGGGTGTGTTGGGGTGGGGGGAGTCTTACTAACCCAGAGGAGTTAATTTTCTGTGACATTCTGCTGAACCAGGTTGTAAGAAATTCAGAGGAGCTGGGAGGAAAGTGCCAGACTCCTGCTCTGCTTCCTCTTGGCTGAATCCTGATTGGTTGGGTGACAGAGGGCAAATGGCTTTTACGGCTATGAATGATGTATGACTGTAAAATGGTCTGTAACCAGAAGTGCCAACTGACATGCCTGCTGATTTAACGGACACCCAGGGTTATGTTTGCACAGAGACGCTTAAATAAACACGTGCTAGGTTTGAGGTCGTTTACTAAGCAATCATTTCTCTAGCTCTTCTTTTCCGTTTTATTTTACTTCATCATAAATACGAGGATAGTAAAACGATGATTCCTTTTTTTATAACAATGGAGATTTACTCATTGCAGCGCCAGGTCCTTTCTCCCTCTACAGAATCAGGCTCTTTGTCCCTCTTCCGGCCTGCAGGGGGCGCTGCGATCGACTAGGGGAAGGCGAAGCAGGATGGGCTAGTGCAGCCAGTTGGAAGGAGCTGCCTGTTGGGAATGAAAGAGATTTTTGTCTAGTTTTTACATTCGTTGCATTAGAGAAAGAAAGCCCTGAGGTCGCTGTTTAATCAGCAGAAGAGGAACATTTCTGTTCAGCTACAAATCAGAAAAGACACCGAAGACATGGAAGACCATTTTTTCATGATAGTCCTCAAACTGAAAAGTATCCCATGAGTGAGTTTATTGGTGTCATTGGCCATATTTACTACACCCATGACGGTGAGAGTAATTCAAAGTCAGAGTTGGTCTGGATGCTTAATCTAGATGACTTTCATATAGTTAGAGGCATATCAATTTTACGGCATGTGTAAGTTTTCTTAAATAAATTGATCACAAGACCTCATAGAATAATTCCTACCTACCCCATGAGATCTATTTAACTTTATAGGCCAAGCTGAGTCAGTAGTGGCAAATAAAACTCCAAATTTTGCCCACTGGTTGGCAACTATTCTTCCTAAACTCTTCTATGGGGCCTCCAAGCTGGCCCTGCCCGTTGATCCGAGTTAGCACTCAAACTATTTGCTGCTCCTGTCCTAGGGTTTTCATCTCTTCACTTGCTTAGAATTTACAGAAATTCCTATCTATTCCTAATCCATGGATGGTTTTTAAACAACTAATAGATTATTCATTTTTAAAGAGTATATAAAGGTGTGAACCTATTTTTGTCCAGTGCCTTTTCCAATGATAAATCTTCAATCAATTTTTATCTATGATAATTAGCCTATTCAAGTTTTCATTTCTTCTTGGATCATTTTGACAATATTTGCTATGAAACTGTTTATTTTAGGTTTTCAAATCAATTGCTGTTGAGTGCATGTAGTCTTCTTTCAGTTTTTAAATAATCTCTTTTGTATCTGTAGTCACACCTCATCTTTTCTTATTGCCAAACTTGTATTTTTTTAAAGCTTTTTAAAAATATATATTTATTTATTTATACAAGCACTGGGTACAGCCAGAAACACGGGAGGGTGAGAGGATTCACCAGAGCCAGAGCAGAGAACAGAACACCTTAGATCACCATGAGAACAATGGTTAAGATATGAAGTCTTTTTAATTGCTAATATTTTTCTGTTTTATTGTATAAGATTTGGTTCAGAAATTAGTTTGTATACTTTGAATCCTTGATTTTAAAAAAATGCTATTACTTATTCAAATTCTTGTAACTAGTTTTACTTGCCTATGTGTAGGCTCAAGGTGTACAATGAGTTAATTTGATATACTTACATAATTGCACTATACCTACCACCACAGTGTTAGTACCTCAGTCACATCCCATTCTTATTATTTCTTTTTTGTGGTGAAAACAATTAAGATCTCATCTCTTTGAAATTCATTACCCAATATCATTGACTATAATCACTATACTGTGGATTAGCCCTCCAAGACTTACTTATTTAGTAGGTGCAAGTCTCTGAACATCTTTGAAAAGGTAAAATCCTCTTGCCCTCTCTGAACAACAACTGACATTTAATCTAAATTAACTATTGGGACTAAAGCAAGTCAAAGCAATGAGACAAAGTATTGCTCACACTCCTGAAATAGTGACACGTCATCCCTAAGGTTGACAGTTACTGTGCCAGAGAAAATTACTCCAGTCTGACATGTCACATCTCTGGCTTGGTGAGACCCTAGGACTCCTTAGTCACTTCAGTGTCCTCATTTAATTGAGATAACAGAGCTTGTTGGTGGAATGTGAGTGATAAAGACAAATATATTTGAACCTGACCATCAGTAAGCCTGATGGTTCAGTAAGATAAACATGTCCAAATTTTCAGGCCATGAAGGAGGAAGTAACATTTGAAATTTTGGTACCATCATCATACACAATGGACTAAAGGAAAGAAGTGACTTAATTACCTGGGATTTCAGTCTTTATGTAGAATTATTTTTGAGCCCATAATAAACATCATAGTCTGTGACCCCAAAAGACCACCTAGTCACCCAAACAGAAGGTGGCAATCGCTTGGCAAATTCATCCATGTAGACTCTGGTCTCATCTCTATGTCATGCATCTATGACTGCAAATTGATTGTACCTGGAGACACTGTTTCATGCTGGTAAGTCTTATTAAATTATATTAAATCACATGCCAAATTGTGTTCTTACTATGAGAAGTGGAACTGTTGTGCAGATGGAACAGTCATGTATATATGACCAGAGCATTACATAAAGTCATTAGCATATTGACCATAAAGTCATTAGCATATTGTTCCACTCTTCTTCCTCCTGCGTATTTCTGTGGCTTCTCAGAAGTACCACTGATAAATGGAGAAATAAAATGTGGCCTATTCCTACAATGGAATAATATCTGTAAATAAAAAGGAATGAAGTAATGATACATGCAACAATGGGGATGAACCTTGAAAATGTTACACTAAGTCAAAGAAGCCAGTCACTAGCTCACATGCTGTATGTTCAATCTCATGAAATGTCCAGAGCAGACAAATCATAGAAACAGAAAGCAAATTAGTGGTAGTCTGGGGATGGGGAAGGAGACTGGAAGTTGGTGAGTGGGAGTTAGCTGCTAAAGGGATAGAGTTCCTTTCCTGGCTGATGAAAGTGTCATAAAATTGATGGTGGTGATAGCTGTACAAACCTGTGAATATATGAAGAACCCATGAATGTATGATTTAAATGGGTGAATTGTATAGTATTGAACTGTATCTGAATAAAGCTGCTACCAAAAAAAGCAGATAAATTATCACTGAGATCATTTAGAGTCATAATGATTTCCAGGCTGACATCTCCACATAAAGTCAATACAAAGTACCCAGTTAAAAAGAGTGTTTATGGGGCCTCCCTTGTGGCACACGGGGTTAAGCACACCACTGTGAAGCAATCTGCAGCCTCTGCAGCACGAGTTCGATCCCTGGCATGCCAGGAAGCATCCCACATGGTGCGGCAGACCTCTCCTGTCTCCGTCAATCTGCCTGTTCCGCTCCCCACTACGTCGTCTCTGGTGAATCCTCTCACCGCCCCCCACCCCGCCACACCTCTGACCTGTACCCCAGTTCTTGTATGTATAAATAAATCTTTTAAAAACAAAAGAGTGTTTATGTATCTTCTACATGAGCATTTCATTCAAGGACAGGTCCTTCTCACAGCACATAGAAGGAGAGTAAGAGAACCCGCAAGATCACCCCAGCACATTTAAAGCCTCTCTGTTGCATCCACTAATAATCTACTAGGAAGCAAGTTCATAGGCAACCCGTGAGTCAACAGCAAGGAAGTGCACATTCTGCCTACATTACCAGGTGGCTTTGCCAATGTTCCAGAGGGACAGTCCTCTAACAGGGAGACAGTGGGAATTTAGGACAACAATAAATCTACTGTAGGTGGCCGTTTTTTTTCTGGGGCTGGCCGTGGGGACTGTGACGCTCACCCATGGAAGGCTGGCTGCATACCTTGTCTCCTGACATGGGGATGTGGGTCCACCTCTCCTACTGACCATCATTTTCTTTGTTCTTATTTTCTACCTTGACAAAAATCTCAACAATTTTAAACTGCTGCAAGATAAACTGAATCATGACTTTTGTTTCACAACTGGCAGCATTGGCTTCATCCACACTGATAATTGCATTTTATTTTTCCCAGTATTTATAATTTCAAAATTAGGTGCTGTGTGGGCAAAAATTAGGTCAGGCTAAAGGTAACAGAGATCCAAAATAGCACTGTCTTCAACAAAACAAAAGTTTAATTATTTCTCAGGATAATTATTAATAATTATTAATTATTAATAATTAATTTCTCAGTATCTTTTTCCCAGAAGAAAAAGATACTCATGATTTGTCATGGCTATAGATAGCAGATTTCTAGAAAGATGCCACTGCCAGGTGTTTATACCTCCAAGATCTGGGGTCATGTAGACAGCGTTCAAATCCAAGAGGCCCCTTTTTAGTTACTGTGTGACCTTGGATAGTTTCTTCTTTGTATTTCGGTTTCTTCACTGGACAGTAGGGGTGACAACAGTACCCACCCTAGAGGGTAATTTGGGGACCAAATCACAAAGCCTCAACCCCGTTCCTTTTACACTGGGGGTGGTCCAGAAATCCCCTCATCATCCAGATTCCTTTGGCTTTATTTGGCATGTCTCCTGCTTCCCACCACGTTAACTTGCCTCCAGAGCTGTCAAACCATAGAGTCTTGAAACTAAGAACGTCCCAGGCCTCCCGTCACCCTCCTTGTATTCCCATCATCATGGCAGGGACTCCTTTGTTCTCAGGACAGAGAGCTGGTCCCTCTTCTGGCTGCCCTGAGTTTCCTACAGGACATAGGAAACAATGTGACAGTATAACCATTCAGCTCCCCATACTAGAATTTGGCTCCCTATTTATAGGAGCTGGAAGATACAGGTCTAAGGCCCTAAGAAGTTGAAGTAAGGGCCCAGTATTGAATAAATGAAAGAACACATTATTTCACAAACATTTGGCAGCAGGCAAGAGAATGAAAGAACTTAAAGTATACTCTCCCATTACTTTATAAAGCAAAACAAACACACACCATAAAATCCAATGACGATATTCTCTTTCCAAAATAGAAAGAATGTCTTATAGCCAAGTTTCATTACTTGCACTGTTGTGCAGCTCTTAACCTCTCAGTCAGTGATGGGCTGCAGAGATGGTGGACCCAACAGGCTGCACAAGATCGGCCGGTGTGTAGTAGGCTAGGCCATGTAGGTGTGTGTAATTATATTCTATGAAGTTCTCATGATGACAAAATCACCTCGTGATGCACTTATCAGGATGTTTCTTGCTGTTAAGCGACACAGGACTGTAGTGTGACCCAAACCCAGAAAGTAAGCCCTCTGTGACATTTCAAGATGTGCTGTTTCTGATCTGCAGTCATAAGGTGCATATTTAAGCCATAATAGCAGCTCACACTTATTGAGCCACACTCTGTGCCTGCATTATAATACCCTACCTAACTCATGACAACCAAGAGGCAGATACTTAATAGTAGCAGATACTTAATAGTACCCAATTCTCCTAGTGAGGAACTTAGAATGTGGAGCAGGTAAGTGATTGAACTCAAGCAGTCTGTCACAGTGTTATAACTATTACTGCCCATCAAAGGAGCGTCAGTACACAAGTAGATGATGAGAGTGAGACAAATTTATTCTACAGGAAAAAAAGTACTATGCCCAACATGAAACAGTAACCAAAAACAAAACAAAACAAAACAAAAAATCCTTGCAATTGACCTGTGAAAAGGGACCTTCAAGCTGACTGAAGTGAAACGATCTTATGCCTGAAACTTCATCTAACTGACCTTTTAACAACAAAAATCTGATTCTTCACTGACTGGCAAGAACCAGCTTCCAGTTAGACTGGACCTCCTCTAAGATTTGTGCAAAGATTTTTTTTTTTCTTTTTCTTCTCTCCATAGTAACCAAGGTCAGCTTGACAAAGACCAATTAATCTCTAAGCAATATAATCTATAACCAGTTCTAATTCTTGGTAAACAACTTTTGCAATCTCATCCTTCTTTCTCCCTCTTTTATTCTTCAAAGGACCTGTAAACACAAAGAACCCCAGCCTGACAACTTGCATCTAATACCTGAACTTGTGCAAGTTTAGACTTGCACACCCAAGACCCCAAAAGCATACCATTATTTTACTTTAGCCTCATTGTGTTTTTCTCAACCAGAAGACCTCCCCACCAATAGGGCCAGACTGTCGTTGAACTGTATATGAGAGCCTTTGCTCCAGGCCACCTCTGTTTCCCCAGTGTGGCCCAGACTGGACCTTTGGGAAACAGTGCACACAGTGGGAGGCTCTGGGAGCAGCTGGCCTGAGTTCAAATCCCAGTTCCCCCACTGGCTGTAAACTTGAGCAATCACTTTTTTATCAGGTTTCCCATCTGTGAAATAGGGAAGATACTGCTTTCCTCAAGAGAGGTCATGAGAACTAAATTAAATTATATCAGACACATAGAGAGCCCAGAACACAATGTGCATTCTATAAATGATGGCTTTTTCTTCCTTCTTCAAGGCAAGAGGAAAAAAATGCAGGATAGCTATAAATTATCAAAAATAAACAAGTCAGTTGCTCTAATTTAGCTACAATTGACCTGAGAATCATAAGCCAAGGGTCACCATGTAAGGAAAGCAAAACCGGTTTGCTCTGCACACCAGTCTCTTGAGTTTTGCTCTTAACCACAAATGGCAAATTAGTTTAATTCCAGGAGAACCAAATCCTACCCACTTTCCAAATACATGTAAGTGCCAAGCATAAGAGATTAATCAATTAGAAAGGGAGCTAACCTTGGAGTCAGTTTGTTTTAAAAAAAGAAAGCTAAGCTTTTGCGTTCCAGCAACCACTCTGCTGAAGCCAGCAGAAATTCCCGCAGTTAGCCTGCGCACACCCCAGCTCTTGCCTAGTTAAGGCAAGGCCTCTGACTGAGCTTTTAAGAAGTTGGAGGCATTAGTTGTTGGAGACAGATGAGGAGATTTTATCAATCAGACAAGAGGCCCGTGGGGGTAATAAGCACTGTAGCCCTATTTCTAATGAGAAAGAAGCCAGTTAAGAGACCATCGTGAAAGGGGATCGAGGCGCCCGCAGAGTGGGTCTGGTCATTTACTGGCCCTGGCGGTGCCTGTCCCACACGCGCTGACTCCACGCAGGCGTCCACATCACAGCCTGGAAGCGCAGTTTTCTCCCAAGTGCGAAACAGCAAAGACAGCACGCTTGCCAGAATCGCCGTCCCATTGCGGTTGTTGTTGTTGTTGTTGTTGGTTGGTTGTTGGTAAGGTGTACTTAAGATCCAAGATTCCTCATTTTATGTATCCCCCTACATCCAAGGCCTGGCCCTTCATGGCTTCAGGGACCAAAACAGCCACAGCCCAGCCAGTTCGTGAAAGTCACAGCGTAGACCTCAGCTGCACCGCCCTGGTGCCTGCCTCGCAGCCGGGGAGGGGGAGGGGGCCACAGCAGGCTGTGCAGGAGCATCAACCCCATAGGTCCACACTGAGGCAGAGCCCCCAGGCTGGGCCTCCTGCCAGCAACTAGTGCCCCCCCACCCCAAAGGTTCACTTACACTTGGACTCAGAACAACCTGTGAAGCAATGTGAGATCACGCCTATTTCACAGGTGTGAAAGCATTGGTGTCTGGTTAGAGCAGGGGTTAGAGTCAGGCCTGCCTTGGAATCCTCCCCTGCCACTGGCCAGATGGCCCTGGGTGAGTTTACTAAGCCTCCTTCGGCCTCACACACACAGCTGCCCATATCAAAGAGATCTTGCATGGATTAAATAAGATAATGGATAAAAAGTATTTAGCACAATACTAGCAGTCCATACTCAAAAAATCATAGATGCAACTATTACAAGTTTAAGAAGAGAAATAATGTACCCAAGATAATGTGGGGAGTGGCATTCACACCATACCTGCCTGCCTCTAACCCTAGACTTTTAAAATAATTTTATGCAATGTTTGATGTATTCATAAGATCACATTTAATGCAACAAAATGAACACTGATGAATCCATCACCTACCTCAAGAAGTAGAATACTGACCGCTATGCCCTGAATTATGCTTATTATAATATTTCTTTAATTAAAAAAATTAACTTTAAAAGAATAACTATAATAAAGAAAAAATCAAAATCAACAAGCAACTATAGGGCCTCCCCGGTGGCGCAGCGGTTGAGCGCTGGGTTGCGAAGCTGCCCGCGGCCTCTGCGGTGCCGGTTCGATCCCCGGCTGCTCCCCGGCCACCGGAGGAGGGTCCCACCTGGCGCGCAGACCTCTCCTGCCGCCCGCTGCTCCCCTCAGCAGTGTACCTCGGTCCTTCTGCCTGCTCTGCTGCCCGCTCTGGCTCTGGTGAATTCTCTCACCCTCCCGCGCTTCTGACTGTACCCAGTGCTTGTATAAACAAAAAACAAACAAACAAACAAACAAATAAATAAATAAACATGCCTCTATTAAAAAAAAAAAAAAAAACAAGCAACTATAAACCAGAGACACACTATGGGGGGAAGGAGGTGGGGAGAGGAGGGATTGGGGTCAAAATAAGGGGGGTGCAATTGTATGGGGAGGGGAATACCAAAAAAATAAATGAATCTTAAAAAAAATTAACTTTATCATATATAAAATCATATAGGCTCTATATAATTAAATATTTCACATATAATCATACAATATGTTATTTGATTTTACTTTTAGAGCTTTTAAAAACTATTGACTATTATCATAGTCTTCTGACACTTGTTTTGTTCACTCAATGTTATGTTTTCCGAGATTCAGCCCAGTGGCTGCATATCGTCATGGTCTATTTACTCTCATTCCAGAAGAATATTCAAATATGCAAATTCCACCAGCTATTATCTAGCTTTCTGTGGATGGATGTGTGGATTGTTTCCAGTTTGGTTTTTGTTTTCTATTTTCATTCATGATGCTGCAAATGTCTTCATTTACACTCTTGCAAATGTCTTCAGGTTCATCTGTGAAGAGCTTCTCCAGTGCCTTCGCAGGAATAGAACTGTTGGGTTGTCAAGACTTTACTTGGGTAAACTTGGGTTGTTCAACTTGACCTCACAATCCCAAAACTGCTCTCTGAAGAGATGATGTCGATTTATAGTCCGCTAGCTACGCAGGAGAGTCCCCGTTTGTCCTCAGCCTCCCCAACATGTTCAGTCAACATAATTTTTGACAATTGGAAAGATGTAATTGTATATCTCACGTGGTTTTTTTTTTATCTTTTTTTGCCAACGAACATTAAAAATTTACAAAAGATGGAATAAAATGACTTTTCTGAAATCCCACCATCCAAAGAGAACTTGAGGGAGGGGGAGGGGGAACACAAACGGGAGCTCCATCTCAGGAATAATCTCGGAATAGCCGGTGTTAACACGCGGACCACTAGGCACCCACCCCCCCCCCCGAAAGTGTCTGGGTCAGTGTGTCAGGGTAGAACAGAAGAATTTGCATCCCTAACCTCCTCAGAGATGTTGCTGCTGCTGGTCCAGGCACCACACTTTGAAACCGTGAGATGAGAACAAGGAGGCGAGGGCACCAGGTGTGTTCAGTAGCACTGCTTTTCAGTGATATCTTCGAAAATGACTTTTCTGTGAGAAAGAGCCAGATTGCCATGTGCGTGTGTCCTGCTCCTGGAACAAGGATCCCTTTCTACCCTCCCTCAGTGCAGAAGGTGCATCCCCACACTGTGGACTTATAGAAATGACACTGCCCAGGAGGTGACCAGACCCAGGCCCCATGCCAACTTTCCCAGAGGTTCTCCCAGACCCCCAACCTTGGTACCTGAGGCACCTATCACATTCTACTTGGGTTTTTGGCAAAGGAAGCAGGGGTGTATGGCCAGGGGGGTGTGCCTAATTTTTGTGGGGGGGTCTTTAATAGTGACTTGCACAGAGGAGATAATCACTAAGAGCTTATTAAATGAAAAAGCAGGGGAATGATCATGTTTAAATCTTACTTTCTACTTTTCCTAACTCATGCCTGCATCTTTCAGGGAATGCCTTTTCTTCATTGAGCAAGAGGCAATACAGAACTTCTTCAACCAATATGTTAAAATGAGAGCTGTTAACCTCCATCCCAGCCTCTTCTGTATTGTATCCTGCACTAGTTATTGCTCCCCACCTAAGATTAAGTCCAGGAAATTTTTGTTCTCAGAGGCCCTCTTTGTTTGTATCTTTTCAGACTTTTATCTTATATCTCCTGTTGGTGCTGATTCAATTTTCTATCAGCCATCCATTGCATTCTACCAACTTTTACTGAGCACCAACTATGTGGCCAGGTTTGGGTAGGCACTGGGGATCCAGCAATGAACAACATCAGACAAAACTCAAGTTGGAGATAAATAGAAAACCAAAAAGTAAATCTACAATATGTCAGAGAGGGGTAAATATGGGGGAAATACACAGGGAAGTGGAAGAGGGTGTGCTGGGTGGCTATGACAACAATCTCAAACAGTGTGGCAAGAAGACCTGTGGATGTGACACCATTTGAGCAAAGACCTGAATGAAGACAGTGAGGGAGTAAACTAAGGGCCACATACCCAAAGACATCGATGGGAAGGGTATCCCAACAAAAGGAATAGAAGATCGGTGTGGTTAGAGCACAGTGATGGGAGGAGGAGGAACTGGGGTCAGAGAGGTAATAAAAAAGCAAGGAAGTAACCGATGGCCTTGACAGCAAATATGAGGATCTTGGCTTTTATTCTGCATCAGGTGGGAAGCCATTGGAGAAGAGTAGGGTGGGACACAGCCTGCCCTGTTTTATTTTATTTTTGACATAGTAACTCAGAAATATTCTTAGGTATCACTTTTGCAATGTCATTTCTATAATTTGGCTTTAAACATGTATTTTTATTAGCAGGAAACTATAAATCAGAGACATTCTTGAGGGGAGGGAGAGGGATCAAAACAGGGGATGGAAGAGCACCAGGGACTGTGGTGATGGTGCACGGGTGAAGTGGTGATGGGAGATTTATGGCGACTACACCTGAGAGAAGAAAGTATGGATTGTACAAAAATGAACAATGTGGGCCTTCCTGGTGGTGCAATGGTTAAAACACAACCTATGAAGCTGTCCGCAGCCTCTGCAGCACAAGTTCAATCCCCGGCCGGCCAGGGAGATACCCACATGGCACAGCAGACCTCTCCTGACTCGCCCACTGCTCCCCTCAGCAGTGTATTTCAGTCAGTCTGTCTGTTCTGTTCCCCACTCTGTCTCTGGTGAATCCCCTTACTCCCTAAACCTCTGGCCTGTACCCCAGCTCTTGCATGCATGAATAAATAAATATTTAAAAATAAAATGAACAATAATGTAAAATATATCTATAAATAAAACTTTTTTTTATTTCATTGAGGTAATATTATTTACAGCACTGTATGTGGTTCAGAGGTACAGGATCATACCTCTTCAGATGTGTGTTCCCAGTCATTCCCACCATCAAGGTTCCCACAGTCCTCCACCAGAGCCCCTTGGGCCCTCTCCCCACATTGCTCTCCACTCTCCTCCACCCCCTCAGGCAACTTTCATTTTATTGACAGATGTTATTGGTTTGGTTTTGCCTGACCTTTTGTTTTATTTCTCTGTTTTCCAGATGTGAGACCATGTGATAGTTGCCTCTTTTCCTCTGTTTGCTTAGCATGATCCCTTCCAGTTCCATCCATGTTATCACAAACAGCAAAAGTTCACCTTTTTTATTGCTGAGTAGTATCCCATTGTGTATATACACCACACGTTTTAATTCATTCATCTATCCTTGGGCACCTAGGTTGTTTCCATAGCTTGGCTATTGTAAATAGTGTAGCAATGAACGTACGCGCGCATCTATCCCTTCAAACTGGTATTTTTTCATTCTTTAGGTAGATACCTAGGAGCGGAAATGCTGGGTCATATGGTAGATCTATTTTTAATACTTTGAGGAAACTCCATACTGTTTTCCATAGGTGCTAGAACAATCTACATTCCCACCAACCATGTAAGAGGGTTCCTTTTTCTCCACACCCTTACCAATACTTGTTATTCTGGTCTTTTTGATATGGGCCATCATCACCAGTGTGAGGTGGTATCCCATTATTATTTTGATTTGCATTTCCCTGACCATCAATGATAATGAATACTTTCTCATGTGCCTCTTGGCCATCTGTATGTCTTCTTTGGAGGTGTGTCTATTAGTTTTTCTGCCCATTTTTGATTGGGTTATTTGTTTTCTTTTGTTGAGTTGTATGAGCTCTTTGTAGATCTTGGATATCAGCCCTTTGTCAGATGTGTGATGTGCAAATATTTTCTCCCATTCAGTAGGGTGTCTTTTTGTTTTAGTGATAGTTTGTTTTGCTGTGCAGAAGCGTTTTAGTTTTATATTGTCCCATTTGTTTATATTCTCTTTTGTTTCTCTTGCCCTTGGAGACAAATCCACAAAGACATCACTGAAGCCTATGTTGTGGAGTGTTTTGCCTCCGTGTCTTCTATGCATTTTATGGTTTCAGGTCTTATGTCCATGTCTTTAATCTATTTTGAGTTAATTTTTACGTGAGCTGTGAGATGATGCTCTTTGTTTTGCATGTCATATGTTTTATTTTAAATGGCAAATTCTAGCAATTTTGTTGCGAATACATGGCTATTGGGTAAAGGCAGAAGCAAGGAGACCTGGCAAGATAATCCAGGAGAGCTGTGATAGAAGCTGGGAAAGAGGTATTGGGGGAGATGTGAGAAGTCTTGGGGTACTCGGTATCATTTGGAAGTCTTTGAAAGTGAAATCTGCCATGAATGCAAGTGGACTTGATTTTGCACTGTTCTAGGTCATACCGGCTCATTACCCAAGGAGATTCTCTCACATGCAGATCCCATGCATAGAAATTGGTTAAAGTCAGAGTTTGTGAAAAACCAATAATGTGTCTGGCTTGTAATTGAGTTCAATCCCCTATTGGTCACAGAGGAAATACCATGCAGATATCTGCTTCAGTTTCCACTCAAGTTTCTCCAAAGCAGGAACATACCTTTTCTCTAGGCAAACCCTCTTTACTTTTCACCTCCTTTCCCTTGGTGTGCCAGCTGAGCTCTTTGTAGATTTCACGATGATGCACTGAAGTTGTGGGAAACGATGAATATTGAGTCCTTGGACTGCCACCCTAAACAGCCAGCAATGCAGCCGGCCGGCCACACAGAGACTCCCCTGCAGGCCTGGGCCACAGGCCAGGAGCAGGTTGTAGAGGTAGCAGCTAAGCGAGGGCAGATTGCTGGACTTTGGTCAAGAGAACAGATGTGCATTATGGTCCAATATGACCGCAGAGAAACATTTCCCTGTACCTTTTTTAAAGGTGCACAATTGTCTCTTTAAGCCAAAGCAATTTGACACACATTACCTTGTTCATAAACAGAAAGAAAAAGAGCCCTTCCTCCCTGCGGGTACAAAAACAAAGGGTAGAAGAGGAGGCCAAGAACCTCAGAAATGCTGCAGCACAGCTTCAGGAAACAAATATCCATGGAAAGGACTCAACAGCTTATTAATGGCCTGGATGTTAACACACCCAGGCCAGAAGCAAGAAGCTATTGATCATCTGTTCACTCCTCATTTCAAGGCAAAAGTTGGGCTTTCTTTACACAGGGCACACACCTTCCCTTCTATTTGAAGGAGCCCGCCCCAACTGACCTTTGTCTCACTTGTCCAACACCTACCCAGCATCTGTTCTTCATAATTCCTGCTACTTCTAGTAATTTCAAGGAATCCCAAGAAAATGACAGTGTCTTTGTTCTTAAGACACTTAAAATAGCGTTGGGAGAACAGATGCCCATTAAGTGAAACACCCAAGGTAATAAAGAGAGAGAAAAGGCTTTATTTTTTTTTTTAAGATTTACTTGTTTATTTATACAAGCACTGGGTACAGTCAGAAGCGCGGGAGGGTGAGAGGATTCACCAGAGCCAGAGCAGGGACAGAACAGGCAGACTGACGAAATACACTGCTGAGGGGAGCAACGGGCGCAGAGGAGAGGTCTGTCGTGCCATGTGGGTTCCTCACCTGCGGCCGGGGATCGAACCGGTGCTGCAGAGGCTGCAGGCAGCTTCGTAGCCCAGCGCTCAACTGCTGTGCCACCAGGGGAGGCCCGAGAAAAGGCTTTATTAATAAGACCATTCCCCCTTTCTTGTATATTTTTTCCACTCTGCCTGGAATGTTCCACCCCCTTCCACCACTATCCACTGGATGAAATCTCCCCCAACACATGCCTCTTCCCTGTCTCTTCCCTGTCCCTTCCCTGTCCCCTCTCTGTCCCTGGGGCATTTAACACACAGAGTCCTCTCTACCTTATATGACTTCCTTCCCAAACCATTCAAAGTGCTGGGCACAAAATGTGTGTGAAATTAATACTGATGTACATGAAATCAAGGTCCAGACTTTGATTTATCTGAAGGATTTTTGATAAATCTGAAGGATTTTTAGATTTATCTGAGAGGATAAGAGAGAATATAAACAAAGACATGGAAGTGTATTGAATGAGAACAACCATTATGATGTGAGACATCAGGTCAAGTGCTTTCATGACATAAGGGAAGGAAAAACATCCTAGAGCCACTCAAACTATAACACACACACACACACACACACACACACACAAAGTTGATTTTGTAGATACACTAAAACTTTCCTGGGGGAAATAATGAGATAAGGAAATGGAAATGAGGCCTGTGTCAGCAAGGTGGTCGGGGACTCTTGGGAGGCATCAGGGAAGGTGAGATCAAGGTGAGATGGAAGGTGTGGCAAATGTGGGAAGGCTTTGAAGCAGATACAGGTTCAAAGACAGGAAGGAGGAGAGAGACACTGTATAGCAGGATTTTAAATACCTAGACATTTTCTGAGCAAAACTCAGGGGCTTCTTCAGTAGGAGGGGATGTGATTTTGAGAATGGGGTTTTAGGGGGCCTCCCTGGTGGCGCAGGGGGTTGGGACGCAACCTATGAAGCACGAGTTCGATCCCCAACCAGCCAGGGAGCAGCCCAATTGGCGCAGCAGACCTCTCCTGACTCACCCGCTGCTCCCCTCAGCAGTGTATTTCAGTCAATCTGCCTGTTCTGTTCCCCACTCTGTCTCACCACCCCCCACACACACCTCTGGCCTGTACCCCAGCTCTTACATGCATAAATAAATGAACCTTTTTTAAAAAAAGAAGAAGAATGGGGTTTTAGGAACAAGATAAGCTTAGGAAAGTGAATGACAACTAAAACAATTGATTCACAGGCTCAATCTGGACCCAAGTTAAAAGGTGTGCAGCCATTTTGGACATTGGGAGGAATAGCTTATTTGTAAATAATAATAATAATAGTAATAATAATAATAATAGCCTACACTACGAAAAGGGGGGGGGTTGAAGCATAAATCTCAAGTGGTGGCTTCTTTTAGGAGGAAAAGGTGATTGTGAGTTATCAAAATTTTACCCAGAGACCATTCACTCATCCATTCATTCTGTGAGCAAAGTTTTTAGCAGCAATATGTGCAAGGTCCTGTGCCATGTGCTATGGGGAGGAGATAAAACATGCATCTGCCTGTCTCCAGGCTGTCAGTACTCATAGCCAAATATAGGATATCAAATATGCTTTATCAATGTATACTACAAGATAAGAAATAAATGCTTTAGGTCAAATGCTATGCAAGTCTAGTGAAATGTGAGATTGTTTACAAGAAGGAATTTTAGGATAAGTTTCATAGAGGAAGCATCACTTGGGCTGGACTCTGATGATGATAGAAGTATGAAGAAAGCTTGGATTAGGCTTTGCACATAGTAAGAACTATGTAAGAGTTTGCTACTAATATTATAATTCAAGACACTATAATTGCAATTCCTCAAGGCAATGTTATGCCTTTGTTCATAGTATTACTTCTACCTAAAATGTCCTTCCCCTCCCAAGCCTCTATGTCACCCATCAATTCCTTAATTATCTTACAAGATCAGCTCTCCAAAACCACTCCCTGACCCCTTGGATGGCATTTGCTGTCCTACCATCACTGTCCTCTGAGTCATACACTCAAAACCCCATCAGGAGTTGGTGTGCAGTGAGTGGGGTTGCCAAGCACCTTGAGTAGAAACAAGGGCTTGGGACAGATCTTTGAAAACAGTCTGTATTGTGGAGATAATACAAAGAAAAACAAAAGCAGATGTAAAACCAGAAAGAAGCCCTGCTTGCCCAGGTGGTAGTCATAGAAGGTGAACTTGAACAGCTTTGACATTTCTCTTACCCATTGTATCAGAGAAAAATAGCTCCCCTGTTTTTATGGTGCCATCAAGCAAATGGAACAGATCTCCACTGCAAAGATCCTTGCACCTGAACATACAACCCCCAACATACTAACAATCTATGGTGGAAGGAAGGACAGTGTTTTTATGCTTTTGCTTATGAACCAACTGGGTTTATACAATCCTCCCCCAAATGGACAGGAGTGAAGGAAATAACAATCTTCGGGGACCTTCATCCATTCCATAATCACATCCACATCACCAGCAAACACCCTCCTTCCCTGATGTAGACAAGAGCCCAGTTGAAAGAGGAGAGCCTTTGTTTAAGGAACTCACAAAGAAAAAGTCAAATCTATTGTTTTGCATGCTAAGATACCAAGAAGACACACAGCTTGGGGTATGCATCTATTTTCTAAAACACATGTCAGGCACGAGGCCATTTGCTTGGTAAGCAAAACCAAAAAAATCACCCCTGTCAACTTACCAAATTCCACAAGTTTCCATTCACAGTGAATTCCTTCTCTTTTACAACCTTCAGGACTCCTCCAGGACTCCTCCTCCAGGAAGCATGCAGTGCACCCAGGCTCTGTTTCCTGTGTGTGTTCCACTGAGCACTGCAGGCTCCCTCCTACAGCACTCTGGCATTTCAATCTCTTTTTGGCTAGGAGGTATGTGCCCAAGAGCTCGTCCAGAGCCTTGTTTATCACAGATGTCAGCAGCCTATTACACAACACACTTTATTTGTCAATGAAATATAACGCCCCAGGCCAAAATATATGGTATGTTTACTCCTAAACTCTTGGCCATTTCATCAGTCAAAAAAAAAAAAAAAAGGTGTATTTTCATCAGATACATTTCTTAAGCCAGTGTGGAAATTCCCTTCCCCTTCTCCTGGCTCTGTCTGATGGGAGACCAATCTGTTCTACCCTCTATACAACTGTGAAATTGTAAAAGCAGAAAAGAGACAGCAGATTTAGTATGATTTTGTGGTGCTATGTAGATAAATGGTCAGTTTCCTACTTCTCCTGGGCCTCAGGATAGGAGAAGACCTCAATAAATTGATATCAAATAATTCCTTCAAGGACTGTAAGTCAACTCTTTCTCTCCTATTCTTTCTAATGTGATGAATGTATCACTAGTTTTCAGAACCTTAGATCACCATGAGAACAATGGTTAAGATATGAAGCCTTTTTAATTGCTAATATTTTTCTGTTTTATTGTATAAGATCTGGTTCAGAAATTAGTTTGTATACTTTGAATCCTTGATTAAAAAAATGCTATTGCTTATTCAAATTCTTGTAACTAGTTTTACTTGCCTAGTTTTTAATTTTTAATCAATTTTATTGAGGTGTAATTACATACAATAGACTACCTCCATTTTAAGTATTTAGCTTAATGATTTTGGTCCATGTATACACCCATCATGTAATGATCGCTCGATTTAAAAAAACAAACCTCCTGAAAATTTTTTGTGTGTGCTATTGCAGTTAGTCTCCCCGATGACTAAGCCTCAGACACCCCCACTTTTCTTTCTGTTACTGTAAGTCAGTTTGGCTCCTTCTGTGATTAAGTAGAAATGAAATCACACATTGTGTAGTCTTTGATCCCTGGCTCCTTTTTCTCAGTATAATGTGAGATTCATCCATTTTGTCTTGAGCGTCAGTAATTCTTTCCTTGTTATTACTGACTTGTTTGCTTATTATTGTATGGAGATGCTATAACTTGCTTATCCACTCAACAGTTGATGGCCATTTGGACTGTTTGCAGTTTTTAACTATTGTGAATAAAGCTACCTTGAAAGGTTTCAGAGTTTTTTGTTGGGGGGGCGGATATATGCTTTTATTTCTCTTAGTTAATTACCTAGGAATTGTCCAGTAATATGGTAATGGTATACTAGATACTGCCAGTGCAGCCATTTTACATTCCCACAGTGTATGAGATTTCTAGTTGCTCCACATACTCACCAACACTTAGTACTGTCGATGGTTTTAAATTTTAATTACTCTCTTGGGTATGTAGTAACATTAATGGTATTGATATCCATTTCCCTGATGACTAGAGATGCTGAATAGATTTTAACATGATTTTGGTTCTTCATATAATTTCTTTTGTGAAATTTCTGTTTATTTTTTGCTTATTTTTAAAAACTGAGTTGCTTTTCATATTACTGAATTATAAAGATATATTTTGGATACAAGGATTTTTTGTCAGATATATATATTTTGTAAACATATTCAATCTTTTATATTATCTCTTGAAGAATAACATTTTATTTATTTATTTTAATCAAGTCACATTTTATCTTTTATTTTATGATCAGTGTTATCTGTATCCTAAGAAAACTTTGCCTAAGACCAACTCATAAAGATTTTCTCCTTTCTTTTCCTCTGTAAGTATTACAATTTCAGTTTTTACATTTAATTCTATGAGTCATTTCAATTAACTTTTGTGTATGATGTGGGATAAAGGTCAGGATTCAGCTTTTCCACATAAATATCTGTTTGTTTTACCATTATTAAGTGAAAAAGTATCCTTGTCTAAACGAACTGCTTCAATACCTTTGTCAACACTCAATTAACCAAAATTATGTTGACCAAGCTCATTGATTTTTTTTAAATAAAATATTAATCTTTGAAACCAGTAAATTTTAAAAATTAAGTTCAATGTTATTGAAGAAAGATCAAAAAGGGGAATATATTCAGGACATTTTAAAAATAAAAGCAGTCCTGAAAGAAATTGTCCTCTACACATGTGTCTGTGTGTATTTGTATATGAGTGTGTATATGTGTGTGAGTGTGTGTGTGTGTGTGTGTGTGTGTGTGTCTATGTTTGTTTTCCCTACCAGGTGAGAGGCCTCAGAGACCAGAGACTGAGCCTGAGACAGAATAAATTTCCAGTACAAATTTGTTGAATGAATAAATGTTGTCTGCTTGTTAAAGCAGCACCATAAAATGAAACAGCTTTGTGTATAGTGCTACCTTCTTCAGCACAGAATAAATGGCCTTAGAATTACTCACATCCAGCAGAATATCTCTAAGCAGTCCTTCCCTTAGACAAAACAGCACACTGGACTAGAATTAAGAGGTTCTCACCGCCCTTCAGTGAGGGCAAAATCTCACTAAGAGCTCCTGCCTGAGTTCCTATCTGGCTCCACTAATTTACCGCTCTGTGCCTCAGTTTCCTGATGTGTATTTTATTGCATTATTGAAAAATAATGAGCTAATGCCTCCACAATCTGAAGCATGCCAGAAAAAAATAAAAAAAACATTCCAGTTACTCAAGTTACTTTCTTGTGAGTGCTCAGTTCTCCAGGAAGTAAAAGCAGGCAACTGACTTGCCACCCTCAGACCTTGTAGGTCGCTGCTGCAAGACCTACATTCTTGCCCAAATGGGCCATCTGAACCTGTCTGATCTGCTTCAGGACCAGGTGGATGGCAGCTGCTTCTATGACAATCCCCAGACGGTTCCTACCAGGAGGGACCCACAGGCCTCTCCTCACATCTCCTCTCAGGAAAACTGGTGTCTAGTCTGAGGATGGACATCCCTCTTTCTTCTTGTTTCTCCCAAACATTTTCTCTTCACTGGGCATCTCTACATGCTAATCACATTTCTCCCCTGAGGCCATCAGCACAGCTGACTAGCTACTTGGAAAAGAAGGCGAAGAGTGGAGAGAGAAGCATCAGAAGCTCAGAGAACAAAAGAGAGAAGCTAAAAGAACAAAAGATCTCAGTAAGATAAAGTCTCCAGAAGATAGTTGACACTGCTGTTGCTGTTATATTATTATTATTGAGGGGTGAGATGGAGAAGTAGAGCCCTGGTTTCTGGGTTTCTGATAGGAATTAGATGAGGCCTTACTATCAGGCTGGTCACAGGGGGCCGCCTTCCTCTCCCTGCTGTTCATGGAGCGCCAGCCAATTTTCAACCCATGTGACCACAATTCCATCCAAGACCATTTGAATTAATTTTGTGCATGGAAATTTGGTGGGCAACGGTGCCAAATGTTTAACTGAAATCAAGATGCAAACTTCCCTTCATCTACTCATTTTGTAAATCCTGTCAAAAATAAAATAAAAGCCATTAAGCTTGTCTGGCAACATTTGTCCTTTATGCACCAAGCTATTCATTGTTCCTGATTCCCCTCGCCTCTGTTTGCCTGGCCCCTCCAATATTTGCTCTGTTATATTTATGGTCCCTGGGCAGCCCCAGCATACTGTCAGTTCTACTGATTTTGCCAAGTCGAAGATCCCTTTTAGGGACTTATTTTATTTAAAGAGCACCCCATTAATGGGTTTAATGGCCTTTCAATCACTTAGTATGCATTGTCAATGAGAGAGAATCGATTTTCTGAGAATTCCTGTTCTGGGAGGAAAATAAACAGCCCTTCCATCCCATTGCAATTTGGCCAATGAACAGATGATGCGGAACTGGCGTCCCGGGTTCACTAGCGAGCGGGGCTTCAAGGGAGTGGCTGGGCCAGCACCACACTCAGCAGCACCCGCTACTTCCTTTCTGTGCGCCCTTTCTCTTTTGGGATTGTAACCCCCTGGGCTGTGGAGACACCTTGCATATGAATCTTAGGTTAGGTGGACTGTTGCTCTCACAAAAGACCTACTCCCAGGCTCAGGCAACTCTCTTCAGGGGAAGAATCAAAACCAGCCCCTTGAGACCTTGGTGGATCATCTCAGTCCACAGTAACGGATGGGAACGGAATAAAAGCCCTCCACGTACCGACTTTTTAGAGTGGTATTGCACCTCCACTGTCCTAAGTTCTAGACCCTTAAAGCAATGGCCAAGCACATAGACTCTCAAAGAAGTAACTTCTAATTAGCTAGACCCTCACTGGAGTCCCTCTCATTCTATAAATATCTATTGACAACGTCTTCTGTGTAAGACATGTGTATGAGCTTGGCGCCACGGGAGATACATGCAGGGACATAAAGAGAGTAAGAAGCAACCGCAATAGAACAAATCAATGGTTTCTAGAAGGCAGGAGGCAAGGGGCTGGCTAAACTGGGCTAAACGGGTAATTGTATGGTGAAGGGTGGAGCTGGACCGTAGTGGTGAGCCTAATATAGCATATACTGATGCTGATTTGTACTGATGCAGATCGGAGACCCAAATAATGTTATAATCCAATGTTACATCAACAAAAATAATTGAAAGCAGGGCTAGCCCTCACCCAGGGCTTTTCTCTTCCGAGTTAGAAACTCCTTCAGCGGCTTTCCTACATTCTCTCCTCCTTCTCCGCCCGCTCTTCTCTCTCCCTCCCTCTCCTCTGCCCTCCCCTTCTTGATCTCTTCAGTCCTTCCCCGGGAATCTTGCATTAGATCCCCACAATCTACCTGCACTAGTCTACACAATCCTCACCACAACTTTGCAAACATACTATTGTATCATTATCATGCCCATTTCACGGAGAAGGAAACCAGTTTTAAGGAGTCGTTAGCGGTGGAGGCCAAGACATCTGATTTGACCACTTTCTTAATAAACCCTATGTTGACTTTCTCTTCTGTTCTTTTGCAGACTTTGCTCTCCAGGTAGTTCTAACAGGCAGGTGCCTACTGTGCTAAGAGACATGGAACAGCTTACTGATAGCTGGCCAGTTAGCAGAAAAATAATAATAATAGCTATCACCTGTGTAAGGTCCATCTTGTACCAAACACCTCAATCTATCTTTTTTCACTAAATCCTCACTATTATTACCTCAAGAGATGGAGAAACGGACACCATGAGGTTAAGGGACTTGCCCAAGACGCCGTCATTATGAAGTAATAACAATAATGAAATTGTTTTCATTGATTGAAGTCTTATTGTATGATAAGCACTGGACTAAGGTTTTAATATCTAAATATTTTTGAATCCTAACAAAGTATGTATGATTATTTGTAGTTTACAGATGAGGAAATTGAGCCTCGGAGATTTAAGGTTATTGGCCCAAGATTGCCCAGCCCAGAGTGGCAGAGCCAACATTTGACCCAGATGGCCTGGGGCTATGTATGTAATAACAACACGGTCACCCTTCCCCTGAAGCCCACATTCTTCGTGTTGTACCAAGGACCAAAGCCACCTCTGGAAACTGGCCCATAAGTTTTCCCAAATCAGTAGTTGAAGACAAACTGGAGAGACGTCAGGTTTTGCAGCAGCACTGTCTCTTAACAAGATCCTACCCTGCCCTGGAATCTCATTTGCATTTGTCCTTCTGCAGTAGTTTCCAATTCCCAGGCAGAACCCAATTTAACTGTAAAATTCGCCTTAACTAGGCAGCTGTCTGCTGCAGTCAGGCACCGGGCTCAGGTGCAACTCCCAGTAGGCTCTCTCGAATCAGCGTGCCAGCCTCTGTAAGCGATATAAAGTCACCTCCGAGAAATTAGATGCCACTTGGAAGAGGCACACGCTGCCATGCCCGCCTGTTGTCAGCTACAGCAGCTCTGGGGGTGCCAATCATGACTCAATTACTCCAGGACTTCTCTCCTGAAGGCTTCCCTGCCGTGTTGGAGAACTGTGCAGGGAAGGCGACCCAGCGTCCAGCGCCTGACGTGGTTCTGTGGAAGGGAGGGGCTGTTTCTTTCTTTGGTCTCCCTTCACCAAAATGTCAATGAGCCATCAAAATGAGGCTTCCCAACATCCAAAAGGCAGGAGAAAGCCCCTCAGCAAGTGTTATCTGAGCCTGGACTGTACTCAGGTTGTTATGCTGGGGAGTGCGAAGGTGAATCAAAAACACCATCTCAGCCGGACACAACCCTGCAATTTAGACAGTATGCAGAGTGCCGAGGAGAATAAGAGAACATGTCTGCAGAAAGGTAATAACCAATGAAGTTCAAAGACATCTGCGGAGAGGCTTCCATTGAAATAGAGAGCGCTGATGAGATTACTGGGAGAAAGACTACAGATCAGCCTCAACCCATGATGGAGTTCTGTCACAATAAACCATCGCAAATTTAAAATCTCTTAAGTGGAAAATGCATTTAATACTAACCTGCCAAACATCAAAACTTAGCCTCGTCTACTTAAACGTGCTCAGAACACCCACATTATATAGTTGGTCAAAATTTTCTGCACAAAGGCCATTTTATCATAAAGCATCACAAAAGAGGCACATTCCACTGGCCCAGGAAAGATCAAAATTCAAAGCACAACAGTGTCTACTGAATGCATGTCACTTTCGCACCATCATGACATTGAAAATTCATAAATAGAAGCGTCACGACTCCAGGACAATGTGTATAGACACAATGTGTATGAGAAAATGCCCCCAGGGGGATTTGTGCAGATGCCTAAATCTCTGGGGCCAGGAAGTGGTGAAGATGAACCAGAGAAAGAGCAAGAGGGAGATGTAACAGCTTAGGGTTCCAGGAAGCAGCAGAGACTAGCAGGCAGGCCACGTCCTCAGGAGGCAGGGGTGATGACACATAGAGGCCCGGGACCTGGTGATGAGGATGTTGACTACACTTAGAAAACAGTATCAGCCAAGGGTGCCCAAAAGTTCCCCAAGGAAACAAGTGGGTGGTGAGGAAAGCAACTGAAGAGTGCACACCACGCTGTAGAAACGTTTACTGATGAAAGGGAAGAGGTGGAAGTCAGCAAGGTAAGGGGGCATCTGGCCGAGAGGTGTGCTGAGGGGCAGAGAGATTCAGGTGTGCTTGCAGCTCCCAGGCAGGGGAGACCATGCTCCTGACGGAGCTAGCTTCTCAGGCAGGCAGAGGGGCCAAGGGCCAGGGAGACAAATTCACACCAGGGAGGCGGAGCCACTGGGGCCAGGAAAGAGGCGACGAGATGGTTTGGTCATTTTGAGATGGAGCAGGGGATGTTGAAGGAACTTACAATTGGCATCCTTGATCTTGCCATAATATCACAAATGACCCCTGGGGCCTCCCCTGGTGGCGCAGGCGGTTGAGCGCAGCACTGTGGAGCTGTCTGCAGTCTCTGCAGCGCCAGTTCGATCCCCGCCAGCGGGCGGGATGCCCACATGGCACGGCAGACCTCTCCTGTCTCGCCCGCTGCTCCCCTCAGCAGTGTATTTCATCAGTCTGTCTGTTCTGCTCCCTGCTCTGTCTCTGGTGAATCCTCTCACCCTCCCATGTGTCTGGCCTGTGCCCCAGTTCTTATATGCATGAATGGATAAGTCTTGCAAAGGAAAAAAAAAGAAATGACCCCCCAAGTGGGACTGTCCTGTCCTAAAACAGTCATCTTCTGAAGGAAATGCTGGAGGAGGGGGAGGGTCACCATGTTCACTTTTCATCAAGCAAATTTTCATTTCATTCTCTCTCATGGTTTTTTTTTTTTTTTTTAAATTACATTTATAATTATAGTTCTTCAAACTTCCCTGTCTTTACTTCTTGGAAGAACCTTATAACCTTTATTTCAAGGACTTGCTTCCACTTATTACCATCAACTCTAGAGTCCACAGGGGCTAATTATCCAGCCTGGAGATTATCTGGGTCTTTCTCCATCTCCCCACTCACGCTCCCTGCATCTTAGCCATTTCACTGCTCATCAATCCTTCTACTAGATGTGGACAGGGGAAACACAAAAAGCTAAAACTACCATCAGCTCATTTTATTACTTATTTTTGGGATCTAGCCAAATATTTTAAGCTATTAATTCAAACGAGGTTGGGGCTTTCCAAAGTTCAGTTATTTCACGTTCCCCCAATGGAATGACCATCACAATTAGTCCCAAAGTCAGAGAGATGACAATGTCTGCATGAGGGGGAAGACACTCAGTGAAGGTCCTCCTGCCAGAACGCTGGGTAAACGCCTCTTGTGTCATGGTTTTGACTGTGTCTTTGCCCTTCACTCTGAGTCTTGCTTTCTCACAGGGGCTGTCTACTTGAAATTCTACATTTTGCATTCTCAGATGGCACGCACTGAGAGTTAGTGTTGCTAGTACTAACAAATCGGTGCCTCTGTGGCCCCTGAAATGTGACGCTTGGAGTTCACTGGCAGTGTGATCAGGGGGCTCCAGTGCCCTGTGCTTCCCCTGTCTCACTGACAGCTGGTCCCAGGGCCTAATCAGATGGGGCCTCGTTTCTGTTTACCTCTCATTACACTTTGAGAGGCATGTGTATTTAAAAGTCTCTAATACACTGAGATATTGTGTTAGTTTTCCTACGCGTTACCAATCAAGAAAAATGGGCTAAGGATCTTTCTTATTATTGTGAATCTACAATCCACCCCATTGTGAATCTTCAATTATCTCAAAAAGTTTAATTAAAAAGTCTCTGAGAACTTCTCACCGACAGAACAGCAAGACCTAAACAAACCTAATGAGTATCATACATTCAACACATCCATTAAAGTAACTAAAATTTAAAAGGCTGGCAAAGTCAAATGTTGGTAAAGCTGTGAAGGATAGGAAACTTTCATTTACTGCAGGTGGGACAGACAACCACTTTGGAAAGCAATTTGATGATTTCTTATAAAGTTATGTGTACATTTATTGTATGACCTAGCAATCCTATCCCCAATTATTTACCAAGAGAATTGAAAACATATGTCCACAGTAAAGATCTGTATACCAATGAGGAAGGTACTTTATTCATAATTGCCCCAAACTAGAAATAACCTAAAGGCCAACCAACCAGCGAATGAATAAACAAATTCTGATCTATTCATACAATGGAATACTACTCAGCAATAAAAGATTAAAACTGGGGCCTCCCTGGTGGCGTAAGTGGTTAAGCACCGCACTGTGACACAATCCGCAGCCTCTGCAGCATGAGTTCAAACCCCGGCCGGCCAGGGAGAAACCCACATGGTGCAGCAGACCGCTCCTGTCTCGCCCGCTGCTCCCCTCAGAAGTGTATTTCGGTCAGTCTGCCTGTTCTGCTCCTCACTCTGCCTCTGGTGGATCCTCTCACCCCTGGCATCTCTGGCCTGTGCCCCAGCTCTTGTATGCATAAATAAATAAACAAATCTTAAAATAAATAAGTAAAACCACATACAACATGAACAGATTTCAAAAAAACATTATACCAAATGATAGAATTTAGACCCAAGAATACATCCTGTGTTTTCCCATTTACCGAAATTCTACAGTAGGCAAAGCCATCTACACTGACAGAAGGCGGGCCTGTGGTTGCCTGGAGACATGCAGGCGCAGGTGTGGGGATTTACTGCCAAAGGCACAGTAGAACTTTTTAGGGGGATAGAAATGTCTTCATTGTCTCCATTATGGTGATGGTGATGGTTTCCCAGGTGTATACTGTGTGTATCTTATTTTACATACAGTATATCTAAATAAAATTGATGGGTGGGGGGTTGAAGAAGGCTCCAAGAATTAACTAGAGCAGAAAAACAAAATAAAATCTAACAATGATTTCTTATACTCAAAAGCTAAATTTCCTGACCTGAAATTTATCTTTGACAATGAACAGATACCCAGAGTCTACAGACCCTAGTTTAGGTCAGCCAGCAAAGGAAATTCTTTCAAACTGAGGATCCATCAACCCAGTGACTTTGCAAGATTCGACTCTAAGCTGTGAAGATGTAACTCTCTTATGTTCCCACATTTCTCCCCTCTCTATAGGTGCTGCTCCTTAGTCCAAGACAGAAGAAACTAAACTACCCCAGTTGAGAAACCAACACTGAGAGTTTGGGGGTGTGGAGGGAAGACTTTCCAGACCAACATGCCAGTGATTCAGCATCAAAACTGATTTGCTACTGTGGTCCCACACAAATCTTTAGGTGCATCTGGTAATTATGCAAACAAACAAGTCCTCCTCTTTCTCCCCAGCCCCAGCAAACACAGAATGCTATGCCTATCCCCCCATCTCAGTTGCCTGAGAGTGGAGTCCTGGTTTGTTCTTGTAAGTTGTTCTATAACCCGAGTTGCCATGCTATTGAATGCCAGGCCACCCTAGATCCTGGCTCATCTGCCCTTTGCTTGCAACCAGATCCCAGAATGCTTCACTCTTCCCATTTCTGGGAATGCTCCTGGGCCATCTCCCTGCAGGTTACTCCTTGCCGACCTGTGTTCTGATTCAGTTCTCCCATAGCCCTGGCAGATCACCTGCCCATCCTGAGTGTCCTTGCCACCATCTCCCAAGACCTTCCCAGATTTATGAATCCCAGATCCCTCCCCAGGGATGCCCATGCACTACCAAGTATATTCTGCTTCTTAAAGGCATTTCTTCAAGTTATTATTCACGAGAAGACATCCTGGTGAGTCAATTGTAAGTTCTTAGTGGACAAATTCTGAGTCACTATAAAATCATTCTCTTTAGGTTGCATCCAGAAACGTGGAACTTTAGAGTCAGAAGGTTTTCAGAGCCCCTGTGCGCCAAGCCCTTGGCCACAGCAGGAATTCCTGAGAAGTGGACATGGGCATCCTGCATCTCCAGTAGGGGGCACGCACTACTTTTCAGGACAATCCATACCATTACCAGGTGGACATAATGCTAACATCTCCTTTATATGAACTTCAGATTTATCTTTTTGGAAATTCACCTATTATTTCGGTTTCTATTATTTTCTGAAGATCATAGAAGTCTGTCTTCTATAAATTGCAGCAGTTATTGTTCAAAGACAGCAACCACAGACTCCTCTCTCCCCTGCTTCTCACATTACTTCTCCAGGCTCAGGAAAACGTTAATTTGATTCAATTCAGTTCCTACTGAGTTCTAGTTAACATCCTGAGTGCTTGAGATGCAAAGATGAATAATTTATGATCCCTGCCTTCAAATAGTTTTCAGACTGGAGGGGAAGTTAGAGAATATAGGGTGGACATGCAGAGGAGAGGGCAACACTGGGTGAGGAGACAGAGAGTAAGAAACTATTCCAGGCATTGGAAACAGTATGTGCAAAGGCCCAGTGGCATTGCTAGAAAGAGGGAAGGAGCAGGGAGGGGGGAATGGAAGTATAATAAGAGATAATGCTGGAGAAGCCAGCCAAAACCAGATCATAAAGGATATTGTAGATCATACTGAAGAGTTGTAAGCAGGGAAATAACATTCAGTTACAAACAATTTCCCTGACTGCTATGTACAGAACCGATTTGAAAGGAAAAAAAATTGGAGACAGGGAATCCACGAGGACGCTATCAAGAGAACAAGGGGAGAGACGCCCATGCTCTTCCCTAAGGTAATAGCAGTGGGAATGGCAAGAAGTGGACTCATTGAAAAGGTACCACAATATTGACTCAACATGACTTGGATGTGGGTGTACAAGAAAGAACTTCAGCTCCATTTTCCTGGCTTGACTGGACATTGACATCATGACAAAGAAGACAGACAACAGACAAGAAACCCCAGGTGTGAAACAAGGAGCTGTTGCGGACAGCCTTGCACATGTTGTGCCTGAGTATTTACGGGACACCAGGCAATGATGCTGAGGCAGGATGACCGGAACCCAGAAGAGAGACCCCGGATGGAGATAAGGGTGTCCAAGTCACAGGCCCACAGGAGGTGACCAAGGACATGGGTGTGGACAAAGTCAGGCAGCAGATGTGTATGGCATGACTAGGGAATGGGGAACAGCATTTTGGGGAGAGTATAGAATAGGGAAAACAGAGAGGGCCAGGAGGCATGAGGAAAAGCAGGATGCAATAATTTCAAAATAAGATTTCTAAACACTTGGCCATCCATCTTTTGTTGTTACTGGTTTGTTTTGTCACAGCCTATCAATCAATAAATAGTTATCAGGCCTGATTGTACTGAGGTTTTATAAGCTGGGGCATAAAACCACCACCACATGCACAATGGGTAGAAAGCTCAGCGATCAGTGCATAGGCAGATGTGGATGACCCTGTTCTGACTGTCAAAATAAAAACCTGCTGCTCCCTCTCATACCTCCCTGCCTTTGCATGTGGTGCTCCCTGCACCTGGGATTCCCTCTCTCTTTTGCTGGTTATCAATGTACTGCCTCCCAGTTCCAAATTCACCCTTCTTGGCTTCTCTGTAAAATTGTATCTGGGCCCTTTAATTGTTTTTTTCTTTGCCAGCTGGCAAGATACAAAGCTTTGTCAGTAGAGGGTTCTGGAAAGACACTGCAGTAGGAAGAGGGGTCTGCACCCTGGTTCCCACGTGCTTGCTCGGCAGGCTTCCTTAGTGCCCAGCTTTGGCAGCACAGAGCAGCTTGGAGCTTCCCTTGGCATCCCTCCATTGCCCTGGCAGTTCCGTAGCAGAGTGCCTCCCTTGAGACACTTTACCATGAACTGCTTTCCCCTGACATCCTGGGGAGGCAGTGGGGTTTCTGGAACATTCCAGATGGCAGATTTCCCACAAGTTCTACTGGCACAGCACTGAAGCATCTTCTCTGCCAATCAGGAAGCTGAGCTATGAACCTCCACAAGACATGGATTTCAGTGGGGACACAGTGATTGCTGCTATTCTTCTGTGTTCTCTTTCTTTCTTACTAGTCAATACCTTGCTATTCCAGTCCCTGTTATAGTAAACAATTCTTTACATTAAGCTTTTCTTGTTCAAACTGCAGTGTAGTTCTGTTCTCCTGGTTGGACCCATATTGACCATCTCCCTTGTCTACCCAGTACAGTCACTGTCAACACAAAGGGGCATGTGACCTACCTTCCTCACAGGCGAAGGGAAAGATTTCTCTAAACTTTCTCCAAGAAAAGGCCTGAGGGAGCATGGAGAGAACATGGCCCCTTGTTCAGCTAGAAAATCTTTGAAGTTAAAAAAAAAAAAATGGAACAACTAATAAAGTTGGTGAATTATTTACTAAAACACCTGCATGATCTGGTTTTTGGGGAATGTCTTAAATTGGAGATTTCAAAATCCCAGGTGCACCACTTATCAGCTGTGTGATCCTGGACAAATTACTTATTTTCTCTGAGTTTTGATTTTCTCATTGCATAATGGGGCTCATGGCAATAATAGTAGTTGTTGAGCGTGTGAAAAGGTGGGGGGTACACAGTTTCTGAGGTCTTCACCCATATGCTCATAATCGTAAGATACAGCTCAGTCTCAGATTGCAGCAACAAGGTTATCAACAAATAGGAGACTAGGGGAAAGGAAAGAGCGCCTATGGCCACACATGGCCAGCTGTCCTCCCCTAATAGTGTCTAGTAGTCCAAGCCAAAAGCTTCTTAGCAAAATAGTGTCCCTCCAATGAGAGCCTGGAGCTGGTGGCACCCAGTAAGCTGGGCCACTGGACAGTCACAGATGGCGCTGCCACGGCCACACTATAGCAGCATCCCTCACGAAGCTGCGTCTGTCTCTTCCTGAAGCTTCCTTCAAGCTGAGTTAAATCTCATCCAACATAAGCCTTCCAAAGCAGTCTCTCTAGAACCTACCAGAGCCTTCCCAAGTGTGCCAAGCCTCTCTTTCAAGTTGGTTCCAAGCCTTCCCAGGCTGCTCCTCTCCCAGGCAGCTCTTGTCCAAACATCTCTCTCCCCAGGCAGCTTTCTTTGCCTATCAACCATCTCTAGACTCTCCGAAGTGTCTGCTTTTATCCCTCTTTCTAACCGGATTGGTCCATTTTCCAAACCAGCTGTTTCCAAGACTTAATTGGTGCTGGTAAAAGCTTGAACCTAATTGATGTCAGTGGGAACTTGGACCTGTTTGATCGGTTTTCTAAACCAAAACCCCAGTAGTACATCCAACCTTCCCTGCACTAACTGGTGCAAGAGCTGGGCAGGTAAGCTCTGCTGTATCTGAATGGCACCCGTACATCTCCAAAACCTCTGAAGGTTTTTTCTCTCTTTTTTCCTAAATCCAAACACGGCTGTATTGAGATCAGCCATCAAACCATCAAACCCAGCTACCATGGCATAGTCCAGGCTGACGCAGCTCTGCAGAGGGCTGCTGTTACATTGTGATATTTGTATAAACATACATACAACAATTAGAACAACATATCAGAAGTTCCAGAGCCTCCCTGGTGGCCCAAGGGGTTAAGATACAGCCTATGAAGCTATGTTCAGCCACTGAAGCACGAGCGCAGCAGACCTCTCCTGTCTTGCCCACTGCTCCCCTCAGCAGTGTATTTCAGTCAGTCTGCCTGTTCTGCTCCCCACTCTGTCTCGGTGATCCTCTCACCACCCCCCCACACACACACACCTCTGGCCTGTACCCCAGTTCTTGTATGCATAAATAAATAAATCTTTTAAAAAAAATCGGAATTCTCAAATTACTGTTAGCAGTTTCCACCAGCTAACACAGTAAGGGTTTCTTGAATGTGGTTGAAGTATATCTTTCCAAAAAGATGGCACAGTCCTCAAAGCTTTTTGCAGCACCCCACAGTGCCAAGCATATAGTACGTATTCAATAAGTTCTTGTTGAATAGGCAAATAAAATAATTAACTGATGAAATGTTATTGGATCTATGTGACTCCAAAACTTTCTTGCCACCAATAAACCAGTTGAGTGTGGATCCTATGTCATGTCTCCATAAACCTCTCTGAAGGCAAGGAAAGGAACCAGGTACCAGGAGTCATTCATCAGAACTGTCAACATGTATTTATATTCAAGAATGTTTATTATAGATAAACAAGAAAAAATGAAAGCACACCAAATGCTTAACCACAAGGGAAGGGTTGAATACATTATGATGTAAACATTTGATATTTATGTTTTCAATGCACAGTTATTAACATGAAAAAATGCCCTAATTGTAATAAGTGACAAAGCAGCAGATAAAATTGTATCAGCCACATAAACCCAATTTTTTAAATGTGTTTGCTTTAAGGTAGAAATAAGAAGAGACATATAAGAAATATACCAAGGTCATTCTCAGTAGCTATTGCTAAAAATAGAAAAAACAGACCCAAAATGGAGTTATCCATGCTGTACCCCCACCACCCGCCCCCCCCCCCTAGACTTAATACCTAATCTCATTGCAGTTTCAACCTCTCTGAAAAGTATAATCCAGACCAATCAGTCTGGAGATTCCTAATGGGTACCCGAGAGGTTATCTGTATGACAAAATTCCCCAGCCTTCCCCGAGGGAAGGTGGCTTTACCTGAAATAATTTTTTTTCTTTTGCTAATAACCTTGTCCGGCCCCCTTCGTGTCTATAAATACCCTCCACCCTGTGTAAAACCTTGCAACACCTACACAGAATGCTCCCCAACTCATGAATCATTAAATAAAGTGAATTGGACCTCTAAATGTATGGATTTTCTTTTTTAACTCTATATCTGATTGGTGGGATTTAGGGTGATTTTCTTCTTCTTGATATATTTCTGTATTTGCTAAAAATAATAAAAAGATGAAATAGATCTCGACTATCAGCCTCACATTGATCATATTGTTGTGAAATTGTGTTTTCCCCGAATGCATATAAACTCACTGAACAAACTGCCTGGTGGATCGGCCACTTCCTGCACCTGCACACCACCCAGGCTGACACTCACCATCACCCATCCCCACCCGACTCCCAGGCCCCCAAAATGTTCCAAATGATACACGATGGCATAATCAATGCTTTGAAACATAACTGCAGCATCCAGCTATTGGGAAGCACCAATGATTACCTTAATTTTTCATACTCCTTTCAGATAACTGGCGTTGGGTAAATACAATCAACTTCCATAGACATATTTCCAGCTATTAAAAACCAAACAATTTGTGTTATCTCCTACCCTTGAGGTGCCTGATACAAGGAAAGCATGATTGAGTACCTCACTGATAAGGATGAACAAATATGTCTTTTGAAATAGGTTATAAAGAAAGCCCAGGCTGGCGATGTACAATATATGTTCAAATCTAGCAAAATTTGAATAAAAGGTGAGTCTCAATGTAGTGAAGTGTGTATTTCAGAATATTTGTTTAATAAAAACCATTTTATTACTCTCAAATCCAAATGGTTTTAAATTGAGGTCGCATGCATGGAACTGACTCTTGCTTTTAGGAATAGGTAAGAATTATTTATAATGGCTCTTTCAGTCAAGTATGACTTAGTCCTTCTGATGTGTTTAAAAACAACATATTCAAAATAATAAAAAAAAAAGCCACTTGAGTAGGGCAATTTTAGCAATCTAATTTTTTTTCTTAATTTGCTTACATCCACCTCTCTGCAAGGTAATCTCAAGCCAAAGCCTATCTAAAGCATCATAAATTTCAAACAGCTGAGCTAAATCAATAAGGTTTTATGGTACATCTTTTTTTTTAAAAGGTAAAAAAAAGAAGCATAGCTTAACTAAATGTAGCTGGAGAGAGGCACAGAAAGTTATTTCTGTCTCAGCTTCTTTGTTATGGATGGAGGAACTGAGCAGAAGTTCCATTTTCATTCAAGAGGACAATCTCACAATAGCAGGCACATCGTGGGATGTAATCAGCACAAGTAAGAAGAAACAGGAGAGCAGTTTAGCGGCTCCTGAAACATGTCAGGGGAGGGAACTGCTAATACCAAGGAACATTTGACTGGGAAGGGAAATGTGTTACTGCTGTTGGTATACCATTAATTTGGTGGAAATTATATCATTATATCACATTTATTAAATGCCCCTCTACCTTCTGTGCTTTATTCTTCTCCACAGCACATCTCACTAACATGTTATATATTTTACTTTTTTATTTTTTTGCACTATCTCCCCCAATTATCATGTAAGTTTCTTGAAGGAATGCATTTTTGTTTGGGGTCTGTTTTTCATTCTTTGGATTTGTGGCACCCACTTAAAATGTGCTAGTACATGGAGGCACCCCCAAAATATTTGTTGAATGTATCTGAGATATCTGTGATGAAGTAGAAAGAGCACTGGATTCAGAGTCCAGAGTAAGCAGCACTATTTGACTCAAAAGTGGACACTCGGCCATTTGGGGGATAGACAGATAGGTGCTCGATGGGCAGACAATGGATGTATGTTATCTGTAAAATGGGGACAATAATTCATTGTGAAAATGGTTGTGACTTTTCTATTATTCAGTATCTTTTTTGGTTGCTGATGTAGAGGGAGCAGGAACAGGGCATTAAGAATCCCAGGTGCACTGCATCCCGGCCTCCCCGGTGGCGCAGCGGTTGAGCATTGGGTTGCGAGGCTGTCCGCAGCCTTTGCAGCGCCCGTTCTGTCCCCGGCTGCTCCCCGGCCACCGGAGGAGGGTCCCACATGGCACGCAGATCTCCCCTGCCGCCCACTGCTCCCCTCAGCAGTGTACTTCGGTCCTTCTGCCTGCTCTGCTCCCCGCTCTGGCTCTGGTGAATTCTCTCACCCTCACGCGCTTCTGACTGTACCCAGTGCTTGTATAAATAAGAGACACTTTTTGGGGGGTGGGGGGCGGGAGGGGAGGGATTGGGGTCAGAATGGGGGGATTGCAATTGTATGGGGAATATAAAAATAAAATTTATTAATTATAAAAAAAAAAAAGAATCGCAGGTGCACTGCATCCCTATGTTCATAGCAGCACTATTTACAATAGCTAAGCTATGGAAACAACCCAAATGCCCAAAAATAGATGACTGGATCAAGAAGATGTGGTACATATACACAACGGAATATTACTCAGCAATCAAAAAAGATAAACACATACAGTTTGCAGCAAGATGGATGGAGCTGGAAGGGATCATGCTCAGCTAAATAAGTCAGAAAGAAAAAGAAAAATACTGGATGGTCTCACTCATAGCAGGAATTTAGAAAACATAAATAAGGGACCACGAAAAAGACTAATTAATACAAAGTAAAAATTAAAATCAACAAGCAACTATAAATCAGAAAACCAGAGACACACTGGTGGGGGGGGCGAGGGAAGGGGAGAGGAAGGACTAGGGTCAAAACAAGGGGGTGGGTTGCAATTGTATGGGGAATATAACCAAAATGATAATGCATACATTCATTGTGCAAAAATGAAAAATGATGTAAGAATTATATAAAATAAAATATTTAAAAAAAAAAGAATCCCAGGTACAGGGCCTCCCTGGTGGAGCAAGGGTTTAAGCGCTGCACTATGAAGCAATCCACAGCCTCTGCAACATGAGTTCGGTCCCCGGCTGGCCAGGGAGAAACCCACATGGCAGACCTCTCCTGTCTCACCCGCTGCTTCCCTCAGCAGTGTATTTCAGTCAGTCTGCCTGTTCTGTTCCTCACTCTGCCTCTGGTGGATCCTCTCACCCCCCGCATCTCTGGCCTGTGCCCCAGTTCTTGTATGCAGAAATAAATAAATCTTTAAAAAAAAAAAAAAAAGAATCCCAGGTGCATAAGCAAGGAAAAAATCATTTACTCTCCCATGGAAATGAGAGGAGACAGGAATTTAGGTGAAATGTGTGTTTTTATTCTGTCTTGTCTTGCTGCCAAAGGAAGACAGTGTTTGAGCAGAGAGGCAGGTAAGAGGCAGCCAAGTGGAGCAGGTGAGCTGCCACAGCTTCCAATGAGACATGAGTGAAAAGCAGCCTTCAGCCCACTGTGGCGGCCTCCCTGAACTGAGACGCACCCAACTGTCAGGCAAGGTGATGGAAGTCCTTGGCAGACCCTCTGGATCTCAGTTCTGGTCATTAAGTCTCAAGGGCTGTCCAATCTCAGCGTTCCTGTTCTTACATTTGTGCTTCTCTGCTGCAAGAGGGAAGCTGTCACTGCCCCGGCTCCCTGCACAGCACTGGGACTGGTGGTGCGTGTGACTTGTTCAGAAAGGACCAAGGGATTCTGAGTGCGCCACCAGCTGCTTTAGAGTGCGGAGCAGGGAAGGACACTTCTAAGCTGACCCTCTGTGTGTCCAGATAGCTCAGATCGCAGAGACTCTTGGAATCATTTCTGCCACTGGAAACCAGAGCTGAGGGGCAGTGATTAGCTAGGGTTGGAGGAGAGGACTCAGCTCCTGGACCTTTTTGGTTGGTCACCAAACCCAGAGATGGTGTCCTGGAAACCAGACGAGGGTGGAAGAACACAAGAGAACCATAGCCCAGCAATGGGAGGCGAACTGTCCCATCCCCCAATAGTAGCAGGAAGGTTTTGGAAGATGTTCCATAGCCCAAGGACACAGGTCCTCCCAAAGAAATCTAAACTCTGCATTAGCCAACTGGGGTAACCTGGCTGAGAAAGAAGTTTTCTTCCTGCTGTTGCTGTCCTGGGTTGGGGATCTCAAAGTGTCCCAAGCGCTATGATGTGCTTAAGAAAATTACCTTGTCTCACAACTTCAGCCCCTCCTACAGTTAGTGGTTCAAGAAAATATTCCCTTTCTACCAATAAAGAGGCCTCCAGGCTGTGTGAGCCCCAGCCATCGTTATGTTGAATGAGAATTGCTCTAGATCTCCCTTGCTGCAGATCCTGTGCGAGGTAAGAGGTAGGCAATCTCTGGAATCAAGTCCCAGCATCAGAAGCGGTCAGGAAACCCCAGACATGCATTTTTCCCAGAACTCTGCAAACACAAGCTCTCCTGTGATTGGAGGTGACGTTCCTGCCTCTGTCCATAGGGGTGGTAAGGAGGCACAGATGTCCCCACACAGAAAGGAGCCTACAGCGGCATTAAGGGAGTTGGTTTTCCGCCTGTGATTGACATGCTAGCTATGGCTCTTAATTTCCAATGGGCAAAACAAATGACAGAGGCTGAGGCAGATCTATGGCTCAAAATATTTTCTTCACACTTTTTGTGGTTGTTGGTCCCAGAAACACTGGACTGAAGGTGCCATCTAATTTCCACATGAGTACATCTTTGAGTCTCTTTGGTGTTAAAATTTTAAATCTGGGAGCATAACTGACAATCTGGTAAATCAGCCTAGTGTGGGAGGCAAGTGAGGAGAAAGAGCAGGTAAAGTGAAAAGATCTGGAAGCCATTTACAAGTATGAATGAGTCCATCCCTAAGAAAGCCCACTGTTCTAGCTCTGTGCTGTTTCCAGTTGAATGATCCATTTCCTTCAGATTCTGCCAGTTGGGGTGCTCTTTTCTCCCTCTCTGCCTCTTGGATACCTGTTTCAGGAAAATTCATTGGGTGGAAGTAAAATTTCAAATTATGTTTCTCAGATGGACGAGAATGTCATCAACAACACCCTATCATTTTATTTCCCAGGTTTTTATATCCAGAATGGCACACATAGCTGTGCTTAAAGCCTGGTCATCATGGCCCCGGGGGGGCGCATCTCTCAAGTGTGAATGTCCCTTTAGGATGGAGTAGCCAAAAATTCCCACCTGGGATGATGCCAGCAGAGCTTCTACACACGTCTCCTTGTGGAACAAGTTGCTTCTGCATAGACCTGTGACACTTTGGGTGGGAACATTCTACGTAGAGAAGATACTGCTCCTCCTAGTACTTTCCCATTGTTGGTTCTAAGACCAATAAAACAAGTTTCTGTACAGTCTTCTGGAAAACTTAGCTCATGACCCAGTCTGTGGCCTCCGTGGGTTGAATACGAGTAACCTGGAAATGAAGCATTTTCTGAACTTTGGTTTATCATTCAATCGACCAGCGCAGCCTTGCTTCCTATTAGAAGGAGGTCTGGGGAAGGTGCTAAGGAATGTGGAAAGAAATCAAAGACTCAGCCCACGAATAATCTTTTCTTCCAATGAGGGAGACATAGCCAGTGAGGTACACAGGTGGCACCTGGTGTCAAATAAATGTCACAGGCCAGGAGGACTAGTCGTGCTCAGGGCTGGATAAGTTTTCTACAGGCCGGGTTGTCCAGGAAAATGCAGGGAAGGGGTGGAAATCACCCGGTGCCTGCCAGGACCACTTGGAGGAGAGAAGAAAGAAGGTTCTCAAGGAGGAGTGGGGTGAGTTTTCCCACATTCCACATGAAAACAACATTCATTTTTTGGTCCTTCATCCCCTGGATTTTCTCCTAAATCCAAGACTGAGAACTATCTGGGTCATGTGCTCAATCGCCACTCTGGTTTGGGAACTGGGCAGGGCATCCCTGTTTTCATCTCGGTGACACCACACACTCCAAGCAGCTACACAGGCTGCTGAGTTATGTCTTTTAAGGCAACTCTCGATTTACACCATCAGCGAACCTGGCCAGCTTTGTGAAGAATTACGGTGCTATTTTCAATCCTTCACACCGAATGTCTATGATCAAAACAGCAATCTTTTTTGACCCCAGTCTTTCATGTTCCCCAATCCCACCCAGCAACAGTATCGCTTCTTTTCTGAGTGTCTTGGATTCACCTTTTCTTTTCTGTCTTCACTAGGCTCTCCAGGGCACCATCATTTTTGGGCCCCATCACATTTAGAGACCATGATTTGTCCTACTGTTGCTCTATGTAACAACTCAGTTCCTCAAAGGTTTGGAAATGTACACACCCTTTGACTCATTAACTCCATTTCTCAAAGGTATCATTGACTTCTTCCCTCTTCTATTCATTCTCTCACCTGTTCATCCAGTGTCTCAGGGGCCCTGCTAGCTGCTGGGGCCACCCACGGATAAGCAAGCTCAAGGCCCTGCATGGAGCTTAGTCTAAGAGATTGTTTATTTTCTCCTAAATTCAAACTTTTTTTGACTCTTGGACAAGACATGCCTACAGTACACTCAGAACTTACAGTTACTGTGTCATACTATAAAATAAAAGCCAGTGACTATGCCAGACACAAAATGATAGTTCTCCAAGAAGAGATTTTCAAATAGCACCACACCCCAAGAGCTTCAGGAGTATGTACTGGAGGTGGGCACAGTCAGCAGAGGGTGAAGGGACAGCTCACCTGTGCTCCACAGGACTCTTGTGTCCTCAGCAACCCCAGCCACCTGGCAGTTCTGCCTAGTCTTCTCCTTGTAAGAAATTGTCCTGGGAAGATTTATTTGAACAGAATGTTCTGTGACTGGAAAAGTTCTAAAAGCCTCTAGTTGTCTCAAGTTTCTATATTTAGTCTGGAAATCTGCCAGACTGGAGATGTTTTTCCAAATTCCTTTAAATCCTCTAGCTTTTTGGTTTAATTAATGGAGCTGAATGATACCTGACACAAGACAGGTGACAATAACATGTGCATGAAAAGCAACAAACTCTCATAGACCATGCAAATGTGCTAGAGATGAAACATCCTAAAACAATTGTGTACAATATGTAAGGGGAGGGGTTCTAATTCATTTATTTTTTTAAATGATTGATTGATTGATTGATTGATTGATTTATACAAGAACCGGGGTACAGGCCAGATTTGCGGAAGGGTGAGAGGATTCACCAGAGACAGCAGGGAACAGAACAGGCAGACTGACGAAATACACTGCTGAGGGGAGCAGCGGGCAAGACAGGAGAGGTCTGCCGCGCCATGTGGCACCCTCACCGGCCGGCCGGAATCGAACCGGTGCTACAGAGACTGCAGACAGCTTCACAGCACTGTGCTCAACCGCCTGCGCCACCAGGCCCCACAGTAACAAAAATGGAAGCCATTTTAATAATTTGACATAAATGCTACATGGTGTCAACCATTATTTTATTCAATATTTGCTAATTTCTTATAATATGCTAAATAATTTTTTCTAATACTCTTTAGCTCCTTGGACTAACAGATTTTACATCTAAATTTTCATTATTCACTTACCACCATTGTGATGCTATTTCTTTATACTATCTGCAGGCAACCTGCACTAGTAAATATTTTATTTAAATAGATTCATTTATATTTAAATGAATTTATTCTAAAAGAAAAGTTTATATCACTACCCATAAATAGAAGACCAGAAACACTTGATCAAAACAGAAGGTAGCTGCAACAATAAATTTATAATGATGAAAATAATATTTTTATGTAAAATATAAAACATAAATATGAAATATAAGAATAAATACAAACAATAATGTAAGTACAGTTAATCATGTTCCCTCCCACCTCACCCCCCAAGCCTTCAAGCCATACCCATAAATCTCCATTCTCATCTAGTACCTTCCTTGCTCTAAACTTGCTGACAATGCATGGTTGATAATTAATCACATTCATCTCCTACGTGTGCATATTAACAAAAGACTATTTTTCAAAACTCTAAGATCAGAACTTTACTGGAATTCTAGACATAATGCAAGAAAACTGTACCATTTAAATATAATCACATACATTAGGTGATCTATTAACTACCTGCTCATCAACCTGTCTCCTTGCCAGCCCACAGACCAAAAAAAGGGAAATTTGTCCAAGAATGTACAAAATGCTTTAGGATTTGAAAATACGGTCTTTTCAATCTCCCAGGGATTTTTGAAGCCATTGTCACAGGAAATTGGCTCTGAAATGAGAATGTACAGAAGAGTTTACCGGAGAGTGGACTCAGGAACCACATCTGTGGGTGAGTGAGGGAAGCAGCTCGAGGAGCAGACTTGAGCTATGAAATAATCTAAAGAGCCTGGCAGGAGCTGAGAAGACCCTCAGAGCTAGCCCAGCTAAGAGAAGAGGGTTGGCTCTTTGTACTCTCCACATTGGCCAATTATTGGCTCAAGACACCCCTAGGGAGAGGTCCTAACCTGGGGCAAAGCAGCTCTCTTTGGCCAAAGGCAATCATTTGGCAGGGATTCAGCTGTAAACCACCAGCAGGCAGATCCCACGGCAGCGAGGGAATGATACCTCTGCCCTGGTAGGTGCCACAGCATCCACCTGAGAAGTAAACTTACTAGTGCCTCACTGCCCAACCCCTCCCAGGTAGTGGCAGCATGGAGAAGCCATTGGGCCTGATTTCCAAGCAGTTCTTTCTAGAAATGAACCAGTAAGTCTGGAAACAATATGATTTTGTGTGTGAAGGGGAGGGGAGGCAGTGAGGACCAGAAAAACCCCACACAGACCCTCATATTCCCCTACACCCTTCAGCATTCATCCCTCCTCCATAGAACAAGTGCTGGGCATTTTTGATGCCAACTGGGCTATCACTCTTAAAATATGCCATTCAGTTTCAAAGTTATTTGACTGTAGTCAAGTGACAACACCTAAGAGAGCCTGGCTTTCCAGAGAGGCAAGGATATTTGAAGGAGCTGGAGCAGAGCTGCTCCGAGGGCACGAGGAGGTCCATCAGCCCCTTGTTCTGACTGAAGTAACCAGTTAGACGTGCAGTCAGAACAAGGGGCTGATGGACCTCCTCGTGCCCTCGGAGCAGCTCTGCTCCAGCTCCTTCTTGGAGGACCATCAATGGCCCACCCAGCTGTAACCAAAGGTGTGTTTTCCTTTTGGAAGGAAAAGCTCTCAGTAACTCCGGGATTAGAGTGACAGGGTCCGGTGTAGCTTATCAGGTAGTTACAGAGGACTTACAACATGCAGGTTCCAGCAATGCTGGGTCTCTGCACGTCTCCTCTCAGTTCCTACAGGCAGCCTCTTTTTTACTTAGAGAAATCAAAGAGCGGAGAAAGCAAGGAATTACCCACGGACTCACATACAACTTAGTAAAAGACTTAAAGCTGTGTCTGCCTGGCTTCAGCCCATTTCTGTTGAAGGTTAAGTTCTGTCGGCCCATGTCATATCAGAAACAAGTGTTGGTGAGGGTGGAGGAAAAGGACCCCCACATACTCTTGGTGGGAATGTAGACTGGTCTATGGAAAACCAGTATGGAAATTTGATCTCAAATCAGTAAAAATAGATCTATCATATGACCCAGCTATTCCACTCCTAGGTAACTACACAAAGAACACAAAAACACTAATTTAAAGGGATCTGTGCACTCCTATGTTCATTATAGTTTTATTTACAAGCCACATATGGAAACAACCTAGTGCCCAAAATCCAATGAGTAGATAAAGAAGATGTGGTGTATATACACAATGGCATACTACCCAGTTATAAAAAGGAATGAAATCTTATCATCTGTAACATGATGGACCTGGAGGGCATCACACTGACCAAAACAAGTCAGGAGGTGAAAGACAAATACTGGATGATGTCACTCATAGGTGGAATATAAAGAAACAAAAGAAAGAAACAGACAAAACTTAAGTGAAAAACCTAGAAATCTGGCTGCAGAGTTGAGGCCACCAGAGGAGATGGGTGGGGGGGGTGTCAAAGGGGAGAGGAGACACAGGACCTGTGCTAGAGGACTATGGGTGCTCTGGTGGTGGGTATGATATGGTAGCGTACATCTGCAGAGGTGTGAGCCTATACCTCTAAATCATAAAGTGTTATAAACTGTTACCTCGATAAAAAATAATACAATTACATTAAAGCAAAAAAAAAAAAATTCACCTATCGTCACCCTGGGGCCACCCTATAGCTGTCCTTTCACATAAAAGGGACATTCATTCAATGGCAACTTGGGTGTCCCGGGCATCCTGCTCCTCTCCACACTGGACTCAATGCCCTGAGCTCCTGCAGAAGACAGGACACTTCAACCTTCCGTCCCCTGCTGCAATGCCCTGAGCCCCACAGGAACCCAGGAAACGTTGCCCACTAACTGGCTGCTGTACAAGCAAGGACAAAAGATAAATCAGCCAAGGAGAGAACTGGCCCGTATTTTCACAAACTGGCAGTGTGTCATTCCATGTCAAATGCTCTGATATACCCTGTTTCGTTCTCTGGACCCAAACCTCCTTTATTTGCTCTGAAAATCTGGATCACCATTTGCTCCTATGATCTGATCATTTATTTAAAAAAAATTGTTTAACCCAGGGGGAAAATGCCACTGGTAATTAAGCGCGGATCTGTAATTAATTCCCACGACTGGTACCATTCCTCCTGCTCAGGTGGGGGCACAGAGCCCATGTCGGCCTGGGCACAGTGGTCAGACCTGTTTATGTACGGCCTGTCCTTCTCCATATTTCACAGATGATGGGAGACGGCTCTGCATCTCTTCATGTTAATTCTATTTGAAATACTCCCCACCAACATCTTAGGGCTCTGCCATCTAATAAGTGCAGCCAATTTATTGATAGTAAATCTAGGACAAGACAGACTCACATTGATGTGGGCCACAGGGCATTTAAATTAAACAGGAACTCTCCAGCCATCTGTGTTTTAACTTTTTTATGCCTTGATAATAAGCCCTGTTTAGAATAATTTGCTGTGGAAACTGGGACTTCGTGACTGACAGAGAAAGGCCGGGTATAAACAACCCAAGCAGGCCCCTGAATTTGCGAGAATGTCAGGCGAATTTAGACTCATCATAAAAGAATTCTCAGTGACTGTATTTCAATATGACACTTTTATGGTTTTTTATTTTCTAGTCCATTGCAGCCCCAGAGCCCTGGCATGATTTATATAGCCTGGCAGTGCATAATCTTTTGTATAAGATATACAGGCCTCCGGAGGTTTAATTTCTTCCCTCACCGCCACTGACAGCATTTGTGCTTCCCTTCTCTTCTATTTTCATTTCTAATGAGATATTGGACTTTGCTCAGTGAGAGGTGATATTTCCACATTTGCAGCCTGACAGGCTAAATCACCAGATCTCAGTGGTGAGGATACAAACCCATTTAAACTGTGTCAAAATATTCATGGAGCCCCATTGATTTGGGCAACGGTTATTAGGAAGCTATTTGGAAAGTTCAGGTTTAATTTTTGGAGCTTTCTGCTGCAAAATCACTCAGTTACATCACAGAGAAAATGGTATCAAAAGGATAAAGAAGAGTGAGGGGTGTGGTGTGTTGCATTTATTGTGTTGAGGTTATTTTTAGTGCAGAGATGATCTTTGTTAAAAACAAACCCCCCAAAAAGTCCCACAGTGGTGCAATGGTGAATGTCTGGCATGAAGCAAAGTAAATTCTTCCTATTGAATATAAATGAATAATACGTCAAGCTATTGAAATGTTTTTTTAAAAAAAGCAACAGTGAACACAACTGACATAGGAGATTAATGCTTTGCATTGCTACACTGACTTTTACCTCTGCCTTTGATCTTAAATCTAGCTGAAACTATTGCGACAGGAGTTTAGCTTCTAAGTGGGATGGGTTCAAATAGCCCTGGTTCACTTAGTATTCAGAAGTGTCACAGAGGAAAATTCCCACGAATGGGAGAGGTAAATGTGGCTGCCTCTATGCGGGGCTGCTGGGATAGAAATGTAGCAAATGACCAACGGAGGGAATTTGGGGGTTCTCTGTTAGAACTCAGGAGCTGCACTTGCAGAAGGGACCCTTAATAGGAGCCCAATGGGACAAAGTGTTGGGATGTCCTTGGACACAGCAAAAGATCAAAGTCCTTTGATGGGACCAAGCACATTTGACCTTTAGACAGCAAGGTCATTGGCAATAGTTGTTTGATTTATGACCTGGGACTTTATATGAAGTTTATATTTACTAGGGTTCCTGAGTTCAAAAGGACCTCATTAGTTGGTGCACACAACATATATACACCCACAGGGGGAAATCGCTTAGGCAATTTGTGAGCGATAAAATGTTTTCTGTAACACTTTACAATAAGTGGACATTAATGAATGCTAAATTACAGAGGAATTCCTATGGAACAGCATATTACATTCACATTAATACCAAATGAGTTCATTGTGAGACATGTTATTGCAACAAATATCACAGGAATTAGTGAGGAATTAGGAAATGCCACTATAATTAGACCCGCATGGTTAGAAGTGGCCACCCATTCAGATGGCGGGCTACTCACATACCAACTCTTTCTGACCTGGCTTGAGTGAGAACTTTGGTAGCAGGAGCCTGGCAGAATCCTCTGGGAACATAGCATTTTTTTTTTTTTAAGATTTATTTATTTTTATACAAGAACTGGGATACAGGCCAGATGCGCAGGAGGGTGAGAGGATTCACCAGAGACAGAGCAGGGAACAGAACAGCCAGACTGAAGAAATACACTGCTGAGGGGAGCAGCGGGTGAGAAAGGAGAGGTCTACTTTGCCATGTGGGATTCTCGCCAGCCAGCCGGCTGGGATCAAACCCACACTGCAGAGGCTGCGGACAGCTTCAGAGTGCGGTGTTCAACTGCCTGCGCCATCAAGGAGGCCCTGGAACATAGCTTTTCTATACTGACACATTAAGGATTTCTTATAACCCAAGATCCACAAAATCCCCAGAATGTTTTGTGTGAGTTTTCTAAAAAATGGGCTTGCTTGATATGGAAATGTACTAAAATACAGTGAGAAATTTAGGGAAGATATAAATGAAAAGTTCTTGGAAGAGAAGTGAAAATTGTTAAACAGTGGAACAAGCTACTCGAGGAGTCTTCCGGAGCGTCCCTCTCTAGGGACCGTCGTAGCAAGTTGGGTTTGCAACAGGCTTCCTTGTGATCTCCTCCTCCTCCAAGTCCCAAGGACTTGACCTTGTGAAAGAAAGAAAATTCCCAGCCCGGGAGCTATTAAGTTGTCTCCAGAGCAGCAGAACCTGATAGCAACCTCTCTTTCACCAGAGTTCCCAGCTTGCTGATGACTCATGAAGCTACCACAAAGAACAAGTCCTCTGGGGCAGGCTCATAAACACCAAACTATAATCCAATTCGCAGGGCCCAGATTCTGGGAGGCCTGAGAACAGAAAGCCCTGTGCTATTGCCAAAGCTTACTCCGTCATCAAGGCAGTCCAGAGGGCAGAGCCCCCAGAACTGGGCCTGTAGGGTGGGCATCCCAGCTCTGCTACCCCTGATTACTCTTAATTTTCTTAAATGTAAAATGGAATGGAAATAGGACTTCACAAGGTTGCCTGTGAGTTTTAAATAAACACTGTTGTAAAGTATGCAGCGTAGCCCCTGGCACCTAGCGAGGATGCCATGTGCTCTAGTCTAACTAGTGTACCTTGCCTTCTGCTCATTTCTTTGCCCCTCTCCCTCTTCACTCCAGAGGTATTTGGGTCATGCCAAGCACACTGATACTGCAGACCAAAGTAAGGTGACTTACAAACACTGTTTCATAAGCAGAGAAGATGGGTGATGAATGGAGAGCCAAGCTCAGCTACCTTCCCAAATGCAAATTGTCAGAGAGCTTCTTGCAAATGAAACTGCAATTTCATCCTAATTGCTAGTCCCAAATGATGGTGGGCCATGGAGTCCGCATTTCTTTGTTCCATTTTCCGGTCTTTCTTTCTTTCTTTTTTTTTATTTTATTTTGTAATAAATTTTATTTTTATATTTCCCATACAATTGCAATCCCCTTATTTTGACCCCAATCCCTCCCCTCCCGCCCCCTAACCCCCATAGAGTGTCTCTGGTTCATAGTTTTTTGTTGATTTTGATTTTCACTTTCTTATAGTTACTCATTTTCCTGGTCCCTTATTTTAAGTTTTCCAGATTCCTGCTATTAGTGAGACCATCCGGTATTTTTCTATTTTCTGGTCTTTCTGTGTTTTACTCTTGCTGTATATTTTTCAACTACCAGCTGACACACATGTGTTGAGATATACTATTCATTTAACATATTTGAGCACTTACTGAATACAGGCTCTGTGCTAAGCAAATAGCAGGTAAAGGATTGAATCAGACATGAGCTCTTTACTCGAAAAGCACATAATCCAGTAAATAAGACTGACTTTGACTCAGTGTGATCCATACTTGGGGTTCCCAAGGAAGAATTCACTAGTTTCTATTTATAAATATGATCGAGGCAGCAATGGGAAATGTTTTACAACCATCTTGGCAAGGGGTTGGGAGGAAGTTCCCTGTAGTTATGTGCACACAGGTTTATTACAAATTTTACTGATTTGAAGGAATGCATAGCACGTAAGTTACAAATAAAAATAAAATAAGCAAAACTCTGTAATTCCACATAGTCAGAAGGCTTTAGCCAATTTTTATGAACTTAAGGATCCATATCCATTCTAGGTAGCAAGTGATGAACAAGTGCAGCTCTGACATGAATAGTGGTTGATATTTTCATTTACATTAATGAGCAGGACAAAAGTGAAAAACGAAGACACATGTCAGAACTATATTCGCTCGTCATTGACATGAGTGACTTCTTTGCTGAATCAGATTATGGTTTTTGAATACTGGGAGAATATCTCCTCCAATTTTTGTGCTAGTCACAATGTAAGAGCTGTAGACATGACACACTTTTAAGTTTAATCTGCATTATTAACATTTTCTCCATCACTTTCTTAAGTCTAGATAGTCAACAAAACAATAAATCAAGTGCTGATTTGCAGCCTTTGCTGGTCTTTGTGGTGTAAATATGTCTACAGTGGTCAATTTCAAGCTGCCAAGATGATGTGACAGAACACAGAGCTGGGATAAGGTGCAGAGAGCCTCCTGCTACATACAATTCCTACCATTCAGATTCAACTGAAGTCAATAGCCTCAACATAACCACACATAACAGGAAAATACAGTGAAATAATTAGCAATTGGTGGGTTTGAGCATTTATCTTTGTTTTTGACATAATTAATGTAATCGTAGATGTTCTGCAAATTTTCTTCCCAAGCTTCCATGGGTCCTCACTCATCTGTCGCATCCTCAGGGGCTACCTTTCAGTGGGTGTCACCAGAGAGCAAAAGCAGATCTGTGGTGCCGTGCACCCACTGCTCCCACCCACTGCTCCTCCCTGATGCTCTGAGGGTCGCTTCCAGTGACTTAACTTGAAGATGATGACTCTGGGGCCTCCCCGGTGGCGCAGCGGTTGAGCGCTGGGTTGCGAAGCTGCCCGCAGCGTCTGTGGCGCCGGTTTGATCCCCCGGCTGCTCCCCGGCCACTGGAGGAGGGTCCCACATGGCGCGCAGACCTCTCCTGCCGCCCGCTGCTCCCCTCAGCAGTGTACTTCGGTCCTTCTGCCTGCTCTGCTCCCCGCTCTGGCTCTGGTGGATTCTCTCACCCTCCCGCGCTTCTTACTGTACCCAGTGCCTGTATAAACAAACAAACAAACAAACAAATAAATAAATAAATAAAGCATGCCTCTATTAAAAAAAAAAAAAAAGATGATGGCTTTCATGAAGGAAGCATCTTCCTCAGGCCTCTGGAGGACTTGGTTACTTAGCAATGGCTTGCATGTATTTTTACTCTAGATTATTTTTCTTCTTCCTCCCTTCTTCCTCTTATCTTTTCACCATAAAATCATATTGTGTACCTAATTCTCCTAGAAAGGAGAAGCATTAAAATCATTTCTGGCCTGGGCCCTTCTCCTCAATGACTTGTTCTTTGAAATAAGAGCAGAATAGAAAGAGATTGGGCCTGGATTTAAGTCTGAAGGGAGGAGAAGGTGCCTGGCTCGGCAGGGTCAGTGGTTGAGGAGAAGGGGTGAGCCTGGGTCTCCTGCAAGCTTCCTGCCAACTAACCCTCTTCCAGAGCATCTCCTGAGTGTTTAAAATGCAGCTTCTGGGCCCCATCCCACACCTGGATGGATTAGGGCTCAGGAGTTTGCTTTTCAACAAACCCTCCCTGTAATGTCCACACATACTCAAATTAAAGCCAAGAGGTGGACCTTATGCCCAGAGACAATCTGACTTCTGGTTACTGTGTAATTTGGGAGTTTTCACATGGCAGGTGACGATGGTTTTGACTGGTTGTCTAAGAATCAGACACCTTCAAGAGTGAGAAATTAATAGCACACAATGATCGTGCAATTCTATTTATAGGCCAAAATAGCAGATAAAAGTAAGGGAAGCTGGCCTAAATGATGAGAGAAGGCAATAATCAATATCTTAACATAAAACAATAATGCAGCTGGTCGCATAAAGCAATCCCACCAGGAGCGTTATATTGCATCCTTCGTGTCCTGTCGTAATGAAGCCCACAGAATGCATCGCACATTAACCAGGGCACAGCCTCTTCAACACTGAATATTCTGCCACATTGCAGGCACATTTATTTCATTTGAAAGAAGAATGGTCCTGTTGCCAAGCCATCAGATGGCAAAAAGAGATATATTTGATGGATAATAAAAAAGGGTCTGCCACAGCCTCACAAAATACGTTTCAAATGTAAATGCACACAGTACGTGGAATTCTTACCTCTGATGCATAGATACCTGCAGAGAAAGGCGAGTAGGGACTGGAAAGCCTGTCTGGCGAGGCAGGAGCATGGCCAGAGAGGGGAGACCATTTTTAACAATAACAAACAACAACAAAAAACCCGCTCTGCAAACATCACTCACTTTTTCCTCAACCTGTTCTCATGATACAGATTGACAGCCCTTTTAATATGAAATAAATCAGGCAGGAGAAGGAGTGTCTGGAAGAACATACAGATTGAGGGCTGACTGACAGAACGCCTCCAAAACACGCTCTGTTTGCATTTGCCTTTGTAGCAACTAACTTGAAAGGATGTCAGGCTCTCTGAAGGGCTGCGAGAATGCATTTTGAACCTGGAGGATGAGTGTGTAACGTGTTTACTTGAGGATCCTCAAGTCACCGAGCCCCGCTGCGTGGCAGAAGGGATGCAGTGCCAGCAGACTTTGCAGATCCAAGCAGACTTTTCAATTTCCCTCCCACACCTGGGGGTAAAAAGGCATTCTGTCTAAACCTGGCTTCATGCTTAGGACCAACCAATCATCCCAACCAGTGCATTCATATTAAAACATTAGTGACTAGTCACTTCTCACCAAGAACACTGGCTGGTAATGAGCCATGTCACCTCTCAAGGTGGACGTACCTGTCTCGTGCACCCTGCCTCAGTCCAGCCTTTGAGATGCTGAAGTCCCTTTGGTTAGCTGTCTGCTTAGATTTCCTGCACTGTCCAGTGTTCAGTTATCCTGCAAAGCAAATACCAGTGCCCATCAGTCATGAGACAACCAAAGTCAGTTTCAACATCCCCCATAGTGTAAGGGGAAGCATTTCTGCTCTAAGGCAAGAAAATGTTTGAGAGATACAGAGTGAGTCAGGAGTAAGCCTGGAAGAGAAGTAAGAGAACAAGGCAATAGGAAAAAATAGAAAATGCATTTAGCAGTACTTAAAGCATTTCTTCTCTCATCCACCCTTCTGTTTTGAGCACCTTTCTGCCAGAGACCTTGACCAACCTACACACCTGTCAGGCAGGTAATCCACAGTCTGTTCCCCTAAATCTGGCCCTTTGATCATTCAACAAACAGTGGTCAAGCATCAGTGCTGGTCACTGTCCTGAATGCTAGAACTACAGTGATAAATAATGCCGAATTTATTTTGTAGTGGGTGACTACAAGGAAACAAAACACTCTCAAACAAGGTACGTGTAGGTTGTGAGCAATGCTGTAAAGGAAAGAGTTGATAGAGAAATTGACACCTGCCCAGTTAGCCTTCTTTACACAGAGAGATCAAGGATGGCCTGCTCAGAGAGGTGCTATATAAATTGATACCTAAAATGTAAAAAGAACCAAACTACAGATGAGCAGGAGGATCAAGGCAGGCAGACAGGCAAACTCCAGATGGGACCTTGTGGGGCCATTGTGAAGATGACAGGAAGTGGGGCAGCTCCTGCTGAACACCTTATACTATGCTTGGCACAAAGTCAGCATTCAAGAAATGTTAACTGCTACTATTATTTTCAAAATTTCAGGGTCATTTTGGGATGGGCCGGGAATATTAAGTCAGCTTCTAGGGGCCATTCTGAGCCAGTGGGCCTGAGACCCTATGATGTCAGGCCACCAAAAGCATTTGAGTGCAATTATAAAGAAATTACTTTCCCAGCAATTAATCACTGGTATAAGATTGCCAATACATATCATTGCCGCATTATGACACATTGCATCACACGATCAGAATGCAGAGTAGAAAGGGGCCATTTATAGCTGACCTTATTCAAGTCAAATCAGCTCAATCAATTGAAAGTCAGTAGGAGTTTTGCCTGAATAAGGGTCAAGACCAATTATTGAAAGGTTTAATAGAACAAGGGGATGATTTTAAAGACATTAGATCTTAGCGCAATTTTTCACAGTTCAGATATGTTGAGGCAGCACCTCTCTAATAAGAGAAATAAATTGTTCGTAAAGGTCTTCTGTCTGGTTCCTTATTTCAAGAGAATCTATCCGTATCTTTTTGTGGTTGTTTTTGGACAGATGCAAAAGTGAGATGAAAGGTAATGATGAGATGAAAGATGGGAGCTAAGATAGGCATCTAAACTGAAGTGGAATAGTAGGGAGTTGAAGACTTCTCACCAATGTCATGTATGCTATGAGCTTGGCTTATCTCTTTCTCTGTGGTAGCCAGATAAAAGGAGGTTGTGGGAAAGTTCCATAGCCAATTACAACATTGGTTTAAAAAGTTGTAATTCAGGGCCTCCCTGGTGGCGCAGCGGTTGAGCGCTGGGTTGCGAAGCTGCCTACAGCTTCTGCAATGCCGGTTCGAACCCCAGCCACCGGGCGAGGGTCCCACATGACGCACAGACCTCTCCTGCCACCCACTGCTCCCCTCAGCAGTGTACTTCGTCAATCTGCCTGCTCTGCTCTGCTCTCCACTCTAGCTCTGGTGAATTATCTCACCCTCCCGTGCTTCTGACTACCCAGTGCTTGTATAAATAAATAAAATTAAAATTTAAAAAAAAAAGTTGTAATTCAGATGATAAATCTACTACTGAAAAAGTCTTTCTGTATACCTCAAAGTCAGCTTTGTCTGTGGATTGTTTGCTTTTTGTAGTATCTGTGGGTTTATTGCCTTCCAGTCCCCTCAAAATGTCAGCAAGCAACTAAAGGGAAAGTTTCCTTGCACCCACTAGCGGTCTTTCACAAGCATCGCTATGGCATCTTTTCCTCTCTAGTCTCAAAGCCTGGTTTGCACCTGCTGGCTTATCACCACCAACGTTTTAATGACTCTGATAAAAGCATTTGATTTTAAAATATCTTGGTCAAAAGACTGATAAAAACATTGCATGTCTAACTTGATGAGCATACTTTCAATTTGATGAGACCACAAAGCAAAGATGCGTGGTAGACTACAAGCAATTTGAGGACAGAAATCATGTCTTTTATTCTTCATACCCTTGTCATGTCCTGAACTTATGAATTCTTTAATAAATAAGTGCTTTTTAACTGGTAAATTACCAGGAAGTTAAATTGCTTTGTCTAGACAGAGAGGATTGATTTGGGCTGTTGGAGTCAAGCTGAAAAAGGTGTAGTGCAGATTCTATGTAGAAGTGGAAATAAGTGTCACTGACATGGAAGCTGGATACATAATCTACAACAGATTTTAACTGATCAAAGGGAATCACTGAAACTTTATAATAAAAGGTTCTTGAAATTTGCACCAGAGAACAAAGTTGGAAGAGGTCACATTATTAGGGTATAGAATGGGTTCTGGCTTTAATCAGGTTTAAGAAGGGGGTTTGCTAGTTGATATGCAGGTAGAACAACCCAGTTTCTTTTTAAAAATGGTGCTTGAGGGCCTCCCTGGTGTTGCAAAGGGTTAAGCACCGCACTATGAAGCAATCCTAAGCCTCTGCAGCACGAGTTCGATCCCCTGCCTGCAAGGGAGCAACCCACATGGCGCAGTAGACCTCTCCTGACTCGCCCGCTGCTCCCCTCAGCAGTGTATTTCGGTTAGTCTGCCTGTTCTGTTCCCCACTCTGTCTCTGGTGAATCCCCTCACCCCCCACATCTCTGGCCTGTGCCCCAGCTCTTGTATGAATAAATAACTAAATCTTTTTTTAAAAAATGGTGCTTGAGGCAAAAGCTTGAAACCTAGTTGGGGAGTGCAGTCCCAAGGAAGCCCAAACGAGAGGAATGGAGTGACTCAGGGAAGGAAGAAGAGCGAGCAGGTAAGATAGTAAGCTGGGCCCCGCCTAACACAAGCACTACTAAACTTCAGTGGTGCAAGCGGTCTTCAGAGAGACCAGGTGAATCACTGTATTCCAGGCAGTCTGCTGTGAGGAGGGAGTAGGGAAAGGCAGGAAGAATAAATTATCCCAGGACTCCCATACTTCGCTGGTCAAACTTCTGTTTCACAGAGTACTAACCCTTTGTAATGAGTAATTTTATGTCAGTTTAGAGAGTGTTTTTTGATGGATTAAGTTTCCATCAGTGACAGATTGCTGGCCATCAGACTGTAATGGCACCATTGACTCTTCTAGTGGCTGAGCCTGTCTCGGATTGACCACAACACAGATTTTGGACTCACCAGTCTTCATAATTGGGTGAAGCAATCTCTATAAATATACAGATTGCTTGTTTCTCTGGAGAATCCTGATTCATACACCCCTGTGTGCCCAAGGGGCTCAGGCAGAGATGCAGAGACCAGGGCTCCATGTCATCCCATTGCGAGGTCAGGGCAGCTCCACTTGGGCCTGCCCATGGTGATGTCCATAGAAAGTAGCCACCAGGCACCTGGGGCAAAGCTAGCAGCCACAGAACACAGGAGGAGCATTCCAAAGAGAGGGTCTGAGAGACACCAATGGAGTGAACAGTATGGAGGGAAATTTCAGGGTCGGAAGGTATAGACATACCTGTCTACAAAGCCCCCTGGGGTAGCCTTATGGGTAAAATAAGAAACTGTGAGTTCATCTTACAAAGGGAAAAATTTTCACATAACTAGGCTATATATATTCACAGAGCACCCATGGTTTAATGCCACTATCTAGATATGTGATTTTGGGGTAGTTACTTCACCTCTTTGTCTTGATTTGTTAGCTTTTTAAAAAAAAAATTACAGCTCTGGATTGATGATGTGCAAGTTTTCTCTCAGCTCCAAAATGCACTTTTTCTCTGATTTGGACAAAAATATAGAAGCCTAAAGAGTAAGTAAATCTGATATATTAAATGTCAGAATCAGGATTTTTAAATATTTCATTAATAGAAATAATGAACAAAAATCAGCCCGATGAAATTTAGCATAACTTAATATCAAGTCCAACACCTGAGTCTGAGCAATGACCGCCACAAAGACAGATGAAAGGAGACATGGCTCCCTTCACTTGTGTCATTTGCATTAAAGAACCTCCTCCACCAAACTTGAGATTTCTGTTGGCTCCAAAGTCTAATGCATCAACTGTTAAATAAGCATGTCCTGTTAGAGTTCTTTCACCGAGAGATTGGATAGATGGGCCAAAGGAACTCCCATGATCTGTCTGAAGATTCCAAGCTTCATTCATACTTATATTTTCCCTTTAGTTTCAGCCTCTGTACAATTAGAGTGGTATAAAGCACAATCACCACAAGGTCAAGTGCTCCAATAGGATTTTAATGGGATCACTAAACAGCACAAGGTCACTCAGAGAGCCTCTCGGCTTTTCCCTCTCTTCACCCTCAAGAGGTGATTGTTCTGGATTGTGGCTCCCCTGCCTGGTGTATAAAGTCACCTAAACACAAACTCATAGCTGGAAGGCAGCTTCAGGGAATCCTCTCTCAGCTCTGCAAGAGTTATAGGCATTAAAAGGCAGTCCCCTGGAGTGCTCCGCCACTCTGCTGACTGGAACCAAATCTATCTTAAAGTTGGAAATATGATCCAGGTGGGGACAGACTGTGATTTAATGCCTTCCAAGAACTACAGGGCACACTTCTTAAAGAAACTATTGTAAATTATTTGTGACTAATTCTGCTGGTGGATGGAGGGCATGGTATATTCTCAAGTACAAGAGCCCAGCTTGTATCTAATAATTGTTATATCTTCTTTGAAATTTACTGCCGATGTCTCAATTTTAACAATTTAAATAACAAGCTTAACCAAGTGGAACAGGGCTCAGGCAGGCTGGCGCTCTTGATGAAAGCAGGACAACTCTTATGTCTGAGCGCATTTTTACTTTGACATGAGCGGTGACACAGAGAGATGAAATCTGGTTAAAGCGGCAGCCTTCTCAATCCTATGACAGCTTCTTAGACTAAGCAAAACAATTTCAAGAGAGTGCACACATATACTTGTTACCTTTACTCAAGAAGACTGATTAGGGACAATGCTTATGAATATGATAATAAGAGGTGGGGGCTGGAAGGTAAGCTAAAGGAGCTGGGTAATTGGCAAGCTGTTTGCTTCATTTTTAATGGACCCCTCTATAGTCTTAATCTTTGGGTGCGTGTTTGTTTAGAAATAGGTGGATTTCCTCCATGCTCCAAGAATTAATGATGAGCACATTTTTAGTTTATCCACTGTTGAATTGTTGTAGATATTGTAAGTGGCCAGATTTGTTTTCCTGTAGGTTATACCCTTGTTACCCTTTTTCTGCTCTTTACCCCATGTCCTAAAAAATTCCCTCAATTTCAAAAAGATGTTTCTTGCCCAAAGTCTCTTTGCATGAAACACATACAAAGTGAAGTCTATTATGAATGACATTTTTGACCATTAAGGCCATAAGATAAGGTCATGCTGGGAAGCTACAACATACTAGCAGAATTTATCCCAAATTGTAGGTCTTACAGAAGAAACTAGCCTGTAAGCTGAGAGGCCTTTCAAAAGCCACTTAATCTTTCTGGATTACTGTTTCTTCTTTGACAAAGCAAAGAACTGGATTATGATATTGAATTCCTCCTAATCCAGGGGCAGGTAAAACAAATTCAAATTCATTACTTACAAATGTAATTCATTACACTGTAAATTTAATACATTATTTTAAACTAAATAGCAAAAGTCATAATGTGGTCCAAACACTTTATCCAACATTTGGCAGTTTAACACACACCTACTATAAAACTCAACCATTAAACTTCCAGATATTTACCCCAGAGGAATGAAACCTGATGTCTACATAAAGTCTTAGACATCTTTGTTTCAATAGTCCCAAATTGAAAACAACCCAAATAGCCAACAAGTAAATGAATAAATTAATACTGCTGTTTCCATCTGAGGGAATACTACTCAGCAAACAAAAAGGAATGAATTTTAGATACAATCTAAAATATAGATACATCTCAAAATAAGTGTGCTGAGCAAAGGAAGTCAGGTGAGGAGTATATTCTGTACAATTTAGGAAATGCAAACTAACCTATAGTAAAAGGAAGAAGATCAGGGGGTCCCTGGGGACGGGGGTGGGGGCAGGGAATGAGGGAGGGATTACAAAGAGTGACAAGGAAACTTCTGGGTGACAGTTCCAGGGGTGCAGACATATCATACTATACACTTCAAATATGTACAGTTTATGCTACAGCAATTACACCTCAATAAAGCTTCTTTTAAAAACAAAACAAAATAAAATAAAAACAAAAGGTCTAAATATTATGCATATATTTTAATTCCAATTCTAAGAATTTATCATAAGCATCAGAAATGTGTGCCAAGATGTAGAGCCATTTATCACAGTTCTATTTATTTACATGAAAAAAAAATTGGAAACAAATGTTTAAAAGAAGAGAATCAATCAGGTCAAAAATGGTGCATCTCTATGTTGGGATGCAGCCACTAAAAATCATGCTGCATACAATATATTTATTGTCATGAAAAATGTTTGTGCTCTATTTCTATATGAAAACAAACAAGGCACAAAACAACACAGCTAGTATAATGGTATTATGTTTTTTAAAAGTCCATGTTGGGGATTAATAATCATATTTCTCTTTTCCCTTAAGAGTTAGAGACCAACTGAGAAATGGTCTAAGGGCTTGGGCAGATGGAGAGCAAAGTACTACCTTTGCTACTAAGATCTCTGATGGAAAAATGTTACTTGAACCTGAACCTGAGGCAGAGTGAGTTTCCTACTCTCTCCCTCCGTGAATTGTCCTGACCCCTTAGGACTATAGCCCTTCCTTGGGCGAGGGGCCAGTCCTAGTCAGCTTACTCCTGTGTAGTATTTCTCAACCCCAATCTAGTCACATGCTGGGTAGGCAGGGTTTTCTGACAGTTGCAGGGTGGTCAACATCCTGGTCCCCCACCCATTAAATACTGTAGCATCCCCAGGGAGGGTTTGACAACATAGAAACTTCCCCACATATTTCTAACTTCTCCCACAATCAAGGGTAGTGGTGTTGAGAGTCACCAGAGGTGAAATCCATGAGACTGGAAGGGGCATACTTAATTTTCCTGATCACTCCCGACCCTCTCCAGTAATTCTTCTTCCCATGGATATAGGGGAGTAAGTGAGCAAGAGAGGGAAAGACTGAAACGGTCTTGCCAATACTTCATTAGAGCCAGGAGTTCTGATTTAATTGTCCCAGGTGAAACACAGGACAACAAAAACAATTGTTTCTCTTTCAATCTACATGGCTCTGTAAAGGCAAAGAAAACATCTAGGACAGGTGCATGCTGCCATCATGGCTAGCTGTTCCCTAGCTGAGTTGTGGGACTGAGAGAAGAAAGGTTATGGGTGGCTATTTTTCTTTGTGCTTTTGTTCTTGTTTTCTACATTTTCTGAATATATGACTTTTGCTACTGGGGAATGGAGAAGAGCGTGGGGAAGGAGGGGAGCCCCCTTTTTAAATAAGAAAAAATGTGAACTAAAAGGAAGGAGAATTTCTGAGCTTTCCAGAGCTGCTCTGCTGGGTTTTTAACCTGACATTTCCCCTCCCACTTCATTATTCCTCAATCGTTTGTCATACATTTGTGAAGAGGCCATTTGGGGGACATGTTGCCCATCATCTATGGTATTTGGTGTTACCCTGAAAGTGTCCAAAGTGCTCCATAAATGGGGTTAGATCTGTTTTTACATGTCCTAAGTTGAAGAGAGTGGCATGAAATGATTTTTCTAAAACAGTCTCCACTTTGTGTTCTCATGGGATTGACATACAGGCATGCCCTGGATCAATCTTCTTAAATTGACCAAACCAAAGTCGCATAAGCCTCAGTGCACTACAAAACTAAAGTTACAAAAAATTGTAGACATTTAGCTACATAGAACTTTTCAACACCGAAACAAATAGTGCAATATAATAGTGCTACTCATAATTTAATGACAAGATTTGTGTTAAGATACTAGTTTATAAAACTGTCAGTAGCTTTATCCCATAATAGGAAACAAAGAAGAATGAAAGCATTTCCCTTCTATCCTATTATCCTGTAATTCTACCCATAGCCTCACTTGAAGAGAATGTCAAAAGTCTAGGATGAGCCCTTGTTTGTGTGTAAGGCTGACTCACACATCCCTCCACATCCACACATGTCTTAACTCAGATGCCAGCTCGAGATATCAATGCAAACTCATTCTGATGGTAAGCCCCGCACTTGAAATGGCAGAGATTCCAAAGAAAATGGAACACTGCAAAAAAAAATTCAGCCAAGCAGCATGGAGACGCTCACTTGCAAAATCCCACCCATACATAATCATCTACCAGTCCAGAATTTTTACAATCATGAAAATAGAAGTTTCTTTGAATGAATGACTTTTCCATTTGTTATAGCAAAGGCCACAGAAACCATCTTCAGCTACACTAGAGCTAAAAATCCTTAATTCACCCTGCCAGGAGCTTCATTGACTGTGGATGCTGTGTATCTTCTGTGAAAATGTCTCTAATTGAAAGGGGTCAAGTCTTTCAATGGTTTCAACTGTTCAAGCCAGCATCATTTGGCTGCTGTGCTACCTGGGTCTCTGCCACTAAGTCATTGAGTCATGTGCTTCCAAAGGCCTGACTCCGGCCCTTACCTTCAGGGAGCAGTCAGGAAAAAAAATCTTTACAACATATTCAGAATCCTGCTGGGCAAGCACTGGACAACCAAGAGCACTACATTCTAAGACCAAGACAGATTAGCTGGTGAGACCCAAGGTCCAGAAGTAGGTTGGAGATGCTTGGATCTTAGGCTGTGCTGGGAGAGTCATCAGCACTCCAAGATCTTTCTATACAAATTTATGTAAGAGGTCTGCATTATATTGTGGTCTAGTAAACACATAACTACAAGTGGACACACATATAAACACATAACTGAAGCTAATTCCTAGAACTATGCCAATTATAGAATAGCTATTCAGTAACTATTTGTTGAATGAACAAAGCAAAAACAAACCCTAGGAAACAATACTTTCCTTCACCAGGGCAATGCACTGGTATTTTCTATTCTGTTCTAGTCATTTCTTTAAAAAGGTAAAATGTAATAACCTATTAAAATGATATCACCACCACTAACAGGTAGCTCTGTTTTGAAAGGAGTTTCCTTCACTGCCCACCTTTCTTTGAATATGGCTAAAACTTGTCTGGTAAGGTCTGGGGGATCCTGAAGGCTGACACCAGCTGCAACCAGGTCAAGTGGAGGAAGACTATTGGGTAGAACAATGCCATCACTGAGCTGTGGGGGAATGTGTTGCTGGTTGAAGGCACTGCTCTTTGGGTGCAGACCTGTGCCCTGTCTGTTCATTCCACTCCACACACAGCCCCACTGTTGCTACTTACAAAACCATTCTTCAAAGCCCTGGAAGTTTCCATAAATGGAGTCAGAAATGAGGCTGGCAGTCACTTCGCTTCTATATCAGTAGAAGGATCTGGAAGGAAGGAAATAAGAGTTGTTTAAGCAGCTGTGACAATCATGGATTAACTTGGTAAATGAAAAATCCACTCAGGCCCACAAGGAGCACAAAAGTGAAGAATTAAACAACTTTGTAAATAAAGGGATCATTACTCTCGATGCATTAATACACACTTAAGACCTATTGAAAACTTCCCATTTCAAGATAAATGAAGAGCATTAGCTGCTCATTCTCCAAGCTGGATGGGCTGTTTTCACAGCCCAGTGCTGCAGGTCTGAGGCCCGGGTCAGCCGAGGCTGGTTCAGGTGGCCTGTGGTTGTGCCCACATCAGGGACCCAGGAGGGATGGCCCCTGTATCCCCTCTATAGAGGAGGTTGCAACCACAGCCCCATTTTCACTAAAGGGATGTGCTCAGTGCACACCTGATGAAGTTGGGAGGAAAGTTCTACACCAGTGCATTTGCCTCCTCCAAGTTTCATCATCATTCACCAAATAAGCATAATTGCTCCGTGTTTAAAAGGTGCAGGGAACAGAGGCACTGCTGGTAATTGCCTAATGGGCGGGCGAAATGAGGTGTGAGGCACATTGGTGTGAAAAAAGCAATAGCCACCAGTTTATTAACATTGAAAATTAAAATAAGCTCGGCCCCAGCCAGGCAGTCCTTGCTGAAATGAATCCCATTATCCCTCTAATAACTGCACGGGGCTCAATTGGATGCCACCCAGGGGGTAGAGAGGCCTCAATACAGGTCACCTCTCTGCCAGATTCAGAGCTGAAGAGTCTCTGGTTCACTGATGACTATGAAGGAGCAAACACAAAACCCGCATCTCCCCTGCAGCTCCTCCAACTGTGCTAAAATCCATCCAGCATTTGAGGAGCTGTGAAAGGGAGAGGTCCAAGAGAATTATAGGCTGTTCTGACCTGGGTGCCTTTTTAAATAGTTGCTGACTGGAGTTTGCAAGGGTGTGTTGTACTGGAACTGAATGTTAGTGGCCCAATTGAAGGAAGCCAGGGATCCTGCCCAGGGCTTAGCAACCAGCCTTAACTTTTTTCTTCACACTATGCTCATATTATCAAATATTTCTAGATGTCCCGGCCTAGAAGGAGAGTTGCCCTTGACCTTAAGCCCAGCCAGTCTACACTGGAAACAAGGCTGTCCCAGACAACGTAATCAGAAAAAAAAAATCCAAGTATGCTACATCAATGAATATCAGTGTTCTCCCATCTTTTATTCAGACTCAAAACCTTAGCCATTCTTGACCGCTTCTACTTCCCACATTCCAATACATCGGCAAATCAAACTGGTTCTTTTCAACTAAATTCAAACAGTGACCACTCCTCACTCCCTCTGCTGTCTTCTCCCTGCTCCAAACTACCGTATCTCACCAAGATGATGGCAACAGCCTTCTAAGTTTCTCCCTGCCTTCACCCTCGCCCCAGTGCAGGTTATGCTCAGCACAGCCTGTGCACCAACAATTAAAATAAAAGGGGTGGGATGGGATGAGATTGGAAATACTCGGTGGAATATTACACAGCTCTGAAAGACAAAACAGTCATTTGAGACAAAAATGGATGGACCTCAGGTGATTTTGTTGAGTGAAATCAGTCAAAAAGTAAAAGATAAATATAAAATGGCTTTATTCTCCTATAGAATATAAATGCAAAAAAACCCAAATAAAAAACTATACACAAGGAATAGAAAGAATGAAACTTGAACTTGGCAAAAGAAGATAATGGTTACTAGGAAATAGGGGAGAGAATAGAAGGGGTGGAGGTGGGAGGCAAATAGGGAAAAGGTTGGAAGGTTGGGGGAGGGAGGGAGATGAGGGATGAGCACCGGTGCTTTGATGGAGAGAAAAAATATAAGGGTCACTCATACCAGTGAGGCCAGATAAGTAGACAAGAGCCAGTCTCTGAAGATCCTTGTAGGCAGTGACAGGAAGTTTGGATTAATTGCTAGGATACAGGAAAGATATTCAATGGGAAGCTAGGGATGATGAGTTCTAAAAATAACAACAGTGTTGGCTAAGGTTCAGGGCCCAGTCTACAGCTAACCCCAGCAAAGTGAGCTACCCAGAGCTGCCCTGTCCTATAGAATCTTCTTGCAATGATGAAAATATTCTATATGTGTGCTGTCCAACATGGCAGCTATCAGCCACATGTGGCTGTTACACACTTGAGAAGTGGTCACTGCATTGAGGAAATGGATTCTTAATTTTGCTTAAATTCATTTTCTTGATATTCAAAAAATTTAAATTCAAATACCCACTGTGGTTAGTAGCCACCCATGTAAGTTGAGAGGTTAAATCAACCTAAAGAAAGTAATTCAGAGTGAACTTTGAATAAAAAATAAATAAAAGTCAAATCATGTCACTTCTCTGTTCCAAAGCTTCTAATGACTTGCCAGATGACTCAGAATCAAATGTAACAGTCTTACAATAGCCTAAAAAAATGTCCTACATGATCTGACCTCAGCTACTTCTCTGTCTATCCTTCCTTCTTCCCCTCTGCTCAGCCATACTGACTCCTTGCTCTTCCTCAAACACGTCAGGCATATTCCTTGACTAAAATGGAATCCTCCAGATAGTCACATGACTCACTCCAGTTCCTCCATATCCTGCTCACAGTCACTTAGCAGGGAAGCCTTCCCTGATGACCCAGCATAAAACGCACACACATCATTCCTCTAGTTTGCTTCTTCTACTAGACTTTGCTCCATCCAGCTTATCACCGTCTGTTAAGCCAAGTTTTACTTATTTACTTACTCATCATCAGTCCATTAGAAATAAGCTCATTTGGGGCAGGAACTTTGCTTGCTCACCACTTTGTCAACATCCAAAATGCAGTAGGAACTCAATAAACACTTGACAAGTGAGCAATATTTATTGAATCCACCCTCTGATGTGCCTGTCATGTACAAGGGAAATATAAAACCTAGCTCTGCTCCAGCCATCTGCTGCCAGGTGGCGCTTCATCAGAGACCACTCCTGCGGCCGCCACAAACACTACCCTGAACACATGGTGCTGCTGGCACCCTCTTTCCTCCATCCCCACACCCTTCAGGATTACCAAGAGGAGTTTATTTCCACCCTCGTTCCCTTGCCTAGCAAATGGAATTTTTGATGCCAGCTGCTGCCTGGTTGCCTCCCTCCAAAACAGAAGTAATTGACCATAACCCTCGGTTTCCTTTCATTAAGCGAAGGGAGCAATGACCAGGGTGCCAAGTCTCAGCTCTTCCATACTTTCTATGCGATCTTGGCCAAATTAATGTCCTGAATCTCAATTTTCTTACAAATAGAATGTGAAAAATAAAGTTAGCTTCTCACGTTACTGGGGGATGAAATGGACTGAAGGATGTTTGGCATATGACACTTGCTCTCTAAATGTTGGTTTCCCTCCTCTTCCCACCAGAAGGTGACCCCAGAATCATTCCAAAATAACAATTTTTAACCTGGCACTTGACCATGGTCCCCCGGAGAAGCGTGGCCAGGACTCAGCAGTGATGGGGACCGGCATAGGCTATCTGGAGCAGTTTAGTTCTTTCTCCTTCTCCTTCCAGTTTAGTCCCTCCTCCACTTCCTTCACACAGACCACAGAGGGATAGGTTGCCCTTGGTACCCCTTGCATTTATGGCAGTCCTTCTCTGCCCTGCAAGGGTGGTGAGTTGAATTTAGAAAAATGACAGGTCGTTACAAATATATTACATGTTGTAAAATAAAAAAATGTCCTTGTTGGAAAGCAAAATTACTTTGGGAGTAACTTTAACTGATAGCAAAGGATAATTCAAATGCAAAATGCATGTGTTACACTTTGGCATAATATTTTAAATATACATGTGGTGCTTCAATATCAATACATGTGGATGTGGGCATTATTCCTTTAACTGGAATGCTCTCTGACAGTAACGCTCCATTATTCAGCTCTCTATTGATTTGAGTTCATGTCTAAAAGTTCAGTCTTGGAGAATACTCAGGCCAGGTCTCCACTGAGGAGAGTGGCGTGGAGAGTTGGTAATTAGCCAATGAATTCCAGTAATTATGCAACGAATTACAAATTGTCTCTATCAGTGTTTCCTGGAATGTTTAATTCAGCAACATGCCTGTGAACTTTCCAGGACACATTTGGGGAAGTGAGCTAAGGAAGGGGGGCTCTCCAGTGAGAGTCCCTTGTCCAGTTACCACTGCCCTCATATTTGTCCATCTATAGTCCCTCATCCCAATGTACCCCCATCCAAATGATTGTTGGGTTCAATTTGTCACCATTCCCTTCTATCTCTAAAGTAAATAATAATAATAATAATATTGATTGAATGTGGTACTTTGGCTAAGTCAGTATCTAGACTAAGTTCCTCTACTAAATTTCTATGATTACTGCTCTGAAACCAGGACTTTGACGTGGGCCAAGGACCTCATCAAGAATTCAGAAATAACAGGTTCTAGTCTCTAGTTTCAAAGCTCAATTTAGTTTGGGTATGTATCTGCTACTAAAACCATTAAAAAGTTAAAGGCACACAGCTGAAATAAGATACACAGATAGAATTCTCCCACAGATATAGTTGGTTGAAGTCATCTCAAATTCCTGAAAACCTATTGTTTATGAGACCATGATTAGGCAGAATTGACTCCAACATGAGTTATATGCCCTTTGTTGAAGAAATAGTTTTTCTTGTGTTCATTTCCAACAAGAAGGTTATCAAAATGAGCGTGTGTCAAAATCTGTGAAGTTTTAACTATGAATGAATATAGGAATGAGGGAGAAGTCTCCAGGTACTTCTGAAAACATAGCACCTCTCTCACTTTCAATGGACCTTTCCTTTGTTCCCTGCCATAATAAATATGCATTGACTTTTTTTTCAATCAGATGATGACAATGTTAATTAAAATCTTGAGATTTCATTTTCTCTTCATGGACAAGATTCATGTCTAAGCCAGATGACCAAAGTAAGATGAACCTGTGGTTAACTACAGGGCAAGAAAACGCCTATTAAAGCTCTATTCTTCAGTGCACTTAGGTTTTCTTCTGGTGCAAATCAGTAGGCCCAAGGACATTTCTCTCCTCATCATAACCACAAATGCTCACACAATAGAAACAGGGAGTGAAGAGCCCTTTGGGATCAAAGAAGTGGGGGAGTCATCACCTCTATTTTAGTCAGTCTCCACCAGTCAGTCAGGAAACTAGTTGGTCTCCCTCAGGAAACTTAGAATGGTCTGGAAGACCCCCTCAACCAACTTGGTTAACAAGTGTGTCCCCCCACATTTGCTCCTGGGGTCTGGGAGCGAGGGTGAGCAGCAGTCATTCCATACACATTTGTCAAGTGCCTGCTGTGACTAGCCCTGAACTAGGTTCCCTGTTGGACCTGGATTAGTGAGGCAGACACTGCTGCTGTCCTTGCAGAGGCAGCTCTGTGATGAAAAGAATCCAAGGCTTGTGGTCAGAGCCAACATTTGAATACAGGCTCCCCCGCTTCACTTCTTTTAACCCCAGTTTGCCTCCAGCAAAATGAAGGTGACCGTTCTAGCTACCTCCTTACCTCTCAACCTCACAGGATCAGAGGAATATGTTGACATGTTCTGCAAACTATAAAGCACTATGGGAAGATAAGGTATGACTACTGGAAAGCTTTAAAATATTTTCTTTCCTAACCCCACCAACTGGGAGAACATTTTTGCACCCAACACTAATGATAAAGGACTGATCACAAAAATCTGCAAAGAGCTGATGAGACTCAACAACAACAAAGAAAATAATCCAGTCAAAAAATGGGCAGAAGAGCTAAAAAGAAAGTTCTCTGAAGAGGAAATGCAAATGGCCAACAGGCATATGAAAAAATGTTCAACATCACTTGTCATCAGGGAAATGCAAATCAAAACTACCATGAGATACCATCTCACACCAGTGAGAATGGCACATATTAAAAAAACTAGCAACAACAAATGTTGGCGAGGGTGTGGAGAAAAAGGAACTCTCCTGCACTGTTGGTGGGAGTGCAAACTGGTCCAAACACTATGGAGAGCTGTGTGGAGATTTCTGGACCTACTAAACATAGAGCTTCCATATGATCCAGCAATTCCACTCCTAGGTATTTACCCAAAGGACACAGAAACGTCAATTCCAAAGAACACCTGCACCCCTATGTTTATAGCAGCACTGTTTACAATAGCTAAGCTTTGGAAACAACCCAAATGCCCAAAAATAGATGACTGGATCAAGAAGATGTGGTACATATACACCATGGAATATTACTCAGCATTCAAAAAAGATAAACACATGCAATTTGCAGCAACATGGATGGCACTGGAAGGGATCATGCTCAGCGAAATAAGCCAAAAAGAAAAAGAAAAATACCGGATGGTCTCACTCATAGCAGGAATCTAGAAAACTTAAATAAGGGACCAGGAAAATGAATAACTGTAAGAAAGTGAAAATCAAAATCAACAAAAAACTATGAACCAGAGACACTTTTAGGGGGGCGGGGGCAGGAGGGGAGGGATTGGGGTCAGAATGGGGGGGCTGCAATTGTATGGGGAATATAACAATAAAATTTATTATCTAAAAAAAAATAAAGGAATGTACAAATATTAAAAAAAATAAAATAAAATAAAAATAAATATTATAAAAAAAAAAATTTTCTCTCCTACTCGGAATACTTGAAAGCAAGAACTTGAACAGAGTCATCCATCCATGCTCACAGCAATATTATTCACAAGAGCCAAAGGTAGAAACAAGTCAAATGTTTGTTGACAGAAGAATGGACAAACAGAGGGGAGAGTGGGGGTATTGTTTAATGGATGCAGTTTCAGTAGGGGAAATAAAAAGTTTCTGGAGATGGGTGATAGTGATGGCATACAATAAAGTGAGTGTATTTAATGTCACTGAATTTTATACTTCAAAATGGTTAAAATGGTGAAAAAGAAAATACACTTTCAGGAACACATCTGGGTCAAGGTAGGTGCTAAAGTAAAGCGGCAGCAGCTTTACCTGGAGGGGGTTCCTTAGCAGGCAGAGGCTGGATGTGCTTCCACCCCCGGGTCTAGTCTTCAGTTTGAAGGCCTCTGTCAGTGCAGAGAGACAAAGGAGTCACACCAGGAGCACAGCATGTGGGTGTAAGATCAAAACACAGCATTGACGTTTTTTAGAGAGAAACCGTATCAGGGATCTTCTAAGTAGTGTCATCATTCTGTTTGCTTTCTGTTGCCAAGTGTTCTTGGGAAGCAACAATCTGAAGATTTTTTTATATACTAAATGAAGCAGGAAAGGCTGAATTTTAAAAGTGGTTCCATATTAGGATGGGATGTTCTTGCCAAAGGCATTTGAAGCCTTGAAGTTTGTTGATTACACACAGAATGGGTGTGGCTGTCAGAGATGTGTCTCCCAAGAGGATCGGGACCACCTATGTCAATTGACTTCAGCTTCCTCTCCCCTGGAAAAGATGCAGATGGACCCTGCTAACACTTTCCTCTGAGATACTCTCTTTCTCCTGCTTCCATGACTGAACAACCCTCCCCTTTTTCTGATCCAATCATTTTCCTTTAGATTTTCTAATAAAATGTTCAAACAGGTTGGATGTGAGTTGTGTAGCAGGGGAGCTATTTCAGCTCCTTCACATGACTTCTAGTACCTACACTGTTGTATTTTGTGCTGAAGGTTTAAATCTCAGAGAAGAATGACAGCCTCTCTTTATATACAGTTCTTGGGGATACCTCCTGAAGCGCACAAGTACTGATAACAACTACTATTACCCATTTACTCCAGTTTTCTCAGCATGTGGGTGACTAGGGAGAAGCTAAAAGATCTCTTTTCTGTGCAGTTTGAGCGGAGAACGCAAACTAGAGATGTCTATAAGAGTGACTGATGCGAAGATGATGGTCTTGTAGGAGAGGCAGAGTCTTGCCTCTCTCGCTCCTCCACTGGCTCATGTGCCAGTAATTGCCCAATGTCCATGACAAATCACAGGTAAATCCCAGGCTGAGAGCTCAAAATGGACTTCAGATATTTCTCTTCCTGGCAGGCTCTCGTGGAAAGCGGTGAAGGATTGCAGGCAGTGAGGATGTCTCCACTCAAATCCACCTGGCGGAGGTCAGGGAGGAGAGCTCAGGGTGAATTTTATCTTAAATAAACCAGATCTGCAGATAAACAAAGGAAATCATGATTTCTAGGTTGGTTGGTTTCTTTATCCTCTATAAGCCATACCATCACTCACTACAAATTCTTATCCCAAGCTGGAATTCACCGGAAGAAATTAATTTTTGGAAACAGATGTTTCTTCTCTTGCATGTCTTCTGTTAAGCAAAATAAACTGCATGGCTAGCAAGACTGATAGTGATACTATTAAGTCCGTGGTAACCCACATCAATTCTAAGTGTGAGCCCTAGAAAGGTAAGTTGGGGAGTAGTTTGATAAATGTGTAGTTCTTGGGAAGCAGCATGTGCTCCTTCTAACCTGGACTTACAGGGTCAGAAGCCAGCTTTCCTATCGTGTCATTCTGGATCACGTTGGACCATTTTCTAAATCATAAAATGGGGTAATGGGACATATGCCCGATTCAGCCCCAAAACTGGTTGTATAGGGAACTTGTGTTGCATAGGGAATTGAGGAAGGAAGCAAGAAGGAGCTCGTCCTTAATGTCCGTGGGCTACATCTCAGGGCCAACTTGAGGGTAGCTGGACAACCCTCCCCCCAGCCATCAGAGAATGAGGCATTGGAGATGGGGAGGTCACAGAGCTCCAGCAGCACAGGCTGCCCAAGGACCGAGTAGGAGAGGGAGAAGTGGGAAGAGATTACAATTCTCCTTGTTCCTCTTGCCCTTCCTTGACTGTCCCAATATGATTATAGGTCCCCCAAGACCAAATCACTTCCTTTTTTAAGCTGCCCTCACATTTGGAACTCCCATAAAAACAGCAATAAAATGAGAGGTACCCTCAGATTGCCATTTGCAGGTATTCTAAGATGCATCGAGTCATTTGAATCCCCCCTTAGGCCAGTGGATTCACTCCATCTGTGCTTGCAATTCAGCCGAGACCAGTATTTTCTGATGTGCGACTTTCCTGAAATGCCTGTTTCTCCTTTTTTTTTTTTTTTAACATGCCAAAGGAGAAAAATCAGCATTTCCATCCACATTATTAAGACCAAAAATAGCCCTTTCTTCCCAACACATATCTTTGCTACAATACCAATACATTTTGTGCATCAACCTTAAAGGTTGCTGTGTTTCCCTCCTGCTTTCCCCTTTCATTATACAAGATTTCCAGTTATTCAGTATTTTGTTCTCATTAGAACACTGCTTGTCACATGTTTTCACCAGAGACATTCATCACCAAGGTCAAAGGGTGAATATCGTGATCTATTACGCTTAGAGGAATCTAATGAAAAGCCACATAATTATCCAATTTAAAGAGAAGCACGTAAAAAAAGAAGGGGAGCACTTGCTATAATTTAAATTGTTTTGTTTCCCTGAAGCAAAATTCAGCACCTGATTGACAGGACCTAATGATAATTCTTATTGATATGGTGATGTTAATTGTGGAGAGATATTTAATAAGTCCCATATTCTGGAGGTAAATGCGTGCTCTTAACCTGCACCTGAACCTGATTTTTGATGCAGCGTGGGGATGAGGTACAGATACAGATAAGTGAGCACAAGTGGATTTTCAGTCTTGTGTGGCAGAATGGAAATTGGAATCTTCAGAATCTATTAGGAGAACAATTCCACAGTTGCTCACACTTTTATAAATTATACTGTATATTATAGAAAGACACAAAGTCAGGAGAGGTTCAAGAGAGGATATTGTTGTGACTTTGCAGACAACTTTTACGGTGGTATTTGGGGATGACGCTGCGTTATTATTTTTAACCAGAGGCACACACTAAAGAATGTGATCTGTGTTCATTTTCAAGCAAAAACAGATTAATGATTTCTGTGTCGCCTCTCTCCTACCCCAGGTGAGGATGACCTGGTAGAAAATGAGGCCAACTTTGAAACTGCAGGAGATTCTTGGAAGAAAATGAATTCTTAGACCATGAACAAAAGAAACTATTTGAGAAGACCAAACTCCAAAAGTGACCTGTGGGGGCTGAAAATATCAGCTAGATCTGCACCCCAACAAGCAACAGCTGGGCTTCAGGAAACTGCTGTTGGGGCTGCAGACAGAGCTGGGACCAGCACCGACTTTCAAAACCATTACCTGAGCACGAGAAGATGGGCCCTCGGCTCTGGCAATGAGCATTTTGATTCTGTAAGCTCCAGCCTCCCCTCCCTGAGAAGCTATGCAGTTCTCCTGTTATTATGTTCTAACGTTTTAAATGTTGGAACTTTAAAACCACATCTGCTGTCATGGCATGTCACTTGGGAACTCATAATCACATAGCTTTCTTTGGGCATATAACACAAAGTTAAAGGAAATAAAAAAGCTACTTTAGTAACAAATAGACTTGAAAAAAAGAACCAAAGTGCCTTAAATATGAAAGAGGGCAAGTTGTAAAAGTGAGTTCAAATTATGTTTTTTTAAACTTCATGTTAACTGAGTCTCCCATTTTTGCTTATAGGAAAAGAATATTACACGAGTAGCATTTTAATATGTTATCCTGATCAATACAATTATTCTTTCATGCGTAAGTATAATTAACTCCAAAATAACCAAACCAAAGATTATTATTACCTGAGTCACAAATGGGCATTGTCACTAGAAAATAAGAGCTATCGATCTACAAATAGCAACATGGAGACAAAATATTGTCACTAGGGGGAAAGAAACATAAAAGAAAACAAGAGTAATTTTTAATGAAAAAATTATTTTAGAAATTCAAAACACTTCAAGATAAGATTCTTCTGAACATGGTGTCTGGGATCTAGAACATAGCGAATGATCAGAAAATGAGCAAAGACCAAGAAATTCTTTCTTTTTTTCCTTCCTGAATTTGCTTCATTAATTTTATTTTCAACACACACACACATACTTTGGAATATTCCATTTATAAGTTATATTGACTTTGAGCCAGGTGCTCACCTTAACAGAAAAAAAAAAAATTCAAGTTAATTGAAGATATCCAAATTGATCGCAGGCTATGATATCAATGATTTTCAGCTTCCTAGGCCAAAGCATTACATCACAGCACAGATTATAATTTCTCTGAACACTTCTGGTATCTCACTCCTCAAAAAGCGATATGCCAGAAAATTGAAGGGAGTTCAGAGAAGGCAATAAAGATAATTAAGGAGGCCCTCCGATTGACTGATGGAAAGAATTAAATCTGGGCTGTGTGGCCCTATGGTGAGCAGGTTTCTAGGAAGGCTATGCAGACATCTGGAGGGACAAGTTTCCCGTCCAAACCAGGCATTAGTTCACACAGAATGACAAGGCAGTAACAAACACAAAGAACATCATGTTGGTTGAGGTTACACCACCTGACATCCACCCTGAACTTCTGCATCTCAGTGTGGACTGGAGGTAGGCTGGAATTGAGGGAGGCTGGGGTGCTCCCAAGCCTCGCAAATTTCCACTCTGGTGCTTGTCTAACTATATACTCCTCCTATGCCAGACTCCTGGGTCCTTGAAATGGGTTGCACCCCAAAAGGGAAAAAGTCAGGAATGTTTAACATCATGGTTAGGGGTCCGGTTCAAATTCCAGCCCTAACACTTCCCAACTGAATGATCTTGGGTAAGTTATTCAGCCTCTCTGGGTTACTGTTTCCTCAGTTGCAATATGAAGATAACAGCAGCACCCTTATTCTAAAGTTATTGAATGAAATTCTTCACATAGAACGCTTCTTAGGGTGCCTGGCCTTAGTGAGTGCTCAGTATACAGTAGCTATCGGTCTTATTTATTGCAATTAACAATAGGAGCAGGAAAAACTCTGGGTCAACAAAGATCTGATCCTCCTAATTAAGCATTCCATGCCTTAAAACATCCACCTACGGGTTCTGGCCTGAGGGATAAGCCAGTGTCTGAGCTGATCCCAGGAAACTTCACATGTTATTGATGCCTTTCCCCAACTTCTTAGTGTCCTTTATACTTCCTATAGGACAGGGAGCTGAGTGTCCCAATTTGTCAAGGACTGTCCCGGTTTCTGCATGTTGACTAGGGGTAATTATTTTTTTATTTCCATATTTATATAAATTTTATTTCTGATGCTCTTTTATACAGGCAAATTTTTATTCCTTTGATAATACCATATACTTTTATAATGAATTTATTTTTTTATTGGTTAAACTTTTTTATTTTCTTATATTGTTGTTCATTTTTGTATAATATTTAATTTCTCCCCTCAGGTAGTCGCCATAATTCTCCCACCACCACATCACCTGTGAACCATCACCACAGTCCCTTGTGCTCTTCCCTCCCCTGTTTTGACCCCTCCTTGCCTGCTGCATGCCTCAGAGCTATAGTTTGCCTGTAAGTTTTTTCTTTTTTTTTTTTTTGACCCTTTGTTTGGTTTCCCTATATTCCTTCTATAAGTGAAACCCAGCCAATATTTTTCTTTTTCCTTCAAACTTATTTCACTGAGCATAATCCCTTCCAGTTCCATCCATGTTGCTGCGAATGGCATGAATTTGTCCTTTTTGATTGCTAAATAGTATTCCATTGTGTATATGTACCACATCTTCTTGATCCAGTCATCTATTTTTGGGCATTTGGGTTGTTTCCAAAGCTTAGCTATTGTAAATAGTGCTGCAATAAAAAAAGGAGTGCAGGTTTCCTCTTGAATTAATGTTTTTATGTCCTTTGGGTAGACTCCTAGGAGTGGAATCACTGGGTCATATGGTAGATCCATTTTTAGTAATTTGAGGAAGCTCAACACAACTTTCCATAGTGGCTAAACCAGTTTGCATTCCCACCAACAGTGTGAGCGGGTTCGTTTTTCTCCACATCCTCGCCAGCATTTGTTGTTGCCAGTTTGTGTGTGTGTGAGAGATCTGTTCCTTTTTATTTTTTTAATTATTTTTTTATTTTTTACATCATTGTTCTTTTTTTTTAAGATTTATTTATTTATGCCAACAAGAGCTGGGGCACAGGCCAGAGATGCGGGTGGTGAGAGGATTCACCAGAGACAGTGGAGAACAGAAAAGGCAGACTGACTGAAATACACTGCTGAGGGGAGCAGCGGGCATGGCAGGAGAGGTCTGCTGCGCCATGTAGGTTGCTCCCTGGCCTGCCAGGTATGGAACGCATGCTGCAGAGGCTGCGGATTGCTACATAAGGTGGTGTTTAACCCCTTGCACCACCAAGGAGGTCCCCTTAACTTCTTTCTTTTCCATCTATAAGCTTTTCTACTCTTGCTGAGTGCACTGGCTGAGAACTCCAGTATAAGGTTGAATTGACATGGTAAGAGAATACCTCCTTGTCCTAGTTCCATCTTTATGGAAAAAGGTCTAATGTCTTATCACTAAATATAATGCTACCTGTAGGTTTTACATAAAGTCCTCTATCAGGTTGAAGAGTTTCCCTTTCAGTCCTAGTTGACAGTTGAGTTTTCAAAAATGCATTGGGATGATCACATGGTTTCCTCCCATATTCTATTATTAAATTACAATGATTAATTTTCAAATGTTAAGACACTTGCATTCTCAGGACAAATCCTACCTATCGGCTGTACTCAATTTGCTATATTTTGTTAGAGGCTTTTGTGTCTATGTTATTGGTGTTAGGCTGTATTTCGTTAATTCCCTTCTATACTTGAGAATCCAATGAGATTGTGAATTTATTATTTTTTTTAAATATTGAGCTTTTTTTTTTTAGAAGTGGCGTACAGGCCAGAGTCGCGGGGGGCGAGAAGATTTACCAGAGAGAGCAGGGAGCAGAACAGGCAGTTGTACCGAAACACACTGCTGAGGAGATCAGAAGATGAGACAGGAGAGGTCAGCCACACCATGTGGGTTGCTTCTGGCCAGCCAGGGATCGAACTCACACTGCAAAGGCTATAAACAGCTTCACAGCGCTGTGCTCAACCCCCTGCACCACCAGGGAGGCCCAAGAGATTGTGAATTAATATGGTTTGTAAACTATAAAATGCTGTCCACAAAGGCTCCAAAGTCACTGTATCTGTTAGTGATAGTGACAATGCATAGCCCTTGCCATGGTAACAGCCTACGCTGGTCAGGAACCAGCCTCAATGAATCTTTCCCACCCTTTTGCAAATTCAGTCATAACCAATAATTCAAAACTTCAGCCTCTGAGTCTAGAAAAGATGCCTACTGGATTTTCCAGAGAGTTCCAAATTTTAAATATTCTCTCCCACTGTCAAACCTCATTATAGCATATATCTTGATTTTGAGCTTTAGGGTAGTTTTCTCTGAATGCACTGACTTATTCTTATCTAGAAAGAAACTCATTTGCCACTTTCCTGACAACTCAAGTAGACTCAAAATATTTTCCCACGATCTGTCCAAACACAGGGAATGGAAATTATCATTTGAATATAGCTTCAATACATCTATGAAGATTTCAATCCGTGCTTAGGAAGTTTAAAGTCAAGTAAGGTTTCTCAATTTTGACAAAGTTTATTGAAAGTAGTCTAATTTGCATATCTCTTGCATAATCCTGTATGTTCTTTCTTTCATTTATTTATTCAACAACAAGAATCTCCTGAGTGCCTACTATATGCTAGGTGCTAGGCATTGTTCTAAGTGCCAGAGACACAGCAGGGAACAAGATGGGCCAGGGAGCGCCCTCTAGAGGCTAGTGTGTTCAGATTTTAATTTGATGTTGCCTACCTGAAGTGGGTGCTGGAGAGGGCTGCCCAGAACCCCTGCAGAAAACCAGTCACTCCCCTAACTACTACTGATAACTCACCTCTGAGACCCTCCCTAGGCCTTGCCCTTGACCAAAGGGAGCTGCCTCACCAGAGGTTACACTCCCTCGGCCACAACTCATGACTGGTGAATGGGGAGTGGGGGAGGGGGCAATACAAAAGCCCAGCCCCCTTCTCTCAACACAGGGCAACTCTGACAGGTGATTCTAGCTGTAGAGCCTAGCTTTATTCAACTCCTCCTTCTGATACATTCTGCTTCCCTCACTTCTCCAAGGTATTATATTCAGAATAGTCTTCAATTAACTTCCTGCATCTAAATTCCCATCCCAGAGTCTGTTTGCTGGGGGAATGAGCTTAAAACAATCCTGAATTCTGATATCTGCTTAAATACTACCTCTGGGAAGAGGTACAAGATTAACTAAATGACTATTAAATGTCTTTCTTCAAATGTAGACGAGCTTAAAAATATACCAGGACCTACCTAAGTAGAAAAGTTCATTGAGAAAAGGTAAATACGATTTTTCCCCCGAAATTAAAGCCATAACTGACAATTCCTTAGGGAAATCATAATTGCCAGTTAATATACTCCCCAAAGTTCAATAAAGAAACAGAACCACCCACCATTATGGAAGAAGTTTCAGGAAAACTTGTCTAACATTAAGAGTTCAGGTATAGGGGCCTCCCTGGTAGCTCAAGGGGTTAAGTTCGCAGTACTATGAAGCTGTCTGCAGTCTCTGCAGCAAGAGTTCAATCCCAGCCAGGGAGCTACCCACATGGCACAGCAGATATCTCCTGTCTCCCCTGCTGCTCCCCTTGATGAAGGACAAGAATAGAAAGACTGGAAAGGTGCCCCAAGACCAGAACCTGACTCACACAGGGAGGTGGGGGTAGAGGAAAATAACAAGACCATTAACATAGCATAGAGGTCGGGGACCCTTAGGCACCAGTGCCTTATCACAAGGCATAAGACCCAAACAGGATCAGACTACTGTAGGGAATGGAGCACAGACCTGAGGGTAAAGATATGGAGACTGAGCCCATCCTGGACTCTCCCCTCCCAATCCTGGATTCTCCCGTCCCTCTGCATCGTTATCCAAAATCAGTAACAAACCGAAAGCTCACAAGGAGTGAGGCCCTCCCGAACAGAAGAGGACTCTATCAATACAGTCTCTGCAGAGGCTGGGGCAGCAATCCCACTGCCCACCTGTGACGATGCAAGTGCCTCTTTTCACCAACTCTCTCTGCAGGGCAGCAGCCTACCTGCCTGCTTGTGACCTGTTAAGGCCACCGGCCTGCAACCATGCAGGCCTCTCTTAGCAAACCTGTCCCTTTGGGGGCAGCTTTTCCTGCCTGCTTGTGTCTATGCAAGTGTCTTTTACTGTTTTGTCCCTTCCCTAATAAACCTGTTCTTTAAACATAACTAATGTCTCTGTCTCGTGGAGAAACTCGCCTGGAAAACTCGTCGCGTGTCACTGAAATGGGAGCTCTGGTGAAACCTTTCCCAGAGTGAACCCAAGGACCCCGCACTCCAAACCCACAGACTCCAAAAACCTCATCACCCTCAGCAGCGTATTTCAGTGGATCTGCCTGTTCTGCTCTCCACTCTGTCTCTGGTGAATCCTCTCACCCCGCACCTCTGGCCTGTACCCCAGCTCTTGTATGCATAAGTAAATAAATCTTTTTAAAAAAAAAAAAAGTTAAGGTATAAAATGTCACCTGTGAATTGTGGCAGCAAGGCCCACCCCCACTGCTAACTGGCAGAGCTCTCAGCTCCGGCTGCCACAGCTGCAAAATGGCACTTCTTTCCCACACAAGAACAGGGCGACCTAGAATCTTCACAAAAAGAGCGTTACTTACATGCTGCATGGTGTGTGACATCCTTTCAATTTTGGTTTCTCTTGGATGGTAGAGCAAAATCTGTCATTGTGTAACAGGGTGGTCCCTGGATGAGGTGAGGATGCCCAAAGGCATAGGCCACACCTGGTGTCTCTCCAGGGCCTGGTGGGTGCAGGGGATGACTGGTGGGGCTGGCTCCTCTCTTGCCTGTTGGGGCACAATAGCATGAGACAAACCGGCAAGTCCTTCATTCATCCAACAACTATTTATTCAACTGTGCTTTGGTCATGTTGAAAGCCAAACTGAATAACAAAGAGCCCTCTGGATACAATGACTTAAGGTAGCACAGATTTATCTGCACTTGTGGAATGGGCTGGGAGAGATGCGACCATATGTATTCATTTATGCCCAGATTTTTCCAGCCAGTTGTTCTTTTAGCCTTAAGGCTTTTGTCCTTGTCTACACAGTCAAGCTAATCATGGGGACTGCCATCCTCCTGCCCCAGGCAGGTGAGTACCAGTCTAGGACTGGGAGTTGGCTTCTGAGCAAAGGAGGCAGAAGTCAATATGATGTCGTTTTTGGAGTCTGTGGGTTTGCAGTGCAGGGTCCTTGGGTTCACTCTGGGAAAGGCTTCACCAGAGCTCCCATTTCAGCGACACACAGCGAGTTTCCCAGGCGAGTTTCTCCACAAGACAGAGACGGAAGTTACAGTTAGAGGGCAGGTTTATTAGAAAAGGGATAGGGTAGTAAAAGACACTTGCATAGACACAAGCAGGCAGAAAGAGCTGCCCCAAAAGGGACAGGTTTGCTGAGAGAGGCCTGCATGGTTGCAGGCGGGTGGCCTTGAGGAGAGTTGCCTCCGCTGAGGAGGGGTTCAGTGAAGAGAAGTCCCCGTGTGGTGCAGGACATGGGCAGGCCGGAAGCTGCTGCCCTGAAAGAGAGAGTTGGTGAAAAGAATCATTGGCATAGTCACAGGTGGGCAAATAGAGTGCTGCCCCATTGTAGGGGCAGTGTTAGGTTTTTATCATCTTCTGGGAGGGGCTCATCTTTGTGGGTGGATGGTTTGTGCCCCTGACACTCCCTAGAGCAGTCTGACAGTTTCTGGGTGTTGTGCCTCCTGAACTGGGCGTTGTTGCCTAAGGGTCTTGGTTTCTATAACAGGGTTAATGGATTATGTTCATCACTTCTACCCCTACCTCCTTGTGGGAGTTAGGTTCTTGACCTTGTATCTCCTTTCCTCCATCAGATACACCTCACTTCCTGTCATGCAGCAGGTGATGACTTCAGCACCCAGCCACCAGCCACAAGGAAAGCTCGAGAATGTCCAGTGGGGCACCTGGCAAAGTGCAGCTTAAAGTCCACTACTCTGGGAAGGATAACAGACTCTGCTGGCTGACTGGCAGTCTCTGCCAACAATACCAACTTTAGGCCTGGCATCCTGACTGAACTGTGGTGAAAGAGCAGACCTGGAATGCTTGCTCCCTTGGAATTTGCAGTCTGGTGGGAAAGAAAACAGATAAGTAAAAAAGTAATTATCAAACACAAAGGCAGAGAATGAGATGGTGCCAGGATAAAGACAAGAAAAGAGTGTCCGAGGCAGAGGAAACTGATGCACAGTCCCTGGAGGGACACGGGGTTGAGCGTATCTGGGCCAGTTTGGAGAGTGGAGAAGAGCCAGGGAGGGGTGAGATGCAGGGCAGAATCCCGAATGTTCCAGGCAGGATCCTGAGTGCTCCAGGCCCTAGCGGGGACTCTGGATACTTGAAGTGCAATGAGAGGTGGGTTGCCTGACCCGTGTTACATTTTTAAAGACTCCTGTGGCTGCTAGGGGCAGCCATCAGGGCAGCCTACCCATTTTTCTGGGTTCTGGGGCTAAGACAGTGCATGTTTAAATCTTCCCACTGAAAAAATAATTTTTAAGATGAAAAATGAACCCTCTGGTAGTTTCTTTGGTTTTTGTAGAGGGCCTCCTGGGACCAGCACACAGGACAGCAGTCTGACGCCACAAATGAAAAGTGCAGCACTTCTAAAGCAGCTTTGCTGGGGGGAGACCACGATGGGCTTGGTGTCTAAGTCACTGCTTCTTTCCGGTGGAGGGGCCCTCATACTTTGGACTACAAGGTAGTTACCTGACCTGAAAATACAGGTTGACAGGAAGCAACAGCTGGTTTCTCCTGAGCGTATACAGAAGGGTATGAAAAATAGAAACACCTTCCCTGGTTTTGTTTATATTGATATGAAAAATAATAAATATTTATTTGTAATAGAAATGATGGGCAAATAAATGTAGTTTGGCTTCAACTTTTGAAAATGCAATTTTGCATTTGCAAGATGCAGACATGTGTGATACCAAAATGCATAGTTTTTCTTAGTTTACAAAATCTTTCCCCACGTTACTTGGTTAAAGTGAATTTCCAGAAATAGTTCTTAAGAAGAAAATAAGAGCACTTGACTAAAAACTGACATTTGGAAATGGGTCTGTGTGACGGATTCATGCATCATTATTAGCATTAAAATCTTTAAAAATAGTTGGTAGGTTCTGATGATTCAAGAGGCCTTGATTTTTTTGAGTCCTTGGTTTATAAAATGTAACAACCTTGGATGATGTTCTACACATTTGTAAGTAAAATTCTGAAACTTTGGAGCTAAAGGGTTATTTCAAATATTTCTTATGAAACTATACATGCAAACTATGTCTGTGTTAACTCAGATTCTAAATTGGATGCAGTGTGAACTAATCATTTCAAGCATTAAAGCTTGGCCTTGGGATGAAATTAAAGGAGAAACATTTAGGCAGAATCATTGGAGAATTACCATCAAAGTAAGATTGTTAAATCCATAAATATTTTCCTAAGGGAAAAGTGAAAGTATCATCAGTTTCTAATGCTAAACAGGAAAAAAAAAATTAGTCTATAGACCATAGAAAACAACCTGTGCCAGAACATCGATTTGTGCTCGTTGTGACTAGTGTTTCCTAATATACTTAACAAAGAAACATAAAATAGAAATCTGCATTAGAGGTCTAATTTGTCATCCACAACAGCCCAGGTCACTCTTTTGGTACAAGGGTACCTATGATATCCTGGGTATCCACGTCCCAAGTAACAAACCCCATCACAGCAGATATTTCTAAAGAAGTAAAGATGCACACACACAAACACAATTGGGTGTGAGAGAAGTGGTGTAATAAAAAGAATGAAAAAAAAAAAAAAGAAGAAGAAAAGGAGTAGAAGGTGCCACTTACCACCCTTCTCGATCGCATCTTTGCCAGGGAGAACACCTCCCTCCCTACTGTTCTCTCTTCCTCCCAGGTACCTGCTCATTCATCAACAGCATTTACTGAGCACCTATTATGAACCAGGCACAGGGTTTGACCCTGACACTACAGAAACAAGTCGTACATTGGCCCTTATCCTCAAGGAAACCACGGATTTGCTAAAAAATGGGCGCAAAAATGAACAATCTGGAAAGAGCACTAAGGGAGGAAAATTCCAAGTGCTGAGAAACTAGAAGAGAAGGTGGTTCATTCTGCTGCTGCTCTTGGGCAGGATTTCCAGGGAGCAAGTTTAGCCAGCACCTGAACACACGTGTGCTCTCCCCAAGCAGTGACCAGGAGACAGAGGGGCTGCTGGGGAGAGCGGCAAGAGGCCAAGCACAAGGGAGGGGATTGGCCCACTGCACACAACCTGGGCACCAGGCCTAACAGTGTAAACTGGGTTCTGCAGTCAAATAGAGCCCAAGGCAGCTTTTACACTGGGAAGGGGCACCATCAGGTCTAGGTTTCGAAAGGCCAATGACAGCAGCATGAAACTTGGTCTCACACTTGATCTTGGGATACACCCTGAGTAGAAGACTGGTCTCAAGGAAGTTCTCATCAATGTGAGAGACCCCAGTGCTCTAGGCTGGCGCCTCCATTCTGGTCTGCTACACATCCTACGCTCACACATGCTGTGGGGCCGTGCCCAGTGCTGGTCCCTGAGTTTCCATGGTGTCTGGGATCTTAGCAAGGGAAAGGCAGAGTCTGGGCTGACTTTACTACTGGGGGCTGGACTCACCTGGTGCCTAGAATAAAAAAGCAGGTAGCTCAATGCTTTTCATGTCCCAGAGCTGGGAAAGAGAACCTATAAAATGATTCCTTTTTCCTCCATATTTACCTATTTTTGTTTTATTTCTGATTGCATCATCTGGCTGTGACCTACCATAAAAAGGCCTCTAAGATGTGTTCTGCTCATCCCTGTTCAGTTGAACTTCCCACACTCACCCTGAACTGCAGCAGAAAGATGCTTGGCATTGTCCAGAGACACTCTTCTCCTCTCTTGCCTTTTCTCAGACTGTTTCCTCCACCTGAAATATTCTGTGCATCTGGCAACCTCGTATTTCCCGTTCGGACTCAACCCTATTATAATCTGGCCTTTAAAACCTTTGCTGAGGTTCCCACTTAGAGTTAATGCTCTCTTCCTCCTCTCTGACCTATAATAAAAATATTCTAGTTTGTTCTACACCAAGCATGTTGGTGCAATTGATTGTCTTTATAACCACCTCTTTCACTAGCCAGTGAGGTCTCAAAGCCCTAGAAGGGTAGAAAATGTGTTTCTCTAACACATTAGTAAAATTTTTCTTAAATTAAAAAAAAAACATGTTTCTCTCATTTATTGTCTTTTCAACTCTCAAATATTTCAGCACATAGGTGATGTTTAGCCAATGTGGACTTCTTTTTTTTTTTTTAATAGAGGCATGTTTTATTTATTTATTTGTTTGTTTGTTTTGTTTATACAAGCACTGGGTACAGTCAGAAGCGCGGGAGGGTGAGAGAATTCACCAGAGCCAGAGCGGGGAGCAGAGCAGGCAGAAGGACCGAAGTACACTGCTGAGGGGAGCAGCGGGCGGCAGGAGAGGTCTGCGCACCATGTGGGACCCTCCTCCAGTGGTCCAATGTGGACTTCTTTTTCCAGGCAAATAAATATATATGTTTACATTTATAAAAAATGTTCCACATTACTCATAGAAACAAGTTTCATACAATCTACATACTGAATACAATAAAAACCAGTTCTTGGTCCAGCCACCATGGAAAGCTGTGTGGTGCCTCCCCAAACTACTAAAAATGGATCTATCATATTACCCAGCAATTTCACTCCTAAGAATCTACCCAAAGATCACAAAAGCATTAATTCAACAGGATACCTGTACCCCTATGTTTACTGTAGCACTATTTATAATAGGTAAGATAGGGAAACAACCCAAATGCCCAAAAACAGATGACCGGATCAAGAAGATGTGGTATATATACACTGTGGGATATTATTTGCAATCAAAAAGGATAAACTCATACTATTCACAGCAACATGGATGGAGCTAGAAGGGATTATGCTCAGTGAAATAAGTCAAAGGGAAAAAGAAAAATATCAGGTGGTTTCACTTATAGGAGGAATATAGGCAAACCAAATAAGGGATCAGGGGGAAAAATAATAACCAAAAAAAATATTAAAAGGCAACTATAAATCAGAGACATTCTAAGGGGGGGTGCATGGGGGAAGGAAGAAGGGAGAAGGATCAAAACAGGGGAGGGAAGAGCATAAGAGACTATGATACTGGTTTATGGGTGAATCGGTGGTGAGAATGCTATTGGGACAACACCTGAGAGGAGAAAGCAAACATTGTACAAAAATGAACAATGATGCAAAATATATATAAGTAAATAAATTGTATTGAAATAAAAACCAGTTCTAATAAAGATTTAGTTGTCATCCTCCTGAAGAAAAAGTTCTGTGTTTGATGTATCACTTGAAGACATGCCAATATGCCACATTTATCAATAGCCTAAGAGTCTGTCCCAAAAGGCGTGCCCTACACTGAGACTCACCAATAGGCTACGTTAGACTTATCTTTTTAAACAAGGAGGAAACATTTCAGTGTTACAAATAACAAAGGAGACAGGTACTAAAAACTGTGTATTTCATAAAACAGTGAATTTTTCTATAAATATTCTCATTAGTAGCTTCCTATTAACACCAATTACCTTTAAATTCCTCATCAAGACCAATAAAGAGATTTACTGTTCGGTGACATCCAAAAAGCCTAGAGACTTAAAAACAATAGTGAGGAATTTCACTATTTTTATAGTCTTTGTACATAGGATAGTATTTTTATACTATTTTTAATAAGATATCTATTACATTTTTTAGTTTAAGAGCAAAGCACTATCCTCAACTTGGCGTTCTCGCTGGAAGGCCAACATTTGACTCAGCAGTGCTCCTTAACTGCCAGGTAGACTGCCTGTGTTTACTGCACGAAAGTCATTCTCAAGCAACCTATAAAATAGTAATACTAGTTAGACACACAGAGTCATGGATACCAAAAATAATGTGCTTTTTATGTACAAATACCCATACTCAGAGCATGGCTATTAAGTAATGAGAAGGATTTACTACTTATAATCAGAGTACATTTAAATTATATTGCAAGAGGATAATGGTCCATATAGGACCCACTCCAAAAACATTCCAGAAGAAACCAACAGGTAGGCTGAAGCCATGGCCTTCAGTTTTATGCAAAGAGCATTGCCCACTCAGCTTTGTTGAGTTGCTACATTCCCTGGATGGGTATAAACACTGGCCTTTGTTGTTTTCCAGCTATGGGGGAAACGAATCATGAGAGAAAGAGAGAGAGAAAAAGAGAGAGAAAAAGAGAGAGAGAGTTCAATCAGGTCCCAACAAGTTCTAAAATTGCATCTTGCTGGTATGTCTTTAAAACCTGATTTCAGTTGAGGCAGTTTACCCTCACACTTATTTTGAAATTCGATTAACTTTACAAACACACAGTAATTCATTTTTAAGGCCCTGCCTACGCTGCTGTCAATTAAGGGTAAAAGAAATCTTGTAAACATCAGCTGAAATATCAACAGGAGCCTGGTCATGTTGGGTTTGCAGAGACCAAACAGCAAAATGTCTGTGCAGACTGCATGTGGAAACACGCGTGTCATGTGGCCCATGAGGGCAGTGAGAACTGAAATGCAGATGGCCCTTCAGAAAGCCCCTACCCAAAGAAGAGAGGTTAAGCGTCACGTGTGTCAGTGTCCTGACTCGTGGAGGTCCCGTCCTGAGGCTCAGGGAACTGCGGGGAAAGCTGCATTCTAGCAGCTAAAGGGAAGTGGTCTGTGTCTCTAGTCCTTCTCTTGGCTTCTCCCCAAGAGTAAGTGGCTTCTGTGAGGCAATGGCCTGGAAAGGTATTCAGCCGGTGATTCTGGAAGGGAACAACTGCCACCCAGGGGCTGAGCCCATGCTTTGGGCGCATAACTGCAGCGCTACCAACTGGGTGAGTGAGTGTGACACAAAGGTCTCATGGCCAAATTCCAAACTCAGATGATTACCATTTAATTTTACTGTAGAATCAGAGAGGATTTTAAAATATGAGAAAGACAGAAAGATAAATAATAAGAGACCAACATTCAGAGATAGTAGAGGACAAGAAGTATAGGACCCACTCCAAAAACATTCCAGAAGAAACCAACAGGTAGGCTGAAGCCTTGGCCTTCAGTTTTATGCAAAGAGCACACTGCCCACTCAGCTTTGTTGAGTCGCTACATTCCCTGGATGGGTATAAACACGGGCCTTTGTTCTGTTTTCCAGCTATGGGGGAAATGCAACGAATGGGAGCCATCAACACAGAGCAGATCAGATGTGGATTCCTGGTTTAGAAGGGGACCGAGTTCCCTGAAATCTCACCAAAGAGAAAGTTAAAAGGTCTAGAGAGAAAGGAGAAGGCTGCCGCCAGGGTGACGTGCCAATTAAGAGGGCTTGTTTGGAGCAACTTCGCGTGGCAATGTGAACAGTGCATGTAAATGATCAAAAGCAGCCAGGACCCTCTCCCATCGGTCACAAAAGCTGCGTAAGACCGGTTCCTTTGAATGCTGTTTTAGTAGTGGTCTCATACAATACATCTTAAGGAACATTTATACTGTGTTCACTGTGCATTCAACTGTGGCCACTTCAAAGGTTTAGCCAAGTATTTTATGGCCATGGTAAAGGGTTCTTATTGATTTAAATTACAAGCTTGGCTCCCGTCAGCTCCACTTGAGGGCAAAAATGCAATAAAATATCCCACAGCACAAGAGACAGACATATCGCATTGAAAATCTTAAGAGATCCTTTCCACTATAATCACTCTCGATGATGTTTATTTATATGGGCAAGGCTATCAGAGAGATTTGTCTACAATCTTTAAGCTTTGGGGGTTTGTCTTGGTTTGGGTGTTTGCTTTTTTAAAAGTCTTGTTCTGACCTGGGTCCAAAGAAAGGTCACAAGTGCATTCCACAGCCCCTGGCTGAGACGCCCATCGCTCCCTGACTACTGGCAGAGTGGCTTGTTCCAAGAACAGTGACATTGACATACTGGCCATCACAGCTGAGGGATTATGGTTTTCAGTCCTCCGATCATTTGCATATCCAGCAGGCCAAGCTCAGATGAATGAGAGGTGTCAAGGCATGAATGACAAGCCTATCAAGGCGATGGAAGGCTGTCCCAGGATTAACTGTCAGGGAGACAAACTCCACTCTGGAGACACAGACATGAACATGCTATTGGAAGACTTTGTAAAATTGAGAGGGGGGTCGAAGCTGTCAATATGAAACGCTATTTATGCTACTCCCTAAACCCTGTGATAATCAGCACAAAGGAAGTCACCTTATGCAAAGAGAGAAGAAAACCATAGCAGCCTGATCTGTTTGTTCTGCTTCATTCCTGGTTCCTTTATAACAATTTGCCTGAAACATACCCAAGATGGAGCTAACCCCTAGACATACACAGAAAATAGCAAATGACTATTATGTATCTGACATTTGAAATAACATGTTTCTGGAGGGTTGGCATTACAAGAGTCATTTCACTTCAAAATGTTATTCCTAATGTAATTTTTTAAAATTCATAAGAGGTACTTGCTAGAATTCAGCGTAGCACTAAAGTCACTCAAAAGACAGAGGTCAAATTCATTTCATTTCTTTTATGTTTTCTTCTCTCTGCTAGATGAAATAAATGATTAAGCCTAGAACACTTGGCAGTTCAGCGAATGTGCTCCGTGGCACCATTACAAGATCGATTTTCTCAATACAGGAGTCTTTCTAGGGTGCACATTGCTTAGCTGACATCTGTCGCCGTTGTCATGGCAGCGCTCTCTCCAGCATAGTGAGAGGTCAGGCCTGACAGGCAAGGCCTCGCCAGCTCTACCCCAGTCACTTCAAGGTTAACAGCCAATGGACCAAAGAAATAGGCAATTATAGTACAGTCAATTCCGGTTAAGGAAATATCTGAGAAGTAAATATGTCTGATAAGTGAATGGAAATGAAACAGCCAATGCTATTGATGCAATCCCATAATATCAATATCATTTTGTGGTGGAGTTTGGTTGTTCATTGTAAAATTTCCATGTCCAGAGAAATCTCAGAGAGGAGATAAACAAACCTCATCAGACTGCTATACTTGAATAATAGAACTCCCACAGACAGATAGATGAGCAACAGAAGAGAAAAGCTTCTTCGAGGAAAAAGTGCAAAGAAGATTCCCTGGGTCTCTATCCCTGTTGGTTTAGTTACTGGATATTACAGCTGTATGTGTGCCTAAAGGACATTCCTGGCATCTTAAAAGGAAATCAACTTTAAAATAATATTTCTCATTGCTCAGCCTATTAAATGTATTCGTTATCAGGATGAAAGTCTTTCCTACACTTTCAACAACCCTGAAAATGATCAAGTTTTCAAACTATCAACATATTGGAATTAACAATTTCCAACAATACACATTTCAAATAGAGCCTAACTTTTGATAGACAGAGAAAAGATATTATTTTAATAGACAGTCTTTGAATAAAATTAGAAAAATGACAAGTGGAACTAAAATGTAAAGATTTTCAATTACAAGTTGCATGCCCCAGGAATTCAGTTACTGTCAACCTCTGTAGGCTGCAATACTTGAAATTCATTACAGTTTATATGTTCATATTAGCCACTCCTGATTAAATAGTGCAGTTGGTATAAAAAGATCTTTAAATTTTCATCAGACACCCAAAAGAACAGCAATGGTATTTCTTCCACTATAAGACTTTGTTATTCACAAGAAAGCATGGAAAATTAAGGATATATATGGATACACACACACATACATACACACAGTCACCATGGTGACTCATCTCAGATTTGTGTCAAAATGTTCTTAGCTATGGTCAGTGCGCACCACACTGGAGTATTTTGTCCATCCTTGGCCACATCAAGAGGTAGAATTTCTTAAAACCATGGTCATGTCACACTTGCCAACTTGTGTCCCAGAGTTCTCACTGATAAACTGAAGTCATGTTCATAATCTTCTTGCTTCATGAGTGAAAGCTGGGTTAGTACCTAGACCAGTGAACTGACATTGCTCCCTTCAGTATCATGGTCTCCTGACTTCATTTGAAAATTCAGCATTGGGCCTCCCCGGTGGCGCAGCGGTTGAGCGCTGGGTTGCGAAGCTGCCCGCGGCCTCTGCAGTGCAGGTTCGATCCCTGGTTGCTCCCCGGCCACCAGAGGAGGGTCCCACATGGCGCGCAGACCTCTCCTGCCTCCCGCTGCTCCCCTCAGCAGTGTACTTCGGTCCTTCTGCCTGCTCTGCTCCCCGCTCTGGCTCTGGTGAATTCTCTCACCCTCCCGCGCTTCTGACTGTACCCAGTGCATGTATAAACAAAACAAACAAACAAACAAATAAATAAATAAATAAAACATGCCTCTATAAAAAAAAAAAAAAAAGAAAGAAAATTCAGCATTGTTTTAGAAGAGTTATGTGTGGATGCAAGAAAGACTAACCCACTCAAATTAGCTTAAATGCCCAGGGATTTACTGGCAAGATACAATAGGCCGTCCTGAAAAGCACTGGAAACTGCCAGGAAACAAATTATATGCAGGTCAAATAAGAACTAGAAGTGAGATTGGAAAACCAGAAACCAGGTTTATTCTCTCTACCTGCATTTCACCTCTGCCATGCTTTTCTTTCTCTTTCTTTACCTCTCTTTCAAACAGCTTCCTCTGCTTTCAACACAGCTAAACCTGGGATGACCTTTCCGTTCTGACAACAGTCTCATCTTACTGATTCAGTTTCTCAATATTTTGACTCTACATCCCATGAAGAGAGAGTCTGACCAGCTGAGCCTGGGCAACAGATTGGTTCTCCCACAGTCAGATGCCCAGTTGGACTTAAACAGTTTGGGTTCGAGTAATTGACAGAGTTACTGCATTTAAAATGACTCCCGTTGTGCCTCCCTGGTGGCGCAAGGGGTTAAGCACCGCACTATGAAGCAATCCACAGCCTCTGCAGCACGAGTTCAATCCCTGGCAGGCCACGGAGCACCCCACATGGCGCAGCAGACCTCTCCTTTCTTGCCCACTGCTCCCCTCAGCAGTGTATTTCAGTTAGTCTACCTGTTCCATTCTGTCTCTGGTGAATCCTCTCACACACAACCCCCCCTCCCCCACCGCCGCGTCTCTGGCCTGTTCCCCAGCTCTTGTATGCATAAATAAATAAATCTTAAAAATAAATAAATAAAATGACTCCTGTGTTCACCCCTTCACCAAGAGCAAGGTACACACTAAAAACTTGTCCTTTATGCCTTCTGCAGGGATCAAAGAGGACACATAAATTGAAAATGCCCCACATGCCCAAAGCATCAGCAATGAGCAAGTGTTCTAAATAACAGGATGCTGAGATGGTTAGTCAACAATATTACAATGGATTTGTGTTAACTGTAGCATTGTCAGAGTCATCCCTGAAGGTATAAAATGACCATTCCTAACCCAAATGCCCAAAAATAGATGACTGGATCAAGAAGATGTGGTATATATACACAGTGGAATACTATTCAGCAATCAAAAAAGATAAACTCATGCCATTTGCAGCAACATGGATGGAGCTAGAAGGAATCATGCTCAGTGAAATAAGTCAGAAGGAAAATGAAAAATACAGATGTTACACTTGTAGGAGGAATATAGCGGAATCAAATAAGACATGGGGGAGGGGAAATAATAACACAGAACACAACAAAACAAAACAGAACAAAACAAAACAAAAACAAACAGACAATTATAAACCAGAGACATCCTGCAGGAGAAGAGGAGGGGGAGGGATCAGAGGGTAGGAGGAGGAGCACAGGGGACTGTGGTGATGGCGCACGGGTACACTGGGAAAGGAAATTCTGTGGGGACTACTCCTGAGCAGGGAGGAGAGGGGGGAAGCAAACACTGTTTAAAAACGAACGGTGATGTAAAATATACATAAATTTTAAAAAACCTGCCCAAATTCCTTACTGAATATAGAAAACACACCCTTAAGCTTTGGCCTCCGCAAAGGGCTTTGCCACCACTAGAGCTTGCGCCTGCCCTGCACTTCAGTGAACCTGAACTGTTTCCTAAGTCCCAGCCTTTCCTTCTCTCTGGCCTCCCTCTGGACAGTTTCCTTTCCATCTTCTCCCTGGGCCACACTATAATTAAATATAACTAACACATAGAGGCTCTCAAAGAATAACCAAGAAGTAATGAATGGCCCCTGGAAGGGGATATTTTCTCAAGCAGATAGTTTAAGTGGACACTTGATGTCATTTGTTAAGAGAAAGCACACAGGGCCTGTCCTTGAGGGCCAGCTCAGATGCCAGCTCTCTCATAAAACCTTCCCTTGACTACCCAGATGAAAAATCAATAATCCCTCCTCAGAGGAAGCATTTATTGTCTCTATCACTGGTTTCCAAATGTAAGAACTTGTAGGTCCTTGAAATTTCAAGCCCACAGACCTCAGTCTAGAAACAGTGTGTTAAAAGTTAAACCTTATCAACTCAGGGGCCATTTGAGTCATGTAGTGTCATAGACTGGGGGACCTGAAATGACAAGGCAATTCTAAGTTATTAGATTGACCTCCAGATGATTCAGAATATTCTTCTGCTAGTATCTACATGTTCATTAAAATAAAAATATAAATAATTAGCACCATCATTAAATCTCAATTTTAAAAATTGTTAAGGACCTGTGTAGTCTAAAATATCCCTAAAGACTCTCACTCCAGATTACAAGACTCCCATGGAATTAACCAAATACTACCTCCACCATTTGATTTGACTTTGCAGCTCTAAAACAAACAAGCAGGGGCCTCCCCGGTGGCGCAGCGGTTGAGTGCTGGGTTGCGAAGCTGCCCGCAGCCTCTGCAGTGCCGGTTGGATGATCCCCAGCTGCTCCCCGGCCACCGGCGAGGGTCCCACATGGCGCGCAGACCTCTCCTGCCGCCCGCTGCTCCCCTCAGCAGTGTACTTCGGTCCTTCTGCCTGCTCTGCTCCCCGCTCTGGCTCTGGTGAATTCTCTCACCCTCCCGCGCTTCTGACTGTACCCATAAACTTGTATAAATAAATAAATAAATCTTTAAAAAAAATAAAACAAAGACTATACTTTCAGGGATCATTTCTATAGTTCGTTACTAGAGAAGTTTCTCTGATCGTGTAGAGCACCGGAATAATCCAGTCAAAAAATGGGCAGAAGAGCTAAAAAGAAACTTCTCTGAAGAGGAAATGCAAATGGCCAACAGACATATGAAAAAATGTTCAACATCACTTGTCATCAGGGAAATGCAAATCAAAACTACCATGAGATACCATCTCACACCAGTGAGAATGGCACATATTAAAAAAACTAGCAACAACAAATGTTGGCGAGGGTGTGGAGAAAAAGGAACTCTTCTGCACTGTTGGTGGGAGTGCAAACTGGTCCAACCACTGTGGAAAGCTGTGTGGAGATTTCTGGACCTACTAAACATAGAGCTTCCATATGATCCAGCAATTCCACTCCTAGGTATTTACCCAAAGGACACAGAAACATCAATTCCAAAGAACACCTGCACCCCTATGTTTATAGCAGCACTATTTACAATAGCTAAGCTTTGGAAACAACCCAAATGCCCAAAAATAGATGACTGGATCAAGAAGATGTGGTACATATATACCATGGAATATTACTCAGCATTCAAAAAAGATAAACACATGCAATTTGCAGCAACATGGATGGCGCTGGAAGGGATCATGCTCAACGAAATAAGCCAAAAAGAAAAAGAAAAATACCGGATGGTCTCACTCATAGCAGGAATCTAGAGAACTTAAATAAGGGACCAGGAAAATGAATATAAGAAAGTGAAAATCAAAATCAACAGAAAACTATGAACCAGAGACACTTTTTGGGGGGTGGGGGGCGGGAGGGGAATGATTGGGGTCAGAATGGGGCGTTTGCAATTGTATGGGGGAATATAAAAATAAAATTTATTATTTAAAAAATAAATAAATAAATAAATAAAACAAACAAGCAAACAAACTAAAAACAAACGACCATAAAGGCTGGTAAATTCTATACACCTGGTTAAAGCCATAAATCCAGGGCTTGTTTAATATGGAGAGCTTTCAAACTTATTCCCCAATAAACCTGGTCAAAAAATCGGTCCTAGTCTTTTACAGACACTGGAAAGTCTAGACACAAAATCTTTCAATTAGAACATTCTGAATGCATTTTTCCATAAAAGCAAAGCTTGTATTGTAGCTTACCAGATTAGCTCAGCAAAATCAATGTAATTTCTTTTAGAAAGAATAGTGATCTAGAATCAGCTCTGTAGGGTGTAGGTCCATTTTTATGTAAGCCAGGTTTATCTTCCCAGCCCACTTTCTTCACCTCCTTCTCAATAATTTCATGTCGGGGCCTCCCTGGTGGCATAAGGATTAAGTCTGAGGGCTATCACCACTGTGGCCTGAGTTCGATCCCCAGTCAGGGAAATAACCCACATGGGGCAGCAGACCTCTCCTCGCTCGCTGCTCCCCTCAGCAGTGTATTTCAGTAGATCCGCCTATTCTGCTCCCCACTCTGTCTCTGGTGAATCCTCTCACCCCCTGCACCTCTGATTTGCACTTTCGTTCTTCAAAGCATAAGTAAGTAAATAAATCTTTAGAAAAAAAAAGTTTGTATTTCCCCACATGCTCTGCCTCTTCATGACTACCCTAAATCCCTAAGCTCTATGCCTTATTCTTCACTCACTTTCTTCCTGCCAATTATTTTAACCTCCAAATTCAGAAACTGTGACCCTTCAATATTGATTCTCCCAATGGTTGCCAAAATGAAAACCATCTGATTAATACAATTTATATTCACATATGAAAGACACATACTTTCTTAACACTCCCTTGCTTTGAAAGGGCCTTTGCCATAGTCCACATATGCTCCCACTAGTGAGAGTCAAGTCAATAAGCACATTGATAAAAGTCAAAGAGGTTGGGATATTTTCAGAAAAGAGAAATATGTCTTAGATAAACCTGCTAGTTTTTTTTTTTCAGATACTCTTATTTTGTCAAAAGGGTGTCATTCAAACATGTGGAAGCAGTTGTCTGTGAGCGGTCACTCACTTTATTAGTCTCAACTCCAATATTTTTTTTCTCTCTGTGCAGCTGCAGGGAATTGAACTCACCAGGAGAAGATAAATGTTGGTGTTATGATTTACATCTCATTAGAGAACTGATGTTTTTTCCCATTTTGGAATTTACTCTATAGGCCAAATCTTTCAAGTCTTTTTTTTTCTTTCAACATTAAAAATGACATACTTCAACATGAAATATGCCTAGTTTGATTCAGGAAAAGTTTAATGATTTTGCCCTTGTATTGAGTTTTCATATGAACATCCCTACTTTAAACAAACAAATAAGAAAAGAAATTATTATCTTGAGAACACTGCAATTAATCATTTTAGAAAGTGTGTTTAAAGACTGATCATAAAGATTTCACATATTAAATTTTAGTAACCCCACTTTCCTACCTTGTTCAAATGTCTAGGTATAAATGAAGGAAAGCAGGAAGTTGAGGGTTGAATTTCTCTTGTAATTGACTAATCTGAATAATCTGAACCAAAAAATAGAGTTGTATTGATCCTGAAGTATGAATTATGTATGGATCTTCATTTCTGCTGATGTTTTCATGACAAAAAATAGCAATGCATATATGTCTTATGACAATATTATTATGTCATATTTTAGCCATTTTGTGCAGCCCTTAAAATAGTCAATATCTTCCCCTATCACTTTCCCACACAAACCATAGTACTATCATCAAGCTATCTGAGGATGGGCCATGAGGAATAATTATTTCTCCTGCTCCAGTTAACTGCCAGTAACCACAGCACTAACTTTAGGTAGGTTATGTTAGCTGGGATTTGGGATGTTTTGACTTAAAAATTCCCGCTCACTATTTTTTCTCACTTTAGGCAAAGTGTCCATATAAATTTGATGCTACCCAAGGAAAAGTATTTTTCCCTTGCTTCTTACCCATTAAATTCTAATGAGGCTTAATTATATCAAAATTGGCAGTGAGAACTATGAAAAGGGGGTATTAATAAGTATGATTGGAAAGGTAAGTTTCACTTGAACTTCAATGGAAGAGTAGCCAATCACTCATCAGTCATGGAGTTGCCCTTATTACTGGTACATTTAGAGTGAATTCATAGGTTAATACTTAAAATGAGACAAGAGTTTCAGGGCAATAGTTCAAATTCCAGATCCTGGGGGGCTCCCTGGTGGTACAGGGGTTAAATCTCAGTGCTATCAAACTATCAAAGCCACTGCGAAGTGAGTTCAATCCCCAGCCAGGGAGCTAACCCACGTGGCACAGCAGACCTCTCCTGTCTTGCCTGCTACTCCCCTCAGCAGTGTATTTCAGTGGATCTACCTGTTCTGTTCCCCATTCTCTCGTGATCCTCTCAAGCCCCACACCTCTGGCCTATACCCCAGTTCTTGTATACATAAATAAAAAAATAAATAAATCTTTGGGGAAAAAAATTCTAGATCCTGTATTTACCAGCCATAATAAGTTACTTAACTTCTCTGTGTTTCAGTTTCTATACTCACAGGCGAAGAACAGCACATAACCCTTAGAATACTTGTGAAGTTTGAATGAGTCCTTATGTGTGAAGTGCTCAGATAGTGCCTGGCTCAAAGTAAGCACTATGTCAGGATCCTCATCAGCATCACCACTGACATCACCATCTAGATTCCTGTTAGACAGCCAGTCTTTTTACTTGTAACTAGATATTCGACAGCAACTCAATCTACACACGGTCCATTAGAACTCCTGAGTTCCTCTTAAACATTGCTGTTGAGATTGTAGCTTGGACAACCACTAAATAGAATCTAATAAAGTTGAAGGTGCTCATGCCCTACAAGCTAGTGATGCTTGTCTCAGGAAATGGAGAAACTCTTAGACCTGAGCACTGAAGGACTAGAGTGGATAAGAATATTCATCTCAATGAGGAAAATAATAACAAAAAATGGAAACATCCAGATTGTCATCAACAAGAGAATGGCTAAATAACCCTTAGAGTATTCATGCAATAGAATAACAAGCAGTAGTGAGTATGAATCAAATGTGTTACTTGTATCCACTTGAATAAATCTCACAAATACAACATTGAATAAAAAAGCACTCCACAGAACATGTCAGGATGATTCACTTACATAGAGTTCCAACACATTGAAAACTTGTCTTTAAAAAGCAGAAGAATGATAGGCACAAAATCATGAGCGTGGTTAACTCCAGAGATAAGAAGGATGTCCCTGGAGCTTCAGTGGTAGCGATAATGCATTTCTTAATTTGGCTGGGTCAATACATGGACATTCATTTTATTGCAAAGTTTTATAACTCACATATATTAAAAATTTGTAAGTATTTTTGACATTATATTCAAAAGTTCTTGAAGGAGAAAATAAACAAATGGAACCATGACTTTGCTTGGAGTCCCACCACATCCCTCTCAGGGGGCGCCCAGGCCCAGTTCTCTTCCATGTGTCAGGCTGCAGGTCTTTCTCTTCAGGGATAAGCAGTAGGATCTGGTTGGAGGACACTAGGTCTAAGGACAATTTGTTTGTTTTCTTTTTAAAGATTTATTTATTCATTTATGCATATAAGAACTGGGGTACATGTCAGAGGTGCGGGGGTGAGAGGATTCACCAGAGGCAGAGTAGGGAACAGAACAGGCAGAGTGACTGAAATACAGTACTGAGGGGAGCAGTGGGCGAGACAGGAGAGGTCTGCTGTGCTACGTGGGTCACCTCCCTGGGCGGGAATCGAACTCACTGCAATGGCTGCAGATATCTTCACAGTGCTATGTCTTAACCCTTTGCACCACCAGGGAGGCCCCTGTTTGTTTTCTTTCTTTTTTTTTTCAATTTTATTTATTTATTTTTTTGAAGATTTATTTATATATGCATACTAGAGCTGGGGTACAGGCCAGAGATGCAGAGGGTGAGAGGATTCACCAGAGACAGAGTGGGGAACAGAACAGGCAGACCGAGTGAAATACATTGCTGAGGGCAGCAGCGGGCGAGACAGGAGAGATCTGCTTCGACATATGGGTTTCTCTCTGGCAGGCTGGGGATCGAACTCGTGCTTCAGAGGCTGTGGATTGCCTCACAGTGCGGTGCTTAACCCCTTGCGCCACTAGGGAGGCCCACTGTTTTCTTAATGTAAGAAGACAATAGCAAGTCAAAATGCTATGTCTCTTCTCATGAACACTACTCCACTTATCATCTCGAAAGCTGAGAGGTGAGTTTGTGTTCCTTATTTCACAAAGAAAAAAAATAGAAGCACAAAACAACCACAATCCTACAGGCCAACTGTTTCTATCCTGATGATGCCTGATCATCAATGTATTCTGCTTCCTTCAGGAGGATTTCATTCTTTTATTCTCAAGGATCCCCTCACACTCTATGTTTGCCTCTGTAAATTGTGTGCAAGTTCTTTTGGAAGTCAGAGAGCTACAAATCTTCAATTTAAAAAAAGAATGAAGGAATGGCACCTCTGGGATTAAAACCCAACTCTCCTGATTACAGGTTCCATCACTGAACATCCTCTAAATGGGATTTAAATCCATACTCAGTGTTCATTATGCACCGACATGCAAGATTCGAGAGAGCTGGGAGAGAGAACTGAACCACTGAAAGCTCGCTCAGCACTCACCGGCAGTAATGGAATTAGTCCCCCACCATGGCCACGAACACCCAGTCCCTGGCCCTTCCCTATAGCCACCAGGGCTTCACTTTGCATTATCTATTTTTTTCCTAAGACTTGGGGGTGGGAAAAAAGAGGAAGAAAAGGAAGTAATTTTTCTCCTTAATAGGTTTGCTCTTCTCGCTCTGGGTTGAATCAATGTGAGTGGGGTTGAACACGATCCTTTACACCAACTCCTCTCCAAACTGCCTCCTTCACTGTAAATAATTCAGACAAAATTAAATAATCATGGGCTGTTAATGACCACCACTCCCTCCCAAAAATGAACAATCGCTGCTCTGCTATCCCCCTAGACATTGTGGGAGGCTGTCAACGGCCCCGTGCAGGTGGCAAGGCGAGTCTGGGAAGCACATGGCCTCTGAAGGGGAGACTGGAGGGCAGCTGGTTGTTACTTCTGAGCAGAAGGGCAAGAAATGACCTGGCTGTGCATTTGTGGAAATGGCTGGCATTCTGCTAAGGGGCCTGGAAGCATCATAAATTTAAAATGGCTGCTCTAAACCAAATTCTCCTTATTTTTCATTTTCATTTCCATATAAAGCTTTGATGAGAGGCTCCAAGACACTCTCTCCCTCAAAAAAGTATGCTTTTTCTCCCAGCATCACCCCTTCGTATAATTTCTACTTACTAGGTTTATTCCTTCATATAATCTTTTTTTTTAAGATTTATTTATTGATTGATTGATTGATTGATACATACATACATACAAGCACTGGGTACAGTCAGAAGCGCGGGAGGGTGAGAGAATTCACCAGAGCCAGAGCGGGGAGCAGAGCAGGCAGAAGGACCGAAGTACACTGCTGAGGGGAGCAGCGGGCGGCAGGAGAGGTCTGCGCGCCATGTGGGACCCTCCTCTGGTGGCCGGGGAGCAGCCGGGGACCGAACCAGCGCTGCAGAGGCTGCGGGCAGCTTCGCAACCCAGTGCTCAACCGCTGTGCCACCAGGGAGGCCCATTTATTCCTTCATATAAACATCTTGTTTACCTATTTGGGTCTGAGTCTCTACAACAAGAATCTTCAGGCAACGGGTAAGCGTTTTGCTTCAAAACAGCAAAAAGTTCAGGCAGAGATGGCACCAATCACAATATGGAAGTGAATATGCTGAACCCCATAGAATAAAACAGTAGCAGCTCAACAAAAAAAAGGTTCTCCCAGCAAAACTGAGTAAACAGTGTGCGGTAAGGGGTGTGTGTGGTGGGAAGCATCTCATTTGGATCCAGTTATTTAAGAGGAAAACTTTGCTTAATAATAGTTCTCTGTAAAAAAAAAAATGATTCTCTGCAGACTTATCATCTTCATGGAGAAGTAAAGAAGCTGTACACGACGACTTTGAAAACAGCATAGATAGGAAAGTTATGATCCCAGCTAGAGATGGATTTTGAGCGAGTGGACACTGGATAAAAAAAGACTGAACTCGTAAACATGTACACAAAATCCTGGCTCTTCCCACTTGTTCTCACTCAGTCTTTTGAAGTTGGTGGGGAAAGCCTTGAGGAGCAGAAGGAACTGGCCTACGATGTCTGGGGTTCTCCAGGCTACTCTAGTAGAAAGAGCATAGACGTGAACACCTTCTCTCTGATGTTTTTCTCAGGACCAACTGTGACAGAGCCTCCCAGGTTCTAAATCTGACCTGTCCAACAGGGTAGCCACTAGCCACACATGACTGTTCACACTTTTTTTTTTTTCCTTTTTTTTTTTTTTTCCTTTTTTTTTTTTTTTTTTAAATTTTCTAGAGGCATGTCTTATTTATTTATCTATTTGTTTGTTTGGTTTATACATGCACTGGGTACAGTCAGAAGCCGGGAGGGTGAGAGAATTCACCAGAGCCAGAGCAGGGAGCAGAACAGGCAGAAGGACCGAAGTACACTGCTGAGGGGAGCAGCGGGCGGCAGGAGAGGTCTGCGCACCATGTGGGACCCTCCTCCGGTGGCCGGGGAGCAGCCGGGGATCGAACCGGCGTCGCAGAGGCTGCGGGCAGCTTCACAACCCAGCGCTCAACCGCTGTGCCACCTGGGAGGCCCATGACTGTTCACACTTAGACAAATTAACTTTAAATAAAATTAAAAATTCAGCTACTCAGACACAATGACCCTTAACCAGAGCTCCGTGGTCGCTTGTGCCGTGGTAGGCAGTGCAGATGCAGAATATTTCCATCATCTTAGAAAGTTCTGTTCGATAAAAATGGCTCTGATGTCAATATGCCATAGAAGGTCAGTAGATATGCTGACCACACGGGAGAAGACTTTCAAAAAGGGAGGATGAGGATATCCTTCTGTATTTGGTGCAACTATTTCAATAATTAAGTATCTATAGGAAATAGGTGTAACATCCCATGTTTCAAAAAATCTTGTTTCTATCTTAATGAAACTTAAGATCCAATAGCAGGATATTTCCAAGTGTTTAGTCAATGTATCCCTCAACTTGGTTCATTTTCCTGTTCCATTTGATGTTCTGAACTGCTAACATAGGAAAGTTTTTGGAGAGAGGAAAAAGCACATTCTGTTTGAAAATTGTTCTTTTCTTAGTCTAAAAAGAAAGGAATTGTGGTTGCAATAATAATATCTCAAAGTACATAATGTGGAATAAATCCCTAGATGTCAGCTTTATGAAAAGGGGAGAGGTGGTTCCAGTCACAGCCTGGTCTACCTGCCAGAGAACCAGGACCAGGCCTCAGGTTTCCTGTCCCCCATCTTCTGTCAGAGCAGGAAGTGTGGCTGGCCTAGGTGCTCAAATGACCTGAACAAAAGATGCCAACCTTGCTACCAATGCAGGAAGTCAAACAACAGACTGTTCTGGAAAGGCTTTCAGCAGAGGAGGAGTGTGAGCCTGGATGAAATCTTAATACCCTGTGTAAGCTCACTGTCTGCGCTTCAAGATAGAAATGCTTCTGACTTCATTTTTTTAAATGCCTAAAGCAAATATTAGAATACTGAAAGATATTGTATGTTTTACCTTTAAAAGAGCACAGATTGTGGGATATTGGTGTATCAGCATTTATTATCAGCATCCTAAGGGAAAAGAGGCCTTCACACTTCTTAATCATGTATTTTCAATAAGAGCAGACATTTCAAAAGATTTCTTCTGACATACAGAATGTTACACATTTGTTTTAAATGTTATTAAGTCTTTTTGAGGAACTCTAATATCTGGCCTGACTTGTGTTCATCTTGATTTTCTACCTCAGTATTCCAGACATTTGTTCAATCATTTATTTATCCATCCACTCTTTACACCTTCATTCACACACACATATTGTGTTCATTCAACAAAAACACATGGCATATCTGCTATATGTAAGGCAATGAACACTGATTCAGTAGATTTAAAGGTGCATCAGGCAGCTCTCCTGCTCACCTGTGACTCTGCAGGTGCCTCACTGTTTCTTTCTCTTTTCCCTAATAAACCTGTCCCTTTTAAATTGCAAAAAAAATATTAAATTAAATTTAAAAAAAAAACAAAGCTGCATCAAAACCTCCCTAACTCACAGGCTAGAGAAGACATTGGTTCATTTATTAATTCATTTTCCCAAATAGTATTTACACATTGCAAGTGTCAGGCATTACGCTAAAGTCTGATAAGCCTGCTTTAAAGATCTGATAGCCACAAAATAGAGAAAAACAAGCAGTTGCTATAATAAAGGCAGTGCATGATAATCACCATAAGAGAAGTACGAGGAAAAAAATGCTGGGGGGCTTAGATATTGGGGGGCAGGGGGCATTTCTTGCTGGGAGAGCAGGGAAGCTTCCAGGAAGAGGTGGCATTTGAGCTGAAACCTAAGGGGGACAGTAACTGGTAGTGCAAGCTCAGGGAGACAGCCAAAAAGAGGGGGGACTGTGTTTTGGAAAACTCTGGGTATCCCAATTTAACTGGGAGTTAAGTTGAGTAATGGGAAGTGGGGCCAAAAATGCTAGAAAGATTACAGATGTAACAGAGGACCTGAATGTCAGTCGGGACCAGAAACTTACCACCCTAACACCATCCCAGCTAGTAAAACGCAGAATCTAGCACCTGCTTGGAAATGCTTAAGAGTCTCTGTCTATGGCACCTACTCTATGGTTGGAGTTCCCTTATTGTGGGAAATAATTACGTCATCCATTATAATGCCAGGTGGCCACCAACACCAGAATCCACTTCAACTTAGTTTCTCTCCTTTCCTTAAGTGTCTGTCTGATAGTGCAATTCATCTTTAGAATGATAGATCTTCTACAAAAACCACAAAATTACCCCAGGAAAGTCTTCATCCTCAAGGAGCAGAGATCTGTAACATGGGTGGTAGGAAGAGCCCTGAGTCTGAAGCCAGAAGACAGCTTAGACCAGGCTCTGTCATTCAGGATCTAGGGGAGTTGGGCGAGGCATGCATAGACCCTGAACTTGAATTTCTTATCTTCCTATAAAGCAGAAGAGTGATGTCTGCCCTCACTCAGTTGCAAAATACTGGGAAAAAATAATCTATTACTACATTTAGATAAAAGTTTGCAATAGTTAGTATTGATTCATCAGCTGACAAATATAAATCCAGAATAACTTTTTCTTTGTGAATAATGGTCTTGTCCTCTTCAAATTACCAATTTTCTTTCTAATTTAAAGCTACTATTTCTTTCAAAATATTTTATGTCCACATTGAGATTATTTCTTCTGCTCTTTTTTGGTTCATTTTGCCTCTTAGCTCTTACTATTTATTTTGTCATTTTAATTTGTCATTTAATTTAGGAGAAAGCAAAAGATTTATTTTGTTATTTAAATTTTTAAACAGATCATGAATTTCTTGAGTTCCTAGTATGGGCTTAACATCATATTCCTGGCTGGGAAGGACACAGAAGCAGTAGTGGGCATGGGCCCTGACCACAAAGACACTGCAATCTAATTAGTTACTAAGATAATTTATGTTGTTACATTATGCATGCAGTTAGAAAAGCAAAATAAAAGCATAACTAAAGGTCAAATTGTAGTTCAGACTATATGAGCTTCACAGGATATGAAAGAGTGAAGTCACCCAAGGCAGGAGGAGCTGGGAAAGTTTTTCTGGTAGACAGGCTCTGGGCAAACCCTGAGGGTCAGGCAGGACTTGATGGAGAACAGGATGGGGAGGGCATCAGGCACTGAGAAGGCAAGGCCATGGGACAAACAGTACATAGACAGGAGCCATGAGAAAATGAGACAGATCAACTGGATAGAAAATGGAGAATCAGGGAAGTAAGGTTGGGTTAAAATATGAAAAGTTCATGAGTTTGGCTCTCTTTAGCAAATACGTTTTGATAATTTAAACTAGTGGGGTCACATGTAACTCACTGCAATAGGAAAATTATCATATTCTTTCTGCCTTAATGCATTAGTAATCGGATATATAAGTCTCCTGACAAATAACTATTTGCACCCATTGATTGGGGGAGCTGAGGAATAGCATGACAATCAAGTCAACAAACTGGGACAGATTTTGTAACCATTGGTCAGACAATTTTGTACATGTTTTGAGAGGGAAGGGCATCAGAAGCCAGGCTGTAGGGAAGGGTGGGGAGACCACAAGAGAGCAGCCTGGGAAGAGGACCTGAAAGCCAGATATGAGTGGCTGTCCTGGGTAGCCAGTGCCTGGTACCTGCCGTCACCCAGACGCCCCTGGGCTTTGGGCAAGGCTCAGAAAATGGCTTTGACCAATGAGGTGTTAGGACACAAACTAAAGCTTAGAATGTGCCTTGTGGTGGGGCTCGCCCTGCTGTGCTTCTGCCATCACCTTGAGATTATGTCCTAGTTACTCCCTTGGTCCAAGTCAGAGCAAACCCAGACTCAAAGGATAAAGCAGAGCCAACCTCGACCAATTTGCAGATAAGAATAAACAAATAATAAAATTGACACAAACTGGAATTCCAAGTCACACAAATTTCAAAATCCAACATTCCACACACTGGGAGGGTCCCTGCCTACCTTAGTCAATGCACCGATCAATCTTATAATAACCTTATTATGTTGTTCACACTAAGGAACTGTGAAGAGCGTTGTTTTGTTTTGTTTTGTTTCCCAAAAAAAGCAGTGGTTTTCTCCAACTTTGACCAAAAAAAAGCACAACTGTGGACAAAAGTCAAAAGTGGCCCAGACTATAAGCTGCATTCTGCAGTAGAAGCTAATGAGATATTTCTTTTCAGTACATCATTCCTTTGTCTTTTAAACTTTCATTTTGAAATTTAACTTTAGACTTAGAGAAAAGTTGCAAAAATAGTACTGACACTGCCCACATTCCCTTCACCCAGCTTCCCCTCATGCTAACATTTTTTTTTTAAGTTTTTTTTTTTTTATTTATATAAGCACTGGGTACAGACAGAAGTGCGGGAGGGTGAGAGAATTCACCAGGGCCAGAGCGGGGAGCAGAGCAGGCAGAAGGACTGAAGTACACTGCTGAGGGGAGCAGCGGGCGGCAGGAGAGGTCTGCGCGCCATGTGGGACCCTCCTCCAGTGGCCGGGGAGCAGCCGGGGATCGAACCGGCACTGCAGAGGCTGCGGGCAGCTTCGCAACCCAGCGCTCAACCGCTGCGCCACCAGGGAGGCCCCCGCCCTCATGCTAACATTTATTTGGATTTCACCAGTATTTCCATAATGCCTTTTTTCTGCTCTAGGATCCAATCCAGAATCCTACATTGTTTCTTCCAAACCATGACTGTTCTTAGTCTTCCTTGACACTAATGCCCTTGACCCTTGGAAAATTACTGCTTAGTTATTTTGAAGAATGGATTTGTCAGATGCTTCTTCATAATTGGAATGAGATTATATATTTTTAGTAAGAATACTGATGTTGTGTCCTCGGTGCAACATGGGAGATGTTTAGGAGAGGACTGTCTTAGTAATGAGGTTAACCTTGACCAGCTGGTTAAGGGGGGCATCAGCACCCCCTTTAACCACTACAACAGTTTCTGATTTTCCTTTATAAGTATTAAATATCTTGGGAAAGACACTTTGAGTCTCAAATATTCTGCTTCTCTTCAAGTCTTCACCTACTGGCATTAGCATCCATTAGGGGCTCTTGCTTACAATTTTTACCACAGCATTTGCTGAATGGTACCTCACACACCTGAAACCAAGAGGAAGCAGCTAATGAATGAGACTTTCAATTCCCAATCTCAACCATTAATGAGATTTGAACTAAGTGTGCAAAGGGGTAATAAAGGCCCAATTCCTGAAACTAAGGCATCTCAGCCATCATTTCTGAGCTGTTTTGCAAAGTCAACTCAATGGCCATTGACAGATCTTGCTTAGAAGGCAAGAGAAGAACCAGGGAGCAGAAGCAACCTCCGTGCTAATCAAGGTGAATAAGGCCATGACACAGAACAAAATCCACAAGACACCATTTAACCCGTCCACCAAGGACTCGACTTATTCAGCCAGCTACCTTGTTTTCCATTTATAATGAGAAGCGGCCTCCTCACGCACCACCCCACAATCAGAGCTCCAGACAACATCCTCATTTTCAATAACTCTTCCCCTTTATCTCACTCTGCCTGATGCCTAATAAGCTGATTGCTATTTACTTTGGACCAACAGCTAATCTGTTAATGATTGATTTTAAATTTTTACAGTCATTTGTCTCTGGCAGGACCTGAGACTGCAAAAGGCAGTCCTTTCCTACCTGATGAATTGGCTTTTTCTTTAAGGGAAAAAAAAAAAGGGAAGGAAAAAGAAAGATTTAAGTCAAAGTCTTTCTGGTTGCATTCTGCTGACAAGCAATTGACATTCCACGAGAATTTCAATGCTAAAAGAAATGGTAAGTCTTCCTCTAAAATTCATCTATCTTTGGAATTGAATAATAAAAGTGGACATTTTGCTAATGGTGGCAGGGGGCAAAGACCCTCTCCCATATGAAGTAAATTGTAACTGTACCATAAATTTACAGAGCCTAAAATTCTTAATTAACAAAATTGATGCCCATTGTCCGACTAGAATGGGATATCTTAACTTAATGTCATCATTGTTCTTTAAAATGATCTAGATTGCACATCATGTAAAGTGCATTTTTTTAGTATATATGCAGAAAAGTGAATTTTGTTTTCCATTTTAAAAAAGACGGTTGAATAGACAATGGTTATTTTAATTGGTATTACACAGCAGTCCTCTGCATTTTAATCACTGCTTCTAAAAATGGAACGGGGGACAACTACTGTGTTCTGAAAAGTAGAGGAGACGCGCACAGGAGAGCGCTGTGTGCATTTATAAGCTCCACGTCTTCCACAAAGTTAAGCTGGCCTGAGAGACATCATCTCTAATTTTGTAAATAAGAATGACCCCCAAGGCTAGCATTCCCATCGAATATTTATTAAAACACACCCCAAGACCTCTCATCTCAAAATGGAATTAAACTCATCCAAGTGTCTGAAAGATTAGAGTGATTTAAAACATGAACCAGCATTTCCAGGAAGGAAAAAGGAAGAACACAGGTAGAGAGTGGTGTTTTAGTAGCTGTAAGCGGTGACGGGTCTTCCTGGAGAGCCAATGTTATAAATTAACAGATTAGACATTTTGCAGAGCCTCTAAAAGGAAAGGGTAAACTGTTTGAAAGATAAAAGCCCTAATCTTATTAATATTTTACATCTTGCAAGACATTGAGGCTCCATCTGCTGTCAGCAATACCTGAGAAAGATCAAAGCAGCTGGGGGACAGAAACCGCGGCCTCCCCGTTGGTCTACTGACCTTCCTGAGAGGCAGATATCATGTGACAGCAATTGCCTATCTCAGCAGACGGGATGGAAACAGGAGAAAGTGTTAAATATAACCAGGTAGACAGTGATGAATTGACATACTGAAAAATCGAACGCTTCAGTAATCAGCCTAAGGATCTGATATCAACAACATTTTTCAGTTTTGTCCAAATTCATTGAAAGGTGTACTTTAGCAAGTTCACTTCTCATTGGTAAGACCTTTCATCTTTATGCTGCTTTTCTGATTGGATTCTGTGTCATCGTCGGTTTGGGTGGCTCTGTGAAGAGGGGGCAGCCAGGCTGCTGGCTGGTGAGAGCAGAAGGGCTGGGATGAGCACGGATATAAATGGGTCTTACTCCAACATTAATTAAAAAACTATTAAATATCTATCAAAATGGTTATTTAGAAAGAATTATTAAAGCCATGGTCTATGAAAATGCATCAGGTACTATGTTCAACAGCACAGTAAGCCTGAAATATTGAAATATTGCCCTCTATTTTGCAGTCAGAAGCTTCTATAACTATAATTCTAATTACAGAACTCTAATTAATGTCTACATGTCTTCAGATAACTCCATTAAATCTTTGGAATATTTATATTATCCAAAGACAATCTCTATCCATTAGAATAAAGAAATCCTTTAAAATAACTTTTTTAAATGCTATTGATATGCTTTCTTTTTATGAGATACATAAGTCATAAAATCTACTTTAAGGTTTCAGTCATCCCTGTAACAGTGTTCTAAAAACTCTGTAACTCAAAAACATTTTTTGTCCCTGGTACAGCTGTGACAAGGTTATCAGCGAAGGTCAGTCCTCCCTTTGAGGTTAAAACAAAAACTAGTTCAGTGAACACCCCACTTCCTGAGGGAAGACTGATGGTCTCCCCTCAAATTCTGAGAATTCCTGAGAACTTTCTCTCTCTCTCTCTCTCTCTCTCTCTCTCTCTCTCTCTCAGGACTTCTTTGGGCTGAATTCCTGAACTCACTGTCCCTCTTCTTTTATGGTCACCTATGCCACCCTAGATTTTGAAGGTAAGTTCTTTTAAAGCAGCACTCCTATAAAGTGTTAGCATGGAACAGACTTTCTGTTTCCTTAAGATTTGTCTTACCAGGTGCCATCATCTTGCTTTCTCTGCTGCTGCATCCCTCTCCCCCTTCATACCCCTCTGATTTAATAATCCTCTATCTCCATTCCCAAATTTCTATAAACTTCTCCCATACAGCAACTTGCTATCTCTTAGTCTATCTCCAGACGCCGCAGGCTTTCTCCTATGGGGCTTATCTCCTGAGCCAAATGTTTCCATTAAGGGGGCAATAGTCTCTTCCCAGAAAGGAATTCCGAGGTAGCTCTTAAAATAACATCATTTTCCCTCAGGTTGTGCATATATTAAAAGAAAGATCTGACTCACTTCTGCAAACATTCAGGAAAACAAACACAAAGAACAGCTACTTCTGTGATAAGCACCATAGAAAAGCATGAAAGGCCTACAAGGGACAAGAATATAAAATCAGAATTTGGGGGCAGGGCTTTGAGGGGATCCAGCTTTCAGATTTGCCTTGGAAAAAGTTAATGAAAGGATTGATTCACAATCAAGGAACCATAGTGAACTGGAAATGGGCCTCACCCCTGTATCTTCCTAGGCTCCAAGATCCCTGCTGTACTCAGAAAATTCAGCGTGGGAATGCCATAGTGGTGGCGTGTGTGACCAATTCCTGCTGCAGACTAAGCTAGAACCTCAGATGAGACAATGCTCTGCTGCTTAGATGGACAGAAAGAATTCCCAGAACCGACAGGAAGTCAATTGCTTTCCTTTCACTTCCAGCTTGAATATAGTAGATAAAGCATCTCTCCAATACCCATAAGGTTCAGGCCACTATGGACAATATGGATAATAACTCAACCTGTGACTCACATGTCCACATTAGCTCAACAGCCTTAGCAGAGTGCTAAGTCCCACATCAGATGAACATAAATAGAGAATGACTTAATTCATTGGCAAATTGGACACATCCTAACTTCCATTGGGATAATTCATGCAGAAGAAGTTTACTTTAAAATGTCTAAATAGGTTGCTGTTCAATGGATTTTTTTTTTTCTGGCTCTTAGAGCAAGGGGATGACAATTTGTAAACAGATTACAGAAATGAGTCGACTAAGATTCAAACCTAAAATGAATTTTCAACTTAGTTCAATGCTGGAAGTGATAGTCAATGTCTACTATGTTTAACTCTATGGGAGGCAGAAGTGAGAAAGGGCATCGGTATTCACTGGAATAGAATCATTGCAAGCTGCTTGAGAAGGAATGGAGTAATTTTATTAAAATCTGTTTTAGCCCTTAAAAACACTTACCCAGCTCCAATATGGTTGCTCTGTCAGAGACATGCTGGACAAGACTTTCCCATGCATGGAGCACAAGGTTGCATTTCAAGGGACCTAGAAAGAAAGTGACTTATGACTATGGTTTCTCCTCAGATCATATAAATCTATCGCCTTTTTCAACATCACTTGTCATCAGGGAAATGCAAATCAAAACTACCATGAGATACCATCTTACACCAGTGAGAATGGCACATATTAAAAAAACTAGCAACAACAAATGTTGGCGAGGGTGTGGAGAAAAAGGAACTCTTCTGCACTGTTGGTGGGAGTGCAAACTGGTCCAACCACTGTGGAGAGCTGTGTGGAGATTTCTGGACCTACTAAACATAGAGCTTCCATATGATCCAGCAATTCCACTCTTAGGTATTTACCCATAGGACACAGAAACATCCATTCCAAAGAACACCTGCACCCCTATGTTTATAGCAGCACTGTTTACAATAGATAAGCTTTGGAAACAAGCCAAATGCCCAAAAATAGATGACTGGATCAAGGAGATGTGGTACATATACACCATGGAATATTACTCAGCATTCAAAAAAGATAAACACATGCAATTTGCAGCAACATGGATGGAGCTGGAAGGGATCATGCTCAGCGAAATAAGCCAGAAAGAAAAAGAAAAATACCGGATGGTCTCACTCATAGCAGGAATCTAGAAAACTTAAATAAGGGGACCAGGAAAATGAATAACTATAAGAAAGTGAAAATCAAAATCAACAAAAAACTATGAACCAGAGACACTTTTAGGGGGGCGGGGGCGGGAGGGGAGGGATTGGGGTCAGAATGGGGGGGGGGCTGCAATTGTATGGGGAATATAAAAATAAAATTTATTATTCCAAAAAAAAATAAAATAAAATAAAATAAATAAATCTATCGCCTTTTACTAAAGAAGGTGACTTGTAATTAGTCAAACACTGTCCTTGATGTTACAATATATGTAACTCAATCTGTTCATTGGGATTCATATATTCAACATATGATTATAAATAGCCAATATTTATATGCTACTATAAGGCAGGCAATGTTATAAGAATTTTTTGTATAATAGGGCCTCCCCGGTGGCGCAGCGGTTGAGCGCTGGGTTGTGAAGCTGCCCGCGGCCTCTGCGGTGCCGGTTCGGTCCCCGGCTGCTCCCCGGCCACCAGAGGAGGGTCCCACATGGCGCGCAGACCTCTCCTGCCGCCCGCTGCTCCCCTCAGCAGTGTACTTCGGTCCTTCTGCCTGCTCTGCTCCCCGCTCTGGCTCTGGTGAATTCTCTCACCCTCCCGCGCTTCTGACTGTACCCAGTGCTTGAATAAATAAATAAATAAATCTTTTAAAAAAAAAAAAAAGAATTTTTTATATAATAACTCATGTATTCATCATAACACTGTTATTTCCAGTTTACAGATGGGGAAACTGAGGCATAGTTTGCACAGATGATATGTAGCCAAACTAGGATTTGAAAACAGTTAGGTGGCTACCCAACGTTTATATTTGGCATCTGTGCCCCATACAGCTTCCACTAAATGCATCCACAGCTGACCCCCAGAAATCTCACCAGTAGCAGCACCAGAAAGAAGAGCAGGCTTCCTGTGGTCTGATTATCATGGTAAGTAACTGAGGTTTGAAGGTGTGAAAACCTCACAAATCCAGACTGCCTGCCCGGAGGGCAGTGGCTGAATTAAGGGAATTTGCAACACAAAGTATTTTAGAATAGATTGGTTTGGTTAATTCCAAATACAATTCATATAATCCCTTCAACCATAAACCATTAGATGTGTCTAGTATAGGTTCCAGGGACCTGCTTAAGTAAACAAATAAATATGATTTCTACACTATATGAGATTTCATATGACAGAATTAAAAATAATTGGCTAACATATCCCCTATGATCCTCCCCCTGGACTATTCATTTCCTTTGCAAACCATCTCTTCTTGCAAATACTAAACAGTAGCCTGGCCAGGTAAACTAGCATATGCTTCAAGTTAATGTAAGACACATTAGTGAGATTATACTGCAATAATAATGGTGGGTCTGAATCTCTAACGTAATCCTTCAGACATGGCAACACTACAAAATATATCTTAATCTACTTCATGTTGCATGTAAGCACCGCTTTTGACAGAGCCAGTTGGCAACCCCAAGTGTACTTGCACGTGAAACAGGCAGCTGGGTATGGGTATGGTACACTTCCCCAAATCTCAAAATGCAATTTACTCTTCACTTTTCATCCCCAGCCCCTAATTTGCATATAACACAAACACTCACTTGTTCTTGCACTTGTTTAAATAATTTTTGCTTAATCATTCTTTTTTTTTTTCCCTAAGAAAAGAGAGTAGGTATATCTGACACTCTTGGCTGTCCTCTGTCCTCCCACATCTGTTCAGATATCCACCCCATCCACGTTTACTCAGGGCTTATCCTAACTGGTCCAAGTCAGTGACTGGTGTAGGTGTGGGCAAATGAGCAAATATCAGCTGGAGGACTTCAGGAGAAGTCAGCTGAGGGGTTTCTGGGTTTTTGTATGAAAGACATACAAGGAGGAGAGAGGCTCTCTTCATTGCTATCAGATGGTAGGTACTACGTTGTTTAGATGTATGCCTGGAACTATAGCAGCCATTTTTGACTCTGAGGGCAGATTAGGGGCTCTCAGAACAGAAAGATGAGAAGGATCTGGACCAGGGATGATGTTAGTGAGCCATCAGATTAACAGTCACAGAACCTTTCTACTTCCAAGCTTCTAGTTTTATGAAATTATAGGTATCCTCACTGGTCTAGCAAGCTGAATAGGGTTTTCTGTTGCTCCAAGCTGAAAGTGTCCTAAAGGAGACAGCAGGAAACATGACTATGTAATTCACTTTAATTAATTTCTTCTACATATATTGATTGAGCATATACTTTCCCCAGGCATTGTTCTAGAACATGGGGACAGAGCTATAAATAAAATAGACAAATAGAACACATGCACTGTGGGGAATTCTCTTTGTGCCTTATATGCTTAGCTGAGCACAAAGTGGGAAGAGACACTGGCAGGATGAGAGAAAGTTGCATTTATAATGCACCAGAACACCTTTCAAAGGCTATTTCATTTGATCACCAAAGTTACATGATACCATTAATGGCCACATTCTACACATGAGGCCACATTCTACACTGGGGCTCAGGGATCAAAGTCAAGATAAGAATTCAGATCTTTGACACCAATTCTGACACTATGCTCTTCCACTACATCAAGCCTGCAGGATAGGGGTAGATCAAGAGCAGGAGCAGAACTAGAGGTCTATCAGCTTGGTGTTTGTTCCCACGTGGCCACGTCACAGATGAATGTTTCCTACCTGGTCTTAGAACAACACAGCGGCATTGTGCAGACTGTAAACAGGACAAAACAATAAAATTCAGGACAATCCCAAACAAATGGACATCTGGTAACTGTGAGATAAACACAGCACTTTCAATGAGATAGTGACAGTGCAGGAAGGAGTGGAGATGGCTGCTCTGGAGGACCTGTGACTTCCTGACCTGTCAGCTCTGATCCAGGCTGCTGTGTGAGGAATGTGTTCCCACCCTCTGCTGAAGACAAACACAAACAACTTCTGCATTAGATAGGCAGTTAGGGGGGTGGGGGGGGAGGTTAAAGAGACATGGGAACTAGGGTTTTGCTTCACTACGAGCTATGTGGTCTGCAATAATAAAGTGCAAAGGAATCCTTCCCCAAATCTTCCACTTGGAGTGTTATTTAGTGGCATGTTGATAGTGGCTTCCATTAATTGAGCCCTTGATATATTACAGGCAGTTCTTGAACTGTAGAATTATATTATGAAGTTAATTCTATTGTTATACTTGCTTTTACAAGTAAGAAAACTAAGGCACAGAGCACTTCAGCAATTTGTTGAAGGCCTCTGAACAAGTATGGGCACAGTGGTGATCTGAACCAACTCTTTCTTTTAACTACTGTTCTACACTCCCCTCTGTGGGGATTTATGGAGCTTCAAGGCGCTATGCCTGCATTCTCCACTCCGATCTAGGATAATTTCTTCTCAACCTATTTGAAGGAAAGGACTGGCTTGTTTGTTTTGACCAATCTGCTATGAACTGACAAAGAGTTCCAATATGCCCACAGAATCCCATCACATTAAGAATCACAACCAACCAGCTCCATATCCTACAAAACCATCCCCTGACCACTTCTTGGATAGTACAGAAGTGTCAAATCGCTATGAAGATTTTAGTTCTGAACACTTCCTCTCAGTTCTGCATTGGTCTCACTGTGGACAGCAGCAAACAGCTCTGGTCCACAAACCACAGCAATGACCTAGGACACTTACTCTGCAAGTGTAAAAGCAAGAAGACCACTTGAAAAGGATGACTGTTAGTGTGCACAGGTACATCTCACAGAAGTTCAACATTTAAAAATTCAAATGAGGGCCTCCCCGTTGGCTCAGCAGTTGAGCGCTGGGTTGCGAAGCTGCCTGCAGCCTCTGCAGCACCAGTTCCATCCCTGGCCACCGGGCGAGGGTCCCACATGGCGCGCAAACCTCTCCTGCCACCCGCTGCTCCCCTCAGCAGTGTACTTTGTCTGTCTGCCAGTTCTGCTCTCCGCTCTGGCTCTGGTGAATTCTCTCACCCTCCCGCGCTTCTGACTGTATCCAGTGCTTGTATAAATAAATAAATAAATCTTTTTTAAAATATAAATAAATAAATAAATAAAAATTCAAATGAAAAAGTGGGGGGGGTCAGGGTGGGGAGGAGCAGATATTTATAAAAAGGCAGACCTAAAAGTATTTTTCATATTATAAACTTTGTTAAATGAATCTTATTAGATGCAATTATCCAATAATAGAAGAACAGAAAAATAACTCTGGTGAGGTCATTCACTGGAATACTATACAGCCATTGGAGGGATAGACAAAACGTTAAACATACAAAATTTTATATCCAATATGACCCCAAGTCTAACACACCAAAATCTTTATAACCATCTTTATAAATTATATAAAATAAATTTTATAAAATAAATTTTATAAAATAAATTATTGAGTAGTAATTTATTTTAACAAAACTGTTATAAACTCTTTCTCACTAAGATGTAAATGACTGATAGCTCCTAATATTTCCCAGGAGCATTTCTCTTTTAATGGAAAACATAGTTAGCTAAAAGGAATTAACTGTCAGAGATCAATCAGGCATGCCATAGAAATATTACTTTGAAATCAGGCAAGAGATGAGGGTGCTTGAAATCCCTCATGCTAAATGGCAAGTGCTTCACAAGCTTGGTCCCCACTTTTTTCCTTCCAAGTGGAAAAATGAGTCTGTGCCTATACCAAGAAACCACGACACCAAAATATAGACGGTTGCCGTGGTCAATCCCTTGGAAGGCATATATTGTAGGTGGAGGCTTTTGGATTTTTTAGAATTTAAAATCCTCCTGCTTCCCAAAAGAATTGAAAATGCTGATGAAAATTTAAACAACTCAATAAATAAAAAGAACCAGTTTACAATATCCAAAAGACAGATATAAAGATATTATTATAGTGGAACAACAAATTTAGTTCTTATTCCCTTCTAGACACAGTATTATTTTTCACACAATAAAAATGGGCTGATTGTATCTCCCACAGCATTTCTCAGAGTAGGTGTTCAAAATGAACAAATTTTATCAAAGTACATCAGCTTCAAAATCCAACTATTCTTTTTTTCCGGAGGAAATCAATACATAAATTATTAAGTATTTGGTAAATTTCAAAGCAATAGCATATTCTCATAATAATTTTATTTTTTCACTAAGCTATTTAAAGCATCTCAGGTCAGAAGTACATTATGTACATTATGTATTATCACTTTATAATATATTTAGAACTCAACAGAATCCCCTTCCCCTCACCTCACCATCAGATGATCCACATAGGTCAAATTTGGTGTCAAGCAAATTAAAAATGTTATTTTATTATCCAAAGTAATTGTTTCAGTATTAAAAGGCCATTATGCTGAATCAGTTATGTTGGTGATTATGCCATTAAGATTGTGGGGCTAACTATTTGTGTAGCTGAATGCCCCTGTTTTCGAAAGCCTTCTTTTAGCTCTCTTATATGTGGCAAATCATCCTTAACTGGGTACTCCAAATTGTCTGTGTACCTCAGATGTATTTCTCTAAGTCATTAACGCATTGAAGCCCCTCCTCCAATTCCCCAAGTAACCATTAATTAACATGTAAGAAGAAGGAGCCAGGCCTCCCATTGTGATATGGCTGGGACTAAACCTCTCAGCAATGACGGTGCTCAAATGCAGAATCCAGTTGTTGATGAGATCTTATTCACATCAAATGTCCTATCACAGGAAGTGGGGGATGAAGAGGAGTAGGGAAAGGCTATTAGAATACTGCTTTTGTTATAGGACAGGGAGAGGGTCAGCCCAAAACCCCGCAACCCTGCCTATTCTAAATGGGTTCTGCCATCCGCCGCATCAACACAAAACACATGAGACTTTAATGGGAAGGAACTTTAATAAAACTAGGAAACAATACAGGTAAGGCAAAGAGTCTAGTTTCTAAATGAAGCACCCAAATTTACCCATCCCCTCGTGGGTAAAACTCCATCCAAATGGGATCGGCCCAGAACAAGGCCCCAAAGCCTGCTACAAGTCTAAAACATCTTCCAGTGGGGACCCACAGAAAAGGGTCACAAACAACCGGACAAGCCCAGAAGGAAAAGAGCAAAATCAACATCAAGATAAAAGCTGCCATGGTCACCTCCCCACGGGTCTCACCCATATCTGTGTCACCCAGTCCACGACCAAAAGACAAGCACAGTTTCTTCACGTGTCTCTAGGCTCCATGCGCCTCTTCCAGGTCTCCTAGCTCCATCCTGCTTCCTTCCTCAGTCTCTTCTGCAGCTTCTCCTCTTCCTGCTCAGCTCCACCCTCCCTTGGGTGGGGCAGGGAACCTCCCCCTTTCCTGGGGACCACCCTGTTACACTTTCATTAACAGTATTTTTTAAAAATCTGTTATCTATGAATACTTTTTTTGAAAACTTCCAGGAAATTCAACATTGTAAGGAATTTTTGAACTGATCTCATTACCCTGGCCCTCAAACAGTTGCCATATCTGCTCATTTAGTAGGTGCCAAGCCCTACATTAGGTGATATAAGTGTCATCAATACTTACAAATCCGAGCAATGTTTCCTATTTTACAAATGAGGAAAAGAGGCTTAGACTGGAGGATCTACCCAGAGACTATCGGCAGCTGAAAGTTATATCAAAGATCCACTTGCATTTGTTTTCAAAACACAGGCTTGTATTGCATACCTGGTCCAAAATACAGCAAAGGGTAGCTTGTTTAAGCACACACTTAAGAAGCATATGACTAATTATAAAGCTACAACTTCCCATAAAATAACCAGAAACAAACTCTACAGGAGACAATCTATTTGTGACATACACAGAGACAGAGCAGGACTTTCAAAGGCTTAAAACAACTAAGCAAAACTCAGAATTGTAAAGAAGCCATCTCTCCCCCAAATTAATGTATAAATTAAATGCAATTCTAACAAAATCCCAATAGGATCTTCTTTGAGACTTTGAAAAAACATTCTAAAGAATAAACATTCAGGACCTGCCATGAAAATTCCAAAAATGAATAGTAATGAGATATACAATGTGTGGTGCTGGCACAGAAATGCCCAGGGCTCCAATGACCATGGCAGAGTCCAGAAGTATATATGGATATTTAGAAGCTAATAAAAGTAGCATTTTATATCATTGGGCATAAGATAAATTATTCAAGAATGATCATGAAAACTAGCTAGCCATTTGGAAAAAATAAATAGAACTGGATCCCAGCCTCATTCTTTATACTGAGTTAAACTCCAGAGGGTTCAACAATTTAAATCTAAAAATTAGAACTATAAAAGTAATAGGGGAAAAGAGATGAAAATTTTTATTATCTAGGGAAAAAGGCAGTCTTTTTTCTCATGAGTCAAAGGCCAGAAATGGAAAAGGGGAGAGCTGATAAATTTCATCTCATAAAAAATATAAAAACCCCTGGTAAATATTTTTTAAAAGGGAATAAACTGATAAAATTGTTGGCAACAACTACGACTTCTTAAGTTAGTATCACTAATCTAAAAAGAGAATTTATAAAATAATTTTTCTTTATATTTCCCAACAGTTGTTTTGATTATTTTATAATGAGTATATATATTTTCTCTATTAAGAAAAATAATAAAGCTGCTTTTATTTTTAAAAAGAAGTCTTTATTTACTCATACCTATTTTTCTAGCATATATAACTTTTAATATTTTAAAGAACCAACCAATAACTCTAGATCATGTCATTGCAGCCCTAGCCAAGGGAAATCTAAAAATTGGATGTGCTCAAGAATCACCCAGGAAGGTTTTATTGCTGTTTTCAGTGGTACCTCTACCACTGAATGAATTTCTCTTTAAGATTTAGCAGGCTGGGTAAAATGAGTCAGAAGAAGAAAGACAAATACCAGAAGATTTCACTCATGTGGAATATAAAGAGAAAAAACACACACAAAGGAACAGACAAAACTAAACCAAAACAAACTTTTAAAAATCTGACTATAGAATTAAGGCTAGTGGGGAGCGGTAGGAAGAGGGTGGGAGTAAGGAGCAAGGGGTGTGGGGAGAGGGCCCAAAGGAGGACTGTGGGTGCTGTGGTGTGTGCTGTGTAGTAACATACATCTGAAAAGATGAGAAGGAAAAGAGGAAAAGAGGCTAAGGCTTAGGCTATCCTCCTAAGTTATATATGGTGTTGTAAACCAACATGACCTCAATAAAAAATAATACAATTTTTAAAAATAAAATGAAATTTAGCAAGCATTGTATGTCACAACTGCTAACCTCTCTTTGAAAAGTACTGTAGTACCCTATCCAACCATAAAACATTTTCACCTACGAAAAAATAGGCCAGAAGACTATCACTGAATCAACCAGGAGATACAGAAATACCCAGTAGTTCTTAAAGTAGCAACATTGGCCACTAAAGAATTGCTTTCGGTCCCAAAACTTTAGAGACACTCTGCAACCTGATATTAAAAATGTTGGTGCCAAGTTAAACTACTTATATAGGGTTTATCCTCAAGATTTCTTACATTTCATGCCAGAAAAACAACATTATGGTTTGACCGTGAGTTCTCAGCAGCCCTATGTTGTGAAGTATGAGGGTGGTTGCCACAGTTAAATAACTCTTTCAGGAATTCAGTCTTCTGTGCACAGTCTGAGCTCCTCTTACTGAAGATGCCACATTGTTTCTAAGGTAGAAAAAAAATTCTGATTCTTTATGGGAACTTTCCTGCTTCATCCTGACAATCTGATTGGACTGTCCTTTGCACATTCCTATTGGATCTTCTTTCTCTCCTTAGTTTTCACTTCAGTTAGGAGCTTCACAGCTCTGAGACACTAGTACAGTTCACAGGTATGTGTCACTTATTCAAAGATATCTCGTTGGATTAGAAATTCAAGATTTCAAGTCAACTGATTCTAAATACAGTCTACTCTGAGAGATCTTCCTATACTTGAGTTTTTCAAAAGACATGAAGAGCTCAGAAATTGATCATTTTTTTTCTATTTTTTTTTTCTTTTTTCAACTTTTAGTAATAAGAAGTTAGGTCCCATCACTTACATGTATAGGCTTTCAGTCATTTCTCTTTACATACATAGGTATTATACTAGAGTTTTAAAATTCTATTGCCTTTTATTATTCATCTAACATTTGGGTCATTTCTTTCATTCTTCTCTGCTAGTTATTTGATCAGTTCTTACTGAGCACCCAAATAGGGTCCGTTACTTTGCTAGATCATAAGCACAAAAGAATTTCTGGACACTTATTCTGAGTGGTGTAACTTCATTCTTTCCCAAGCTGCCCTAGAAGAACCCAAAATCACGACATAGCTGCAGTGTATCAACTATACAATGACTGCAAAGTTGCCAGTTAATTAGTCTCAATCTTGATAAATAGCCATGAAGAAAGCTAGGGACCAGTCAAGGATGAACAGCTAGCATTACTTCTATGTGGTGCTCATGGCACCTTTAGCCCTCCTGACCTTCACTGGTATAGAAATATGTAAGTTTTATGATACCCAACAATATCCAGGACATGTTCTACCACTTGCTCTACTTCATACCAGCTGAGGGACCACACTTTCACAATAACCATTCTTCTAAAACCATCTTGACTCTCCTCCTTGAATCTAAAAAGTGGGTCATTAACAAAAGACTCTGCTGTCCTGTGCAAGGATTGAATGTACCCAGAGTTCTGACAATGACTAGGGACTGGCACCTGCCCCTCCAAGCAATCAGAATTCTCTCTTCATATTCTCAACAACATTGTGCTGCCATTTAATTTTTAAGAAAATTTAAAATTTGTTCTCAGTGCCCAGGACTTGCTCAACACCAAATTTGGTTGAGTCAGGAGACCCCTTCAAGGTTGTTGCCATGGATTCAACATAAAAGATAACCTCATAGGAAGCTATTTTGGAAATCCCCACTATCAGTGTAGGGCAGATAATTTGATTTTGTGAGGTTTCCATATCTCTTGTTTTTATTTGCAAAATTTAAGACTCTTAACAGTAGGGCTGGCAAGACATCCTTCTTCAATAATTCAATGTTGGTAAATACCAATAAGGTGGTGAAATCCCTCATCTGAGGCAAGTTACCAGTCCCAAAAGATGTTACTATGGCACATGGCTGCTCCTCTGGGCTGTCTGCTTGTGTTTATTTTGTTTGTTCCAGGGTATCCTCAAAGACAACTTAGAAAACCCTGATTCTAAAAATTGGGGGAATTACATAAAGTTCATTTGGAGGACAGCTCAGATTTAAATCCATTCCCTCATTCTGGCAGGATGGGCACATGAAAAGGATAATAATTCTCTGAGTACTAGCGTCAGTTTCAAGAGAGTTCTCTAATCAATAGACCACAAATTTCTCTCCATTCCATCTTTAGACATTACTTCTGTCAAAATGTCTCCCTCTGCCACAAATAAGACATGGATAGCATGCTTATCAAATCCAACAAAACGAACCCCAAGAAACAGGACTCTGGCCATCCAACTTCACAATATACTTCTAGAAACCATTTAAGCAGTGGTTCAACTTTCAGTGAAGATAGGATATAGTTGCATATGAAGAGTAACTATCAAAAGATGTGTGTTGTCCGCTATTGTTTTGTATTCTTCATTTTTATTACTATTATTTTCTCCAAAATGTGTATGTAGCCTTTGAGACCATGATAAGTGACCATGGCAATTAGTGTCAGCAAATTATAACCACTCACTGGCTGCCATCTTAGAAGATGAGACACCACACAGTGTTCCTTGGCACATAGACTAGAAGACAAAGTCCTTGCAGGCAAGTTCAAGTCCTGCAACTCAACAGAATTTTAGAATTTCAGAGCTTATGAAAATATTATAAATCATCTAGCCTCTATATCCCATTTCACAAATGAGGTACTTTAAGCTTTAGGATTTCCATGACTTCAGAATGCCCCACTACAATTCCTATACAGAGCCTGAGTAAGAACAACTCCACCTCTGTAGCTCACCCACTCTGAGGTCCAGGACGCCGGACTCAATGCCACCTCACAAGTAGGCCATGCTTTACCACATAACCCCTGTGAGCCATTCACACCTGCATTCCCACAAAGCTTACCCCTTTATTGTGGTTTCCTCCGCCTAGAAGACCTTCCTTGTTGGTCTGGAAACCAATCTCTAATCATCTTCCAAGACTCAGCTCAAATATCAGACTTTGGGGAAAGTATTCACTCCATCAGAGTGAGTTGCTCATTGTTCACTCTGTTGGTATTATGTGAATTTTCAGGCTGGTTTACATCTATCTGTCTCTCCCACTGTATGCTGCTGGCAGCAAGGATTAAATGTTGGCCATCTTTTAATCCCAGCTTCAGGCAAAACAAGTATATTATGGACAATAAAAAGTCAAATTAAACAAGCAAATAAAAACAATAATACTTTTTTAAAAATTAGGACTGGCCCATTCCTTAAGTCTTCGAAAGCCACAGAGATAAAAAGACAAATTTTTTGCATTCAAGGGGCTTATAATCCAGAGAAGTCATTTGCAACTTCTCAACAAATATGTGCTGAGTGATTAATTAATGTGGCCCAATTCCAGCTCTCCCATGTTGATGGGCTATTACCAAAACTCAACTGACCACAGCCTGTTCTGTGAAGCAATCACTTTTTATCTTGACTTACACGACTTCCTACTTTGTCGTCTGACTTCCATACTTCCCTGTATTTATCACAGCCCCCAGTGCTGGGCTCTCACCATAAAGTCATGCAGAGAACTTAGGGGAAAATTCACTCACACACGTTAGAGTGTCTTCCACGCTAAAATGCTGTGCTGGTCTGGAGTGGGGGACACTGCAACACACACTGTTAGTTAAAGAATAAGGCAGTACGATCATTCTGTGGTAACCTGGCAATATACATCAACATTTTAAATGTGCATCTCTTTGTCCCAGCATTTTCACTGCTAAAATTTATCCTACGAACAAACTCTGCAAATGAATAAGGATATTCATTGCAGTGATGACTGAAAAAGCATAGTTTTTACTTGTTGCATCCTGAAATATCCTGAAATTCCATGCGATCCCAGGAAAGGATGCAACAGATTTAAATGTACTGAGAAAATGTTCACACGTTATTAATTCAAAATACAAAGCATTGAAGAGTAATGATTGGTATTAGCCCATTTCTATGAATAAAAAAAAGACACATATCCGTGTATATGTACAAAAATTACTAAAAGAACATATGAATAATAACAGATTATAATAGCGGATGGCATAGAAGAGAAATAGGGATGGAAGAATTTTTTTTTATTTTATGTACTTCTGCAGTGTTCGAGTTCTATTTCTGTTCAATATGTTACCTTTATGATCCCTAAAAGTGTCTTCCATCTTCGTATCACCTTCATGTGTGATCTATTTTGGTTTTGCCAACTAGGTTTTCTTAGGACCAAGGTTATTTATTTCATATTAACACTCTCAAATTCATATGCATCTCCCAAACTTAGTCTCCCCAAACCACTTTTTTCCTTTAAGTATGACCTTTCCAAGGTTTTCAGTTTATTGTTAACCAGAGGAAGGCATCAGTACATGGACGCCCAATCCAGGTACTAAATTACAAAAAGTGCACTTGGGGGAAAAAAATGCTAACTCAATTGTGTCAATTAAAATACCAACAAACATTAGCAGTGCCAGAGTGTCAAGATGCAGGAGGTCAAAGACCAAGGCAGTCTGCACAGGCAGTTGCAGAGGGACTTAACTGGGGCAGTTCTGGTTGTGCCATTAGGACCAGGAGCACTCCAATCTCAATGAAAGTGCGTAAGATACCACCATTATCCGCGGATCATTGCCACGATAGACCCAAACAACTCCAGTCTATCGTGTCAATGTGTATTTGGGGAGTCTTTAACACACGGATCATTGGCAAGCTGCGCCATAAAAGCCCTGTAGGAGCTGCGTCCGTGTGTAGAGCCTATGCACACCCGGGGACTCCCCCATGCCTGGATCATTTGCAGCGCATCGTATCAATGCATACTCCGGGAGCCCTTACTCTGCAGCCCCAGCATGCTGAGGAACGAAGTACACCAAAAATACTTATGAAATAGTTGTTACAGTGCATACACAGTATTCACTCTTCTAAATGGCATGTCAGCAAGTTTAGTGTGTGACAAATAACTCCTAAAAGGCACAAAGCACTCCTAGAGGCCCAACTTCACACATGGACAGTTGGTCCATGGAACTGTGGCACCACTGTGGTGGGAGTGCAGGTCTTTCTTACAGGGAACAAAGGGAATGGACCAGTCAACCCATGCAATCCAAGCCACTGCCTCTACCCAGTGTGGTCAAGGTTCTCAATATAATCCCAGGTAGTTCCTAATTACTTTCCCAGGTGTCTGATGCTGAAGAGCCAAGAACCTTCCCTCACTCACTGGCCTTTTCCAAAGTTAAGGCAGAGTAAGGTGAGAGGGTTGAGCAAAGCTCCTGAGGTGTAAACTTCTAACCAGTACTGTCCAGTAGAAACACAACATGAGCCCCATAGGTCACTCGAAATGTTCTCTTACCCATATTTTAAGGTTCAAAGAGATTTTTAATAAGATATTTTACTTCACCCAACATATCCAAAATTTGGGCCTCCCCGGTGGCGCAGCGGTTGAGCGCTGGGTTGCAAAGCTGCCCGCAGCCTCTGCAGCGCCAGTTCGATCCCCGGCTGCTCCCCGGCCACCGGAGGAGGGTCCCACATGGCGAGCAGACCTCTCCTGCCGCCCGCTGCTCCCCTCAGCAGTGTACTTCGGTCCTTCTGCCTGCTCTGCTCCCCGCTCTGGCTCTGGTGAATTCTCTCACGCTCCCGTGCTTCTGACTGTACCCAGTGCTTGTATAAATAAATAAATAAATCTAAATAAATAAAGTCTAGAGGCTTAATTATAAAAAAAATCCAAAATTTTATCCTTTCAATATCTAATCAATGTTTTTAAATAAGACAGTTGACATTCTTTGTTTTCATCAGTCAGATGTGGACTAGCACATTGAAGCGCTCAACAGCCACATGTGGCCAGGGGCTGCCCCAGTGCACCCCACTGCACGGGGCGCGGGAGGGGGGTCCGGCGGCGTAGAGTTCTCTGTCCTAAGCACCTGCATCGCAGAGCAGCGCGTCTGGTTTTCTCGCCAGGGCTGCACCTGCTCAGCGGCCTTTTCTCAGCAGCCTGAGGGGGTGGATACGTTTGGGGTCTGGGAATCATAAAAATGACCACAACTATGCATCACCAAGGGCGGAGAGCTATTTAGGCCCAGGGGATAACATCGGCATTAGATACTCTTTCTTGATGGCGAGGAAGAGGAAGGCGAGGGACTGCCGGGGAGGAGAGAGGCCACGCTAGGTGTGAGGGTGCTGGCCTCACTGCGACTGACACCCCCCCAGATGTGCGTCAGCGAGGCAGCGGGCCCTGCGCATCGGGTTTGCGGGGTCACCGCAGGCAGCCCGGGAAGGGGCGCTGGCATCTGAAGCCGCGTCTTCCCAGACACACAAAGGGGAGGAGGGGCAGAGACAAAGACGCGGGGGATGAGCGAGAGAGGCCGGGCGAGGGGCGGAGGCGGGGAGCGGGGAGCGAGGTGGGGGAGCCGGGCAGACAAAGCGCCCGCGGCTGTCAGGAGCAAACGGGGCGCCGCGCTCATCCGGGGATTTGCAGGACGGCCGGGGGGCGGGGGCGGGGGGCCGGGCGCACACGGCAGGTCTATTTGAATATCAGGCTCTGCCACACTCGGGGCTCCGCTGACAACTTCATTACCTCCGTGTATAAAAATGACTGCCGGCGAATGCAAATGGCTTGCCCGTCTCAGCCGCTGCCTCCGCTCTGCCGCGGGCTGCGCGCGGGTGGAGACCCCGGAGCCGCCGCCGCGCGCCCTGGAGAGGACCCCGCGCAGCGCCCGCGCCTCCCCGCGCGCCCCCCCCTCCCGGCCGCTCTCTGCCTCTCCGCCCCGGGCGGGTGGGGTTTGAGCAGGACCCCGGGCGGGGCGGCTGAGGTCTGCTTATCTGAGACTGGCGCCTGTGTGCTATGCAAGTGCCCTGCCTTTTAACCGCCCTCTAATGCATGTCCAGAAATGCCCGGAAAGTAGAACACCCTAGGTAGGATTCGTAACCTTGAACGCAGACGGCAGGGTTTGGGCCTCATTGGGCCCCGAACCCACCATGGTGATTAAGGGCAAAAGCATCTCGATCGCCCCCGTTTTCGCCTATGAGCAAGCAGGTGAGGGGTGATGCTGCTTCCTCCTCCCCAGCCTTGGGGTCCAGCTGCCAACCAGGACACTGGTGCATCACAGTGCAGCAATCCCTCCCAAACCCCAGGCCTCACCCGCCCATCCAGATGGGATTGGAGGCAGGACTGCAGAAGGAACAGTCCTTGTGGAGAAGCTCTCCCTTTGGCATAAAAAGAGGGGAGCACTCACTCTCAGGCTTTGTGACTGCTCCACTTACTACATACGGACACCTCCAGGGCAGAAACTAGATCATCTTTATTAATAATAACAAGAGCAGCAACAGTGATAGTAAACTGAGGGCTTATTAATGCACAAGGCATAATAACAGCTGTGCCAATTGTTTTACTTAGGTTACTTTTGTCCCAACAACCTAATGCTCCCCTGGAAATCTAGCCTGGCAAGCTTTCCAAGCGGAGGGTGACCCAGGTAGGAAGGGGTAAGGGTGATGAGAAAGCAGGCCCACCCCCCTCCAGGGCCTGCTCTTGCAACCTGTCTGCCAGCATTTCTTTTCTGGACCGTTCTGGGCTCACGCTGCTGTCGTGTCATTCTAACTTCTCCCCCAAGTCACTCCTCTCTCTCACTTGCGCTCCAAGGGTAAATTATAAAGCAGTCTAACTTGTTATGCTCAACCCCCTTCCCTTTCCAAAGATTGGCTCAGAAAAAGTGCAGGTGAGCAGTCCGGGCCAATGTCAAGCCAGGGGACATCTGCGGGGGTTTGTGGGAAATGCTTCCTTTTCTATTACTAACATCTCTTTTTAACTGGGAAGCAATTCCCATTTCTTTTGCTGGGTGATATCTTAGCTCAGTGTGTTTTTTGATGGCCTCTGATTGCCTGGTAACCAGGAAGTGTTATAGGACAGGGAGAGGGGCAGGACCACCCTGTTAGAGGAGTCCGCCAGCAAGCCCCTTTTTGCAGAGATCTGTGGGATTTAATAGACTTAGTATGAAGGCTTATGTTTAAGGAAGCCATATTCTAGTTCTGTCTCTACCAGCAGTGAAATCATGCTGCCTTATAAACATTCAGGATTATATTGAAGATTAATTCCTTTTTTGAAAAAAGAAAATGTACATAAAGTAAACAAGTGAGAAACTCCAGAAATTTGGTCACGTCTTTTCCCATATATCAACATAAGTAAAATGAGAAAAGGAACTGAACCCAGCCCTGCTCTTAAAATGACACCTCACACTTCCTATTTCTCTTCCTTGCACTCACCTCCAAACTTACTCAACCTCAAGGCACTAAGCAGCTTTTCCTCAACTCTTTTCCATCAAATTAGATCATTGCCTACCCAGGCATCTCTAGGTATCTGAGCCTGACTATTGTTTGCTGGCCTTCCTCATCTCTCTAGAGAAGTTGCCTCTTGTTCTGAACATCATGGAAAACAATGGATGTGTAACCAGTCACTTACTAGTTTCCCTTGACAACTGCTTTAAAACACAGAATCCAACTTAGAATGGAAAATTGATTTTCATTGTTTTATTAAAGTCATGTATACTTTTTTTTAAATTTTTTTTATAGAGGCATGTTTTATTTATTTATTTTTATTTGTTTGTTTGTTTGTTTGTTTTTATTTATACAAGCACTGGGCATAGTCAGAAGCGCGGGAGGGTGAGAGAATTCACCAGAGCCAGAGCGGGGAGCAGAGCAGGCAGAAGGACCGAAGTACACTGCTGAGGGGAGCAGCGGGCGGCAGGAGAGGTCTGGGCGCCATGTGGGACCCTCCTCCGGTGGCCGGGGAGCAGCCCGGGATCCAACCAGTGCTGCAGAGGCTGCGGGCAGCTTCGCAACCCAGCGCTCAACCGCTGCGCCACTGGGGAGGCCCCATGTATACCTTTTATTAAAATATGTCCCGAAAACTATATAAAATATTGACTATATGCTGTAACAATTCATCCAGAATCAATACATGGTAACCATGTTTCCCACCACCAAGGAAAGGAAGGTCAAGCCCCTTAGTAAAGCATTCGAGAAACTCCACAATCTGCACTAACCAGCTCTAGCCTTATCTGTCTACTATTATCTACTCAAGTCATACTGCTGCATTTCCTCTCCTGCGAATAAACTTTAGAATGCCGGCTGGCCACAATGTCTAGGGAACCCGTCTCCAACTGTTCAAACACCACTAATCCTTCCAGGTCTAGAGTAAATACCAGCTTTTCAAGGAAACCTTTTCCATTCCTCTCATCTGGTGATTCCTCTCATATGGTGACACAAAATATTGAGTTATTTTCCATTTGTTCTTAGCAATATTTAATGTAAATTTTATGTTCATATGATACCCAGTATTCTTAAAATAATGCATATTTTCATAGTTGGAGAACTTAAATGTTATCATAAAAACAAATAAAATGGGTGATAAGAATGTTAGTGGAATGTATAAACCTCACAAAGTTTCTTATGCCTTTTGGTTTTGTAACTTTGATGTAATAGGAAATCTGTCTTGATTAATTTAAACAAGAAAAATATAACATGTCATGGAGGAAGCCTCAGGAAAGCAGGTGCTGAAATTGGTTAATTCAATAATGATTAAGGTCAAGGACCCAGGTTATTCTCACCTTTTCATTTGCCGGTCTCAGCTTGCTGACCTTGTCCTTAGCTGGTTCTCTTCAAGGTCTCAGCATGGCTGCATGGCTTAAAGTTCAGCAAAGGGGGAAAACAAGGAACTGTTTTTACCTTAGATTTCATCTTACAAGAAGGAAAATATACCAGAAGACCCCCTCAGAAGATCTCTTCTCTTATTTCATTGGTCAGAACAGGATCACATGTCTATCACTGGCAAGTGAGATGAGATTATCATCATTGATGACTAATCAGGATTTAGCCAAGAGAGGACATGAAAGTGATAAGACAAGCAAAAGCTGGATTTTAGCCAGTTTTCTAGTCACTTCTTCCTCCATGCAAACCATAGAAAATGCTTTTTGGCTTAAAAAAATAAATAATTTGGGCCTCCTCTGGTGATGCAGGCCGTTTAGAGCGGCGCTGTGAAGCTGACGGTAGCCTCTGCAGCACCCGTTCGATCCTGGCCAGTAGGCTAGGGTCCCACATGATGCGGCAGACCCCTCTGACTCACCCACTGCTCCCCTCAGCAGTGTATTTCTTCAGTCTGCCTGTTCTGTTCCCCAATCTGTCTCTGGTGAATCCTCTCACCCTCCTGCACATCTGGCCTGTACCCTGGTTCTTGTATCATGAATAAATAAATCTTTAAATAAATAAATAATTACTTTTTCTCAAGAATCTAGATTTTGGGAGGTAGGGAAGGATGATTCCCAAAGAACAAGGACTGTTGACAACTAGAAGTATCTCTCTACAACGTATGATATTTATTTGAAAGTTAAAAATAGTCACACTTAGGGCCTCCCCAGTGGCGCAGCGATTGAGCGCTGGGTTACGAAGCTGCCCTCAGCCTCCGCGGCGCTGGTTCGATCCCTGGCTGCTCCCGGCCACCTGAGGAGAGTCCCACATGGTGCGCAGACCTCTCCTGCCGCCCACTGCTCCCCTCAGCAGTGTACTTTGGTCCTTCTGCCTGCTCTGCTCCCCGCTCTGGCTCTGGTGAATTCTCTCACCCTCCCGCGCTACTGACTGTACCCAGTGCCTATATAAATAAATAAATAAATCTTTAAAAACAAACAAACAAAAAAAAAAAATAGTCACACTTAGATTATTCTTATATTGGTTCTTTCTATAAAATGTGTATTTGAAAAAATACTATAATTGAGTCACACTGAAATGGCTGAATTCAACCCATATTTTTCTTAGGGGGTGTAAAATCATGTTTTCTCTTTTGATTTCCTAAATAATAAACCATATTTTGGACTATACACAAAGGTTTACCTTTAACAAAATTAGTGCTTAACTGAATTAAGTCATTTTGCCTAATTTCTTTAGTTTGTAAACATCTAAGAATTCAGGTCAGGTGGACAGTAAACAATTCCATTTATTTAGCAAATGATTTCTTAGCAGGATTATTCCCCATCAAGATATTACTCTCTTGAAAACCTATGAATCACAAAATCTTTTGAAGAAAAAATTATTAAATAACCAATCCCCTCTTTTAATCAGGGCAGATGGGAAAATTGCAACCTACATTTTGTTTTGTTTTTTAATGTTACTTCCTTATTCTAACTAGGACTTCTATTTCTCTTTTAACTTTTATCTATGTGAGGCAAGAAACTTCTTAAGTGGCAACTATAATTAGATTCATATCATTTATTAAAATAATACACGGACTTCCTTTTGTGATTATATCTTCCATCTTCTAATAAATGTATAACTGCCTCTATAACAATACCCAGTCAGATGATGAATGTTCCTATAATAATACTACCTCTCTCCCCTCCCTTTTCAAGATGCTCATGGAACTAGTTACACAAAATCAGAGGATTTTGAACATTACCCCTGTGGCACAGAGACCACTAAAGCCAGAATTACAGCCCTCCAATTTGAAGAAAGTGAGGCCCTAGGGTTTAGGGAACTTTCTGGAAGTTGCCCTGCCAGTCAGTGGCAAAGTAGAATTACATTATCCTGTTTTCTGGTTGATTGCCCTTAACACCACACAGTGCTATTAATGATTAGTATTAAGAACAGAACTTAGGCTAACCAGGTTATCAAATCAAATTCTTTAATACAGAGTCAGTGGCACCCACTCAGCCAGGTCCCTGCAGAGGCAGGGTCCATACTAGATCCTCAGAGACAGAGAATGTGTCCTCTCAACTCTATTCTATCATATCCAGAGATTCCTCCCTAATGCTACCTACATCGAACCCCACTCACAAGTACCCAAGGCCTCCTCAAATCCCTATTTCGTGAAAATGGCACTGTAAGCAAGGAAGGAAACTCCTGCCCCTCCCAAAGTTGAATCCAAAGCAAAATCTTTGAAGGCCAAGAAAGCAGTGCTGAAAGGCATCTGTAATCACCCACCTTCCCTCAGCCCAAGACACTGTAACTCTGAAGGCACCCCAAATACCCTGGGAAGAGCGTCCTCAGGAGAGACAAGCGTGGCATTGTGCCATCATCAGATTCCCCACAACCACCGAATCAGCCATGAAGAAGACAGACAGCAACACCACACGTGTCCACTGTGGATGTCAAGGTCAGCGAGCTGGTGCTGACCACACCACAGACCAGGCCACACAAGCTCTGAAGCTCTGCGACATTGACGCAGCCAAGGTCAACGCCCTGATCAGACCTTACAGAGAGAAGAAGGTGTGTGTTCCACCAGATCCTGACTAGGATGATTTGCATGTTGCCAACAAAATCAGGGTCATTTAAACTGAGTCCAGCTGGCTAATTCTAAATATAATTTTTTTACCATAAAAAAATTCCTGTATCATTATGTGTCTCAGCAGCTCAGGCAAGCCCAGGGGAAAAGGAACATACTTGATTAGGTACTTCTCTCCTTCATTCCAAGCTAATGAAGAAAAGAGTTTAAAAATGGAAAAGCCCAGCTGATAATGCATTGCTTGCTATCTTGTCACGTGTACAGTGAATTTAAATCCAAATTTTAAGAGTAGAATCTGATAGTTCCATCATAAAAGTAAGTTTTTTAACTTTCAAATATTAGTTATATGTTTGCCCATAAACAATTGTTTGGATATAAAAACCCTGGGGTCTGTATTGTTTCAGAGTGGAATTATACCACTTGCAACATTCAAACCCACAACTCATTTGTTCAAATCATACATTTCTAAACAGGAGAAAATAAAATGTGCTCCAATTGACTAATACTTTTAAATAATAAAAGCACAACTAGGAAAATGAAGCCTAACTTCCCTTCCTCCTCCCCTTCTTCGACCAACAATTGCTATAATCCACACTAATGAGGTAGACTGTGTTAAGAATTTTCTTCACTTAACATTTCTCATTATTAATAAATTTTACCCTGACAACTATAAAGTGAACACTTTGGATTTATGCACCTAACCTAATTACATATGCTGCATGTACGCATTTCATTATTTACTTGACAGATTCATTCCTTGATATCATAAATAATTAAATAAGAATCAAATATTAACAATCAGATACATGTTAATTCTTCTCAAATCTGTAGAAACAAACTATATTTTCATCTTCAGTTCAACAAGCCCTGATTAAAATTTCTTCATTAGGCAAATTTCATAAGCAAAGTTCTTGATCTACTTTTCTTACTTTCACTGAAAATTAAACCTGGAATAAATTATTCCAGGATAACTTCATGGGGAAAAAAATGAATATAACAATATTTCTAACCAGTCATTGGATTCACAATCTTTCTCAAGCACTGCTACATCTTATATATGAAACATTAATCTAAATGTTTGTTAGGAATTTTCAAATATGGTTTCTATTATCATGGAGAAGCCAGCACCACACTGGTTGCTAGTATTATATTGCCAGAGCAACTAGTCTAGAAGAGTGATGATTTTAGCCAAACAATTATTTTGTAACTTGTTTAAAGAGTAATTTCTAGACATTATGAATAATGGTAGAACTAAGTTTATTGGGGATGAAAATTTACCCCAAGGTCAAGATACAGCTTCTGCTTTTTCTGCTTTAATAAAGTAGGTTTAAATTTTTTTTTATTCATGTATATCAACATCTTCATTGATCAAACTATTCTCACGTTTTATCAAATTTGCTTTGGTAGAGCATACCATACAATTTCATCATTTAAAAAATATTAAAGATTCATAGATAGCCACATTACTCATAATACAAGATTAATGCCAGGCTGACAGGTTTTTGTAAAGATCTGACTCTTTTTTTCTAAGTGCATACACCATATCTATGTGAAATGTACCTCTGATGGTGCATATTGATTACTCTCTTCTCTTCTCTTCTAATGCTAAAGAGAGAATATTATGGAATGATTGTCAGGGTTAGTGTGTCTCTGACCTACACATGTACCATTAATAATTTATGAGCTGATTTGAAATACAGCACCAAAAAACCAACTGAGGACCACAGCCGCTGCCTGGAATGACACACACGCAGGGTTGACAGCATGTGCACCCAGATTTTGAGGTTCTGCTGTTAAAATACCTAGAGAAACACAAATGCTCTAAGTGCTAGAGGTAATGGAAAGGAAGGAAGCTATGCTTCTTTGTTAGAAATTGCAAGTAGTTACACTTATCTCTTTTCATCCTGTCCTTCCTATGACATGCAATTTTGTTCTTAAATTATTCATCAGATAGTCAGATTAACTCAGAGGGTCTATAAACATTAGAAGATCTAAATTCAAATAATATGGAAGTATTATGAGCAAAAGGTTGTTGTTCTTATTGCCCACATGCCTTCACACCTAGAGGTCATCTGGTGTGCATCCTTACTGGAGGCTCATCCAGAGATGGGGGGCGGGGGGCGGGTAGGAGGACAGTTCTACTTACACGCAAAAATGGTATCACATTCTATACTCTGGGCTGCAATTTGCTTTTTTCACCCAACAATGTGTCAAAGGTGTTCTCCATATTGGCAAGTACATTTGTAGCTCATTCTCTTAGTAACAATATAATGTTCCATTGTACAGAGATATCATGGTGCGTTTATCCATTCCCTTATAAATAGATTATTAAGCTACCTCAGATTTTTCACAATTGAAAAACAATGCCACATACATTGGACATACATGTTTATGCACTTGCTCAACCATTTCTATAAGACAGAGTCTAATAGAATTCTGATCAGTAATCGATTTTTTAAAATTTTCTTTATCCCATCAATTGAACAAGGATCAATAAATAATCCTACTTTGGATTTAAATATTAGGATATCTCATTAATAGATTTGTTCATAACATTTAAGTACATTTAAGTACATTTATAAGTATACTTTTAAAACCTTAGTAATAGGGAGTAATTTAGGAAAAGATCTAAATTTCTAGTTACATTAATTTCATGCGTGAGTAGCTTTATGCCAAAGCAAACTAAAGTCTAAGTTTTTTCTAATATTTTAGCAATATGTCTTCAAACCACATGTCTGTACCTATTATTTTTAACATGAGTGTCCAAAAGCAGCCAGTCTTCCTCTTAGCAATACTACATATAACATTTTAAAAGTGTGTTTATAGAAATTGACAACTGTTAAAACTACTGAACGCTTTTCACAATGTATTCAAACAATTTTATGTTTGAAAACATTTCATTTAAGAAATCTAATTTAAAACAATGTTGCTTTTATGTTTATTTGAAATCATCACAAGTAAGCATATTTGTAAAATTCTCTGCTCTTCACCTCAATTGTCTGAAGCTTCTACAGACAGTATAATGGTTACCTAGTGTGTCTGTCAAGCTCTATTATATGAGCTAGAATATGCTTTCAGAAAAGATGTCTTGCAGCCGATGACAGGCACTTCCTATCTGCTAGGATTCATAAAAATTGGGACATTGATCATTTCATGTAGAGATTTTCTTTAGCAAGTAGATAAAGGAAAACCTTGTTATGCCAAATGACTTACTAGTCAAAAGTAGCCAGGACACTGAAACCTGGAAACTAGTTAATGATTTGTAACAAGTCAGGAATAAAGATGTTCAACCAAGAAAATGACATTAAGCAGCACTGGCTACAAGAGAAAAGAGCAGCCTGTCAGAATCATGCAAGGGCTATGGTGACAGGTAGACAATAAAATGGGATGACACAGGTTCCTCTGCAAGGGGGTGTTTTCAACAGCTTTCTCTTGGGAGTTCCATGCACTTCCCTTGTAGGAAACCTTCCTTCTAAAAATATCATCAGCCCCCTTGGAGGTCTTATTAAAATTCTCCTTCCGTGTTAGAACATGTGTTGTAGAATGCAAATGGCAGTACCTGAACAGTCAATTCCCCGGTGTATAAAAGAAAGTGAGGTAACAGTCAGGGCAGGAGGCAGCTCTGCAGCTGACCTGTGCAGGTAACACTGCACGGAAGGCGTCGTGAAACAGGCAGAGTCAGAGGGAAAAAGTCATCCATGATCCCACCTAAAATGGCAGACAGCATGAATCCAAACAGAAACAACATAGCACATAATGAATATTTCATACTCAGATTGGTATTCATTATATCTGCAAATGAATTTTACATACTAGCATAAGTCTCCACGGGGTGGAGCCCAATGGGCATTGTTAGGATGAATATTGTTTTCATTTGTTCAAGAAATTTTCTTTCACTCACTCTCCACCACAAAACCACAACCACAACACTGTACTTCCTCCTGCTTCATCGTGGGCTATGCCAAGAAAGAATTGAAAGGAAGCAAAACAAACAAAGCAAAAAAAAAAAAAAAAAAAACCCACAACTCAGTGAATTCTTGAACACTGGTAATTTCGAGGAAAGAATCGACTTCATCTAGAATAATGTTATGGCTGTTTTTTACTTAAACTGTTCTGATGTAAAGTTATATCATTTCATATATGTCTATTTAAAGTGTTATAATACCACTAAACTAATTTCCAATAGAGTAATAGCTGTTGGAACAGTCTTCTAAACCATTTCTCTCTTTTTTATTTCATTCCTGACATATTTAAGCTATATGACAAAATAAACATTTCATAACCTTTTTCAGCTAAATTTTTTTCTTCAACTAACGTCATTTCAACCAGTGGGAGGTCTGTATTTTACACGCTGCAGTTCTACATCTAAAATTATTTCTGATATAGATTAGCTGTCCCTTAGTGAGCTATGAAAGACAAAATCTGAGCCTCTTTAAACCTGTCTTGCTTGACAGCATGCAAGTATTTACATGAAATAAAAAGCAAATATTTGTTCTTTTCATATAAGCTGTCAGCATAAACTTGGGTTGTTTAGAAATCTGTTCAGCAAACAGAATTGGTGTTTACTACAAGACGTATCGTAAAAGGTCAGCAATAGGTAAAATCAGGGATAACTTAAAAAGAGGAGACACACACTTTTACAACCCAAGGTGATCATGTTATGCCAATGATTGCATAGGACACCGACCGTTAAACTGCATTATTTATTCATCTCATTGTTATAAAAGCCTGGGTTTGATTAACTTTGGCCCACCCCAGGGATAGGTATAAGAAAATGTTGTTACCCTAAAAAGTTTCCAATTAAACTCACTTTTCAGCTCTTTTCTCCAGGGAACTTTCTAGGATCACACTCTGAAGTCAGGTAAGCAGACCATTTCTGATATTACCAACACCTGATTAATCAGGGTTGCTGAGTCACCATCTCTGGTTGCCTGACAGAGCCAAGCTTCTGCTGCAAGAACCTGGTGGCCCCTGAATACAGAGGAGCCCTGATGCACCTAAAGATGCTTTTAGAAGCAAATTTGCTTTTCTCCTGCCTCTAGTATTTGCACTCTTGAGTCTTTCCTGGGGAATGCCTCTATCCTGGGGGCAACCTTCACCAGCCCTTTAGACCCACTTTGTTCTGAAATCACAAGGACGGAACTTGTTCTGCTTCCTGCGGACAGTGTCCCATCTGCTGAACACACATTTTAATAAGTAAACTCTATTTCCATGGAAATACCTATTGGTATTAATAAGAAAATAGCATCTCTACAACATCCTCTGAAAAGAAATCCTGTCAGTGCCACTCATTCTACCTTCAAAGACAAGTCCCTGTAATTACTTTCTCCTCTCTGGTTCCTTGTCTGGATAAAGCAACAAGATCAAGAGAACCTATCCATTTTCCCCAGATACCTTCCAAAATGTGTGTCTGCTGTGCAGGCTGGGATCAGAAATTTCATTATCTGTATTTGTATTAGTAATTCACTGCACAAAGGGAACAAGGGGCAGAGGAGAAGAAAAAGCATGGAGGCAAACATCAGACAGACAATTGTATATATGCAAATGCTTGCAAATTTCTGCCAGCATTTCCCTATCTACAGCTAAGCAACATGGAAGCTTATTCATCCCACAGCTTCTTTGCTGCCAAATATGGTTGTGAATTTAGAGGAAAATATTCAGAAAATGTTAAAATTTCAGTCACCGAGACTAAATTTATCTCCAAATCAGCTACATAAAAGGCTAATACATAAATATAACTGGTGATTTTTTAGGAAGTCACAAATATGTAACCTCCTGGCCACAGAGGGTGAAAAACAAGATGTCCTGGGAGAGAGTCGGGGAAGGAAGCAGCACTTCAGTTGGAAGCAGCACTCTAGCCCAATTGACAGAGAACTGAAATGTTGCCTCTTGACTTCCAAGTTATGCATTTGCATAAATAGCCTAGGCTGGAAGTGCATGAAAACCCAGAAAGTAGTATGAAGAAGAAAATATCCCAAAATCAAACTTATAAATAGAAGTGCTCACTTTCAAGTGAATCTGCATGGTGTTTGAAAATAACAGCAAGAATAAGCCTGTATTTTGTTTTGTCTTAAAATCAACTATTCCCAAATAATAATGGTCATTAATTTTAACTTTCTTTAGTTTTATATATTTATTTTATTTACTGCAAATCAATGAGTCATATTAATTCACACATATACCTGACTTTCATGTACAATAAGTGATTCAGTTCATTCTCAAAATTATGCTTCAAGGTAAGGTATTACACCCATGTTGCAAGTAAAGAAACCAAGGCACAGGTGATCAAAGATTGACCCAACTTTACATCATCAAGCAATGTAGTTCTGGAACTCTAAACCTCATGGTTGGCTGAGTCTCAATACCACATCAAGTTGCTGAGCAACATTACCAGAGAGAACTCACTCTAAATGGAATGGTCCTGGCCATTTTTAAGCTCTCAGCAACACCTGACCTTGCTGCCCACTGGTGTCCTCTTGATACTGTCCACTTTCTTCATTATTAGGAATTTTCCTCCATGGCTTTGCCTTCTGCCCCTTAAATTTCCTTAGTCTCCGCTGGGATCTTCTCTTCCTTACCTTCTGTCCACCCTTCTCTAAATCTCTTCCAGTTGTGAGAGATCATCCACTTCTATTCCTTCATTTATTCATTCAACAAATATCTTTAGGGCAACTTTTATATACAAGACACTAGTCTAGGCAGATGGGGTGTCACAGTGAACAGAATAGTTTATATTGCCTGCACAAATAGTTTATATTGCCTTTGGGGTACAGGGGAGAAAGATAAAAACAAACAGGTAAGTAAAGGAGATAGAGACAGTAACTCTATAAAGAAGATAAAGCAAGGCAGAGGGAGGGCAGGGGTGAGGTAGCTGGGAGGTGGGGTTTTAGACGGTCTCATCGACATGACATTTGTACAAGACAGTCTTTATCAATTCCCCTCTCAGAGAATTTCCAAATTGGTATCTATGATCTCTTTTCCATGAATCTTCTTCATAATTCATAGTAGGTCCATCTATACAATGGGAATAATGGTACTTATTTCAAAGGATTGTTGGTTCTAGGTACTTTCCCTGTAAGTGATTTGCCACAAGTTTTTTTGCCAAACATCTAAAGCACTTTTGCTATAAAAGATAAAATAAATAGTTGAAAGTTTGTTTTGACAGTTTTGTTTCAACTGACACAGTACTCCCAATTTTATATTATATAAATCTTAGCCCTCATAATGGTCTATTAGTGATGAGTAGACATGAGGGGCTTGGGGACAGACGATAAAACTCTGTAAACCAACTTGATAGAAAACTTTCTGGAAGAATAAAATAAGAGAATAGAAAACAAGATTGCAGTCTACTCAAAAATGATAATTTCTCAGTTTGCAACTCTTTCAGTGAGCACAGTCTGCCCTCCCACCTGTCAAAAACAAAAGTTGACCAAGCTATGGCATATATAAAAAAGGTGACTAATAATTCACAACAATCCTTGAGAGCATTAACAATTGATTCTAATTTACATACAATAGTTTGTTTTCTAATGCCATTTTTACCAAATTTATCTCAAAATATTAGAAGTTGGAAGCAAAGAAGGATCAAGCTATTCATAAACCCTAAAGAGAAATGGTGATATGATTTCTGATGAGTATGTGTTTTTAATTTTATTAATTTTTCATGTTTCATTATGTCCTTTTTAATGACCATCCCTCTTTTATTTTTTGTGAATTTATTTCTTATGGCAAAATTGCCTTATACAGTGAATGTGCTTGCAGCAGTGGTGTAACTGCTGGACACAATAAATGGTCTATGGTTTAAACGCAGCAATGCCGGGCCTCCCTGGTGGCGCAAGGGGTAAAGCACTGCACTATGAAGCAATCCACAGTCTCTGCAGCACAAGTTCGATCCCCAGCCAGCCAGGGAGAAACCCATATGGCAAGGCAGACCTCTCCTGTCTCACCCACTGCTCCCCTCAGCAGTGTATTTCAGTCAGTCTGCCTGTTCTGTTCCCCACTCTGTCTCTGGTGGATCCTCTCCTGCCCCCCCACCCCCCGCATCTCTGGCCTGTGCCCCAGCTCTGTATGCATGGATAAATAGATCTTTTAAAAAAAAAATGCAACCTATGAAGTTATCCGCAGCCTCTGCAGCATGAGTTCGATCCCAGTCCAGGGAGCTACTCACATGGCACAGCAGATCTCTCCTGTCTCACCGGCTGCTCCCCTCAGCAGTGTATTTCAGTCAATCCGCCTGTTCTGTTCCTCACTCTGTCTCTGGTGAATCCTCTCACCCCCAAAACCTCCGGCCTGTATCCCAGCTCTTATATGCATAAATAAATAAATCTTTAAAAAAAAAAATTCAACTAGGAAATAAAAGATTAAGAAAACATTTCATTATCTTTCCATAAAGCATGGTTGTAATTCTCAGCCTCCCTGTAGGCTGTGTCCCACCCAAGGCCAGGTTTGGTCTTTCTGTCTCTGTCTCCAGCACAGTTGAAGTTGGTGTTTCTGAGGCTTGAATTTCGGTGGGCCGTGAGGGCATATGCTCCAGCCCACCAGTTTCCTCCCTACCCTGTGGCTTCACACCAGGCTTCTGATCATTTTACCTGAGACCGAAGTGATCTGGCCATAGATTGGATTTAACATGTAGCATGGCACATGTGGATTTAAAACAACTACCTAAAGAAGTTGCTAATCCTTGTAATGGATTGACAAGTAGACTCACAGTCTCTTTCTTGGATGGTACTTTAAAATGAGGTTGATTTTACATTGTGTGTTTAGGCAAGGTTTCCTGAAGGTCAGAGGACGAATTTGGCATGTAGACCTACAAAGAGGAAGGCAAAACAAGGTAAACTTGTTTTCATAAATAAATGAACAAATAAAATCAGGAGTTTCAGGAGGCTTTCAATATATTCACTTCTGTGACCGGAAAAAATAAACCATAATAACCTGTAGTGCTGCCAGCCTTCCCCCACTCTCTACCCCAGCATGCTCCACACTCCCCCCTCAGCCCTCCTGACCCATCTTCAGGAGAATACTGTCATTGCCAAACTACTTCTAGACTATGACTGCCCAGGTTAGAATTAATGCAAGCAGAAACCTAGAGTTTCAGAGACTATCTTGATGGATTTACATTGAGATCTGGGAGAACTGCAAGGAATAGAATGGAAGATTAAAGTAAGGGGAGAAAGACAATAGTATGTATAAAAGGTTGGGATTTAGAAGTTTGCAAAGAGGCTAAAGTTGTCAGGGGGTTGAAAAAGCTGCAGGGTCATGTGAGATAAATAGGTAGATGACAGACAGACAGGTAGACAAGAACAGAGGCTTTTAAGAAAGTTTTAGTTGTTAAAATTAGACACCTTTGGTGTTTTCTAGAGGACCTTAGTAAAGTTTTAAATTACTTTTCAATTGCTTTTTAAAGTCGGCCTGGGCTTCAGCTTTAGGTGGAGTTAGATGGGATAGTTGCATGCGTCTGGAGAAAATCCTAACCTATTCAACTTGTTAACTGGAAATGAAGTTTCAGTGATAGACAAAGAGTTTATTAGACAATCAAAGAGAGGATTCCAACTGGGGAAGCAGTCAGACAGATTTTAATCTCCGAGAGCTGTTCCAAAAAGCACAAATTTGAATTTGGTTTGTATAGATAGGAACAGTGAGTCACTGGCATTAAGAAGGTAACTACCCTTGAGAGGAGGGGTTTCTAGTTCTGAGTTGTCCCAACCTAAAGATATGCTGATGCTAGAGGAAAGCAATGTGAGATTTAAGAATGCATTGCAGAGCTACAAAGGCTAAGGACCTCATATTAAATCTTATTTATATAAAATTGTTGTTAAATCTTCTTTATCTAGCTCCTTGGTCACAGTGGGTATGAGAAGTCTGGCTTTAGCTTCATGCAGCAGAATGCCTGAGTAAGCAATGGGATGGAGCCCGCTCACACTTTAAGTCTATGAGGATGGCTTTGCTTTCTTGCCTCATATAGCAAGGGAGGGGCTGAGGGTCAGGGAATTTTGCAATATGTTCACAAACTTAATCATCAGCTATTTATTGAATGTCTCTTTTACTACTACAACTACGACTACGACTGCTACTATTACAACACACACACGAAAACACACATACTGCACTAGGCACAGTATCTTATCAGAAACAAGTGTGTCTAAAAATATTTCACCAAAATATTTCATTGAATGGGCGCTTTGATCAATGAAAATAGTAATGTCCAGCCAAGCATTTGTTGACTGCCACATCGACCTCACGAGTGGACGATTACATTACCATTTCAAGGTCTACTGCTGTAGAGAAATGAGAGACAAGGCACTTTAACTGGGAGTTCTAGTTCACCCTCAGGACAACCATTTTTCCAAGTTCAAAGAAGCAAACATCCCTGGGATTACAGACTTTCTCCAAGCTCTTCTGAAGAAGGGTCTGCAGGCCTTTTGCCTGCAGTATGACAGTAATTCATCTAGAATGTGTTCTGTATGAAACTGTGGGTTGAGGGCTAATGTTAGGGGTGTCAGATGAAATGCTACCAGAAAGGCATGAGGGGACATGAGGTGGGTCATGTATAGAAAGAATGCCCCTGACTGTATTATGCGTATGGTCAGAGCTGGCCTCAGGGCAGAGGAGACATTTTATCAGTCCCCAATTAGCTAACCAAGAGGGCACTGGGAGGGAATGAGAAGAACCCCCCACACAGAAGGAATATCAAGGGATTTCATTAGCACCTCATACCTGCCCTGGTCTTGTATTATTACCTTCATGGTGTAAATGAAGAAACAAAACCCGGAAAGGTTGAGTGACATGACCCAAGTACTCGTCTTTGAATCAGTTTAAGAAAACTGCCTACAATAACCACTCCATCCCTCCAAATACATACTTAAGGGTTCACTGCATATGTTAACATATGAACAGCACAGAGACATCCTGAAGAAAATAAAGTTAAACTTTGTTTAACTCAATATGTCTAAGAGTGGAAACCTCCCCACATATGCCATTTTTAAAGTAACATTTATTAGCATCCCTCAGAATTAACACTGTGGTGAGCAAGTTAAAATGACATTCTGAATCCAATCTAACAATTCTGGTGAGGAAACTACAGTCCAGAGAGGCTGGGAACTGCTTTTGGTCAGCAGTGGCAGAGCCAGAACCCAATTTACCAGACTTCCTTCCAGTCAACACTCTCTTCAAAAAAAATCAAGCTTCAATAAATCTATTCCATACCTCTAATATGTAAACAGTGCACACAGCACATGAGCTGATAACCTTGTAATTGTCAACTTACAAATTACCCTTTTAAAAGAATACAAAGAAATCCCTAGGTGAGAGCTGAGATGGTGTATACAAATTTGAAGTGTGTTTATACACACTATTAATCGCTCCTGTCATAGTTTATACTAGTTATCCATGTCTTGCTGATATCAATTGTTTATCTTCACAGCTTTTCCACTGAAATAATAATACCAATAACAACTACTAGCTCTCTTTTGCTCTCAATGTGAAGGATAACATTAATACATTGATGCAAATTTCTAGTGTTTATCTTTATGCATTCATTTAAATGGAACCAAAGCTGAAGAAATCATTCCTTAACAAGATAATCACAAAACAAATCTTTGTGCCAACTATTTCATTGCTAGATTAAAGTCCATTGTGATATAACTAAAAAGAAAATTCTTTACTTTGGAATTTGGCTGGAATCAAGACAGCAAAAATAGAGGGTTGCGTAAGAGCGTTGGAAATCTTTTTGTTTTTGCAAAGATTTATAGTATAACAGTATTGTATCTTAAAATGTCTTCTATTTGATGGAATTTTTAAAGATAAATACAAATTAAAAAACATTTTAAAAGCAGTCATTCCCCAGTTTTGAAGAGTATTTATGAATAATACTATATTAGGAAAGTTCAACGGGGCATTCTGTGTAGAGTTAAATATTCAGTGCCTGTGCTCTGCATTTGTTACCAAAGGCTTCTTTATCAGGAGGCAAATGATACCCTGCAAATGTTTTAAATGTGCAACTTTGCTTATCTTCCTGTATTAATGACCCTTATGGCAGTTGTTATGTTAACCTTATCACATAGCACAGCAATAGGTGAAACCTATTGTGAAGGGAGGAAAAGAAAAAGCATTTAGAATAATCTCCGGGAACTTTTTTTCAACAGAGGAATTTTCTGATCGTCAATCCTGGGGGGGTGCGGAGGGGAGGGGGAATAAAAGTTAGATTTTTACTCATTTTCTTAAAATCTCAAGGAAGAAACTAGACTTTTCCAAATGGGTGATTCATTAAACATATATAATGTGGAGCTGGCACTGATTAGACGAGCGACAGAAGGCTGGTTGTGAGCACTGGGTTTCACCAGGTCCACCAAGGAGCTCTGACCAAGGGACAGTAAGTGGCTCCTGAGAAAGACAGTCCTCCTGGACCAGGCTCTGAACTGCTCATTTGTGAATGACATTACAAGAATTCCCACTTACCCCTCATAAGACTTCTATTTCCTCCTTCATACAGCCTGTGTGTGCACTTATAGGAAATTCGAAAGCTGCGGCTTTTCAGCCCTTCTAACTTTGACAATACCAAACCAGACCCTGCCACCCTTCCACCTTCTCCTTCACCCAAGGTGCTCAAGTTAGGAAACTACCTAACTTTATGATTGAAATTAATGTTTTCATTCAACTACAAATGTTTGAGCTCAATAAGTACACGAGCAGAGAGAGCACACGCCCTGCCGCTCCTTTGACCAGGTAATGTGCTTTTTCTTTTTCTTTTTTTCTTCATTATCCCTTTAATGCAGAGCAGGGCTACTGATTACAAAGAGGCAGCTTGACTCAGGCAATAGGTCTTCTTCACTAATCCTCACTGTCATGGAAATTCCAGCTGCTACAAGAATAAGAGGCTCAATCCATATTTGCCAGCTCTAATATGAAATCTGTCAGAGCCCAAATTAATGACTTCCAAATTCCTTACATCACGATAACAGGTTAAGACTGGTCAATTAATTACATAAATCCTTCCCGATTCATTGTGCGTTTGCAGCCCAGATTGTGTCTTACATTACTCCATGACACAAGGCCTTTTGGCTCCTGTTGTTCTGCAGAAAGGCCCCATTTAAGTGGAGGCTGCCTGCCACGGCAAAATGTTAAATGTCACACGTTAAATTTGCACTTTTCTGTAATTGCTTTTGTTAAAAAAAAAAATTAAATGAAAGCACAGGGCTCCCAGTACACCACTACGCAGAGGGCTGGGAGTGTACGGAAGGACGCCAGGGCAGGCAAGTAACTATCTTTTACCTCCAAGAATTTACACAATCCCCTCTGGTCCGGGTTCCCAGTAGACTGTTAAACCCCAAATGTGCACATATTCATAAATCAAGTTTTTCTAAGATCTGTGGCAGCAAAAATAAATAATTAGGAGGATATTTTAACCCTTTCTTCATGGAAAGGATTAAGATGGAATTCCTTATCTAGCCAGCTTCCCTTTTGTCTACCAGTAAAAGTTTCAGCTCTGTGAAACACTATTGATTTAACTCACCTTTTCTGGAACATATATTGTACAAATGCGTGTGTGTGTGTTTGTGTGGGTGTTATACTTGTGTAGGTGTCACCTTTAAAGAGGCTCTGCTGTCTGGACTTGCAACTGATAGACACCTACAGAGGGAGAATAACATGGAACTGGGGTGTCAAAGAACTTCAAAAAAACAGCTAGGCCAAATCTTTTGCTTTTCAAAACATCAAAATGTTGTTGCAATCACGGCTAGTTATGCCAGGTCCAACTAGACCTGGAAGTGCGGACTTCAGATTCCCAGCGGGGTGTGTCCTCATCCCACTGCGGTGCCCTGTGGAGTGGACTTTTTGTGTTCCTGGGTCCTCGGTATCCAGTGGACCCAGTATCATCTTAAGATGGTCTCTGGGTTCTGCAAATAATGAGCGAGTAGATAGTGCTCCTAAGCCTGGCTTGCGATCTGTGATCTATGTGGGACACAGGTTCTTTGCCTTCGGGAGCCCTAACTCCACTCCACCACGCAGCCAGCCCTTCAGCCCCTAGCAGACGCGATCTCCAGCAACCACCGCCGCTGCGCCAGCCCGGCAGCGCCCCCGCCTGGCCCCTGGCGGCCTTGCGCCGGGTATGCCACGGGCCACGCGCTCCTCTCCCCAGGCAAGGAACACAGCTCGGCTTCTGGGCGCCCAGCCTAGTGGGGTGGGGGACTTGTCTCTACCCGCCCGCCTACTCCCCGCCACACCCCTACACCCATTAAACCCGAACCCAGGGTCGTTTCTGAACCCGGAGACACGCGCTTCGTCCCCAGCGGCCCAGTTCTGCCACTGTCCTCTCCCTCTGCAGCCTGGCAGGATTTAGGGTCCTGGGGAGACTCAAGAGGACTGGGGTTCACTAATGCGTGCGGTGCGTGCGCAGATAAAGCATTTCGAGCGGGTGGGCTTTGCCCCAGTTGCACCGCGACTCGGGGCCTCCGCGGAGACACGCCAGGCCCCGGCCACACCCAGACCCCGGCGGCGGGCGCTGGCGCCGGCTCAGGCCGGACGGCGGGGCCGGGGGTCGCAGCCTCGCGCCGGCGTCTGCAAAACAAAGACTCGGGGCCAGCCCCAGACTGGGACCAGCCGCCACCAACGCCTCCCCCCCGGCGCTGGCGCGGCCCACTCAGCCCAGCGGGGCCGAAAACCCAGCGGATCGGCCGGGTCCCGGCGCGCGCGCGCCCAGCGCCCCGGACGGTCTTCGCTGGTCAAGGTCCCTGCACCCCAAACCCAGCGCCCTAGGCCCCTCTGCATTATTTTTGATTCTTTTTCGAGCAGCCAGAGCTGTCGTCTCGGCGCGGGGAAGGGGCCTCGCGGTGCCCACGCTGGAAGCAGGTGGGGCCGGGGCGAGGGCGCGGCAGGTTGGGCTGGAAACCGCAGTCCTCGCGCGCCGGTTCCCACTCGCCGCCCGCCGCCCCCCTCCACCGGTTTTCTTCCCCCCTTTCTTTCCGCAGCGCAGTTGCCATGGGTTACCAGGGCGGTTGCCATGGGTTACCGGACCGAGGCCGGCTGGCTCGCTACCTGCCACCCAGTCGCCGCCGGCGGCGGAGCAGCCGGGGCGGGAGGAGGCGGGAGCGCGCGTGTGCGGGGCGCGGCGCGGGGAGGGCGCGCGAGCCGCCGAGGCGCCGCAGCCAACAGGCGGCCGAGGGTGCAGCCGCGGGAGCCGCACCGCCGGTGGGGTGGGGGGCAAAGCTATAAAGAAGGCCCAGAGGTAAGAAACTAGCAAAAACACAACCACAAGTTATGCCCGTGCTGTGCCTCTAGCAGCAAAGACAAGCGGTGTGGGGTTTTGGATGAATCTACACTTCTCGTCGGGGGAGAAAGGGTATTTTCCTTTTAGCATAAAAGATTTGCATAGTGTCTTTAGACCAGAGTTTAAATTCAGCAGGAAATTGTAGCTTAATTTTTTTCCTCTATAGCTTTTGAAAAGAAATCTTTGGAATTTAGGAGAAAGAGAAAAGGGTCATTAACTACCAGAGTTTGCGCAGCTAACTAAATTAATGTCCAATGCACTGTTCCTAACAATGATCTAGAAAAGTTTCCAGCAAGAGTGAAGAGCAATTGTGTCTGACTTAAAGGGACAATGGTGACTCGTTTGTGAGATGCATATGACAAAGACTAGAACCAAAATCCTTTGTAATGTTGCAAGTTTTAAAGAAATTGTTTTTTATCTACGTCCTTAAATTTTAAGCTCCATACTTACTAAAATGTATTAATTCTTAGCGACCTTTATTTGCAAAGAAAATTGTCTATGCTTTGAATGTCAAATTGAATAATGTCAGACAGCATTTTGTATTTGACAATGTGTTTATATATACTAAGAAAAGATATGTATTCCAAACAAAACACAATTGTTCTGAAATAAATTGTTTCCTCCATTGAAAAGAAATCTCGTTCTGTTAATAGGATACCAGTGATTTAAATATTAAGAGGAAAACTATTTAGAAACTGAATAATCTTTTGTTTAGCTGTTGTCTTAAAATTTTAGAGGCCTTTCGTGATAAAGTCTTCCTTTATAGCTGAAACACTGAAAATCTTATTTGCACTACAGTAGTTCAATGAGGATGAATGGTTAAGGCACAAAGAAACTATAAACTGAATTCAGAACAATAAAACAACTTATGTTGAATGTAATGGTAACTATAGTTAGATTAAATGAGTTTGTTCAAATTCTTTACAGCCATAAAAATATTATTCTTTCACCTTACAATAGCAAGGTTATTGCAAATCACTTGTTTGTCATTATTCAATAAAATAAGAGCTAGGCTTGAAAAACTACTGCAAGATACTTAATATTTTAAGAGGGACTTAAAATATTGCTTAAACATTTGTGCTTTTCAGTCATTTTTAAAACTTTGAATTTTATCTAGACTTTAAATCAGCTTCTTCCAAGTGACACTTTAAAAGAAACTCTAAGTAACAGGTTGTTGACTTTTATTGTTGACACGTACGGATTATATATAATAAAACCAATTTTAAAACAAAACCTATAAACTGGCTTTAGAAGTGAAAGTTCACCCTTTCAGAATTAGCCAGGGAAAAACAGTTTTGCTATATGTAAATCATAAAGCATCCAGTATTTGAATTCTTTAAGTTACATTAAAAATAATTTCAAATCTATATTTAGTTTACTTAGGTAACTAGTTTCTCTTCCTAAGGAAAACTTTATGAAAATAAGCCAGAGAAAAGTAAGAGGCTTGAACAAAACAAGAAAGCCACTGGGGGCTGAAGTTCATCTAAATATCTCAGCTGCAGGAAATCAGTTTTAAGAAACCAGTGCTTACATAGCAAAACAATCAAGTCAGCGCAAAAAGCCTCAAATGTTTACAACTATAGTGAATAGTAAAACAAATTTTATCAAAGTTTCTTGTGAAAAATTGCCATTCAGAAACATACTGAATTTAGGTCTAAATCTGAAGAAATAAATTCTCTCATGTAAAATAAGTAATCCAACAAACTTAAGTTGATTTTTTCATGTTTAATGTGAAAACGATGATCTTGTGAAGTTTATATACCATGGTATTGGGCATTAGTTAATATCAATTATAATGGCTATGTTACATCATAAAAATATGAGAATTGGTGGTACATTGGATGCTTTTGAAAACTGCTGTAATACAGAAATAATGTGAAATGAAATAAATATTACTGAGGAGCGAGGGATTGCTCCTAAATGACTAGATGGCAAACTTCACATGCTAGCAAGATAAAAAAGAAATTGCTAAATCTTTTTTTCCCCTGAATAAAAATAATGAGTTTTAAATGATAAATTCACAGTATCAAAGATACATTAAATTAAAATATTTACAAATGTTTAATTATGTTTTAGACCAAACAAAAACAGGAAAAGTTAAGGAAATCATTCTTATTCTAAATTTCATTTTTTTCTGTTCTCAGAAGCATTTCAAAGACTTTTTAATACAGTGACTTTTAAGCTCCTTGTTAAAACAAAATGAAGTAACATTTAATTAAAGCAACAAGTTTTCCCAGTTATGTGAAAATATCCTCCTGTGTCAGAGATATTCTGTACCATTTAACAAGAAAGAAACTTGGACAATTATCTCAAGAAAATGCTGTCTCATCTGAAATTTGATGTGCAAAGTAGTTTTAGACATTTTTATCTTTGTGCCACTAAAAAAAAAAAAAAAAGATATTTTAGTAAAATTATACCCATCCTCAGGGAGATGCCTAAAAAGAAATGGCATATTTAAAATGAATAATTCTGAAATCAGCAAGTTGATGTCCTTTTTCTACATTATGGGACTATTCATTAGTAAAATTAAATGTATTAATTTTTATAAGATCCTATTTCTAACTTTAAGAAAAGTAACAAGTACCAACCAATGAAAGTTATCTAGTGATAAGGAATGACACATTTAGTCAGAAAATAAATCATTAAACTATAATTGTAAGTATACAATGATAATGACAACAAATGATTTCTTTCTAGAAACCATGTGTTTAAGCTGCTTTTGGACAATGAAAATGGATGTCTGAATTGATACATTGCAAGATTACTAGTAGTAGTTCTGTTTTTCTAACATGAAAGCATTATTTTAACATGTCTCTAGTGATAATATACATATTCCATCTGAGTGTGAAATAGAATACTGGAAAGGTTAAGCGCTCCTAAAATATCTCAAACACCCAAAAAGTAGTGTTTCCAGTGCAGGGGAGGTGTCCACAAAACAGGAGCCGCATGTCTGAAAGAGACAGGTTGGTTTAAGCTGCTGTGGGTCTTTATAGTGGTGAAGACCAAACACACTGTGTTTACAGTAACACTGCTCCATTGATACAAGAAGGAATGCGCTACCTGGATTTTTAAATGCTACCTATTTACCTATCTTTTAAGATTCAATAAGCCAACTCTATATTTTACACATATAAATCATTTCACAATAGGTTCTTGTTTAACCAGTAATGTCTGCCTAGGGAGGTAAGTATTGCATTCACAGGCTTTTAGCTTATTACAGAAGCTTAACCAAAATAAGACAATGGAAAAATACCACTAATAAACAACCCAGAGGCTCGTAAGAATTTAAATACCTAACATCATGACAGTGAACTTTAGGTAAGAATATATTATTAGCAAGCTTTCTTCCCTATGACTGGACATCATTTGCTGTTCCTCAGATGTTAACATTAGAATTATTTTTCAGGATTCTTGCGGAGCTGTGCTCATTTTACATCCATGTGAACTGCTGTCATCACTACTGTGTCCAAACCCAGAGGATGAACTGGAAAAGAAGAGGGGGAAATAATAAAAAGAGGAAATTGGTTTTCACAACACACTCAAAGCCTGAGTAACAGAGGAGAACTTTAATTATCTCCAGTCACAAAGAGAGACAGGAAATTTGGACTTTTAATTAGCCATTTGGAGTGCAGTTGGATATTTTTTTAGCTAGATAATTTAAACGCGAATAATTCAAGTCTGACTAAATGAAAGTCACATAATCAGAATGCAGATAATTGAATTTCTACTGCATTCATTAATTCAGTGTGGAGGTGTGTGTGAAGACTACTATGATGAGCTGTCACAGCTCAATAAAATCTCAGTCAATTAATTTTTTCATTATCTTAGTATTACATCAACAAAAAAGTGAAGTGAGTGTATATATCTATACACATGCATATGTGCACTATGTGTTGTATAAATATGTATACATTAAATCAAAACGCCAGGAAATACCTTTCTGAATCATAATCTATATCATTTTCCTTTTTTCCTTCTTCATCTTCTTCGGGGAAACGTCTGTTCATCAAGGCAAACTTGTGAATCGCTTCTTCTACGGAGTACTTAGTCTGCCCAGAAACACACGCCTCTATGTCTTCTGAGTTCAGATGGCTCTGCAAGAAGAGGTGCAGGCTGCTGTCTGAGAGCAAAAGTGCGTTCTGTAGGACCCTAAGTGAGAGAAACGGGGGTGATTGGTGAGCAGGGGTGGACAATTACAGGTGAGAGAGAGAAAACAGAGAAATGTGCCACCGAAGTCATTTCTCTACTGTAGCAAACTTCATCAATTACAGACTCTGCCTATTAAAGGGATGAAAGCATATGTTAACTTTTATTCAATTATTTAGAAATTTAGGTGAGTAAAAACATGAAGCTAATAGTTAAGAACATCTGTTAAAAGAATAACTTCAAGGACATTTCTTCAATTTAACCATCTGTTATGACCATGTGGATTAATTATGGAAATATTTTGCTTATACAGTCAGAGAAATTTATGCTACTTTTTAAAAAAATTTACTGCCAAGCAGCACGTCACTTCTGTGATCTTTACTGGCTTGGCTGTCATGAGACATCAAAACTTTCAACTACTATTAAAATTATATTTAAAAGTCAATACATTTCTCAGCATGCTTCACATTTTAAAACTTTACAAGGAAGCTTATGTATGAACAAGTTTACAAGGGCTCTGTTGAGAAGTGGCCATTTTCGATTATTGAAAATCAGCTGGAAATTTCTCAAAAATCTTCAGCAATGCTGCATATCTATGTGTTAAAATGAGCCAACAAGTAAAATTGCTCTCAGCCAATTTTACCATGTATGTAATTAAAATCTGAAGTCTTGTGATAAGTACATACTATCCTTCCCACGCTCAAGATCCAAGTTTACAAAGAATGTACAAATTTCTACTCGAGTATTAGAACTACATAGAAGATTAAAAACTACCCTAGAGCAAAATTTGCATTTATTACTATTATTGAGTGTTTTCTTCCTTAAAATATATGTCTTAGAATAGGAAACCAAGACAAAGTACACTCATAGTTAAATAAAAGTTGGTTTTATCTTCATAACAAAGTTTGATATATGATAGTTCAGTCCATATTAATAGATCCATAATTAAATAGCATTAAGACAACACGTAGGGGACAAAACTAGAACACTAAAACCCAACTAAAGTTTTGCCCAACATGGGATTTTCAGAGATCTATGGAAAAATAAAAAAACAAATCATGTATCTCAGACCTTATGAGGCTTACATTATACTCTGCATTTTTAAACGAGTAATTAGAAAAGTAAGTATCTTTTGGCCATTCATATCCATTTCTTTAAACCCAAGGTCATTAGAATACTTCCTTTTCTTCAAACTAAAACAATTATTTCTTCAAGAAGGCAACCGTCTAAAAATGCATCATATAAAACCAAAGTCTAATCGTTCCCTTTGCTTATGTTAAAGGCTTACAAATACAGGGTGAGAAAGTATTCTTGACTGGGTTACCAAAAGGAAAAGAGAAGCCTTTGTGCTTTTTAAAAGGTAAAATCTCAAGCAAAGCAGCTAAATACTTCCCCCTCCTCCATGTCCTCTGCCCTAGGCTCTCCCAGAAGATCACAGGGGATCACATGGTAAAGATTAATTTACCAAGTACAAGTAGTAAAGTAGTAAATCCCTTTTACTACTCTTTGAGATTTATTTTCTACATTTACAAATGTTTACCACTCTTGTTTTAAATACTTCAAATCAAGAAAAGATTTATATAGCAACGACCCATTAATATTAACTTGCATTTTGCTGTGAAGTTTGAACGGAGTGTTTCCTGTGTCCTTCTGTCAGTGGTTTCCTGCCAGCCACACACAGTAACTGTTCATAGGATTACACTTACTGCTTTGTTTCTGTTGGAAATGTGTTTTATTTTCTTTATAAAATAATGGGTAATCTTTAAAATTGATTTTAGATGGTTCGAGGCATTACACCACAAAAGTAATGAGCACTAATGCCAATGATATTGGACACAAATTCATTTTCGCTTTATTTCATGTCTAAAGCAATTCTACTGAGCCTTGAACTGCTCACACGCTGTTATTAACTTGCGAGTAACCTAACACATGGGTACAGCCAACAAAAGTGATCAGAGTCCAGGTTGATCGGGACCTCAAGGCTACTGTCCTTTTTCTTGAGCTATAATTCAATTTCCAATTTTACTGTACATTAGACTCATTATTTTCCAGTGTTATCTGCTTAATACTGCCACCTGGAGGACACCTAGGTGAAAAAAGAATGGGGAGCTAGGCACTGCCAGTTAGAGAGAGATGTGGCTGGGGAGGGACCATGAACACACGCACAGGCTCAGAGTTCAAGCAAGCATCGTGTATCTGCTCGGCACCATGCTGGGTTTGTTTCCTTGGTGTCATTAGCTAAATTTATGCCACCATGGGCATGGATATAGACAACAACAAAAAGTATCTGTGCTTTTTATTTTTAGTCACATATTTCATTCTGAAATTAAAATTACAAAATTATTAGCATTTTCCCAACTGGTTCGGTCAGCATAATTAGCTCATTTTAATTAATATCTGATTTACTGTATATATCAGTAAGAACTGTGACTGCCATCCTCATCATATCAAAGCCTTTTTCTACCTTACTCACACTTGTCTCCACACTGAACAAATCTAGTAGCAGAAAATCAACTTCAAACATAAAGATTATTATGTAAAAGTCAACAAAATGCCATTTTTAAAATTAAGCTGCCATAAAAATAAATGTATATAATGTTCAAGCCTTTATAAAAGGAACAAAAACTAGTCTCTAGGATTTTAAAGGAATTTCTGAAAAGATATTTACAACATGAGTCAAAAGTTATTCCTCCCCCATTATAACTTTACACAAAACTTTATAGGAAAACCTGTTTTTCCTCTGAATTGCACAAGTTGAAAATCTGACTTTCCTCCACATGATTTTATTAGGTGTATTATATATTGGTTCAATTAAGAACAATAAATAGCTATGCAGAACCGTTTAATCCTAACTAAGGAAACCCTAGGTCTACAGCACACAATATAAGGATAAATATAGACATGTGGATAGAGTGTGGAAGGCTAGCAGCTTCATGTAGGGAGAAAAAATTAACTTAGCCTGTTTACCTCTCACCATGAGCAAAAAATAAAACCTACAAATCTTCACTGAAGACATTCATGATGTGTGCTATGGCGCCCTCTATTGAACACAAGGAGTTATAAAGGAGAGAGGGGAGAGAGAGAGAGAGATAGAGAGAGAGAGTGTGTGTGTAAAACTAGCTGCTGTTTTACAGTGAGATCCTCCTGTAAAAAAATTCCTTAAATTTCTAAGAAATACTAAACCGTAATACAAAGGTCTACGTTGTAAAAATACAGTTAGATTAATGGGATTCATTCAGCAAGGAAGGAAAGCTAGCTTCTGTTCCTGATGTCGATCAAATTAAAAAATTAATAGGAATGCTTAACATTAATTCAGAGTTAGAGACTTACCAAAAGAACTTATAATTTTAGTCTTTAACTTTCCTTTACCATAACTGTTGATAGAAGTAACTTTCAGTTTATAATTAGACTTGGGACAGGGGGGTATCCGAAAGGAAAATTATGGCCAAGATTGAGGAAAAATTAATACAATAGAAAAATATCACCATTGTACTGGCCAAATTTAGCCAGCATTGAAGAGTTCTGCTAATTATAAATTGGCTGGTTCCTAAGATTAATATAGTTCCTCCACCTTCCCTGCAATTCTCTTGTGTATAAAATTGAGTAAACATCCAACCCCTAGTATTGTTAGAGGTATTGGGTAAAAATGTAAAAAGCTAAACATACAGCAAATGTTCATTAAATGGTATAAATTATTCTTATTTGGCACCTAGTCAAAGAACCAATTCCTCTCTAATTCCTCTGTGAATTGGCCTGGATATGTACTTTGCTATTAAATATGTATTATTTCACAACTGACCTAAAAATGAAAAGAAATCATACTGGACACACACACGCATGTGCACAGAGATGGCGCTGTTTCTGGAGGTTGAATACAAATGATGTTCTTGATTCAAAACTTCAAAACTTATAGAAAAAACATATTTTTAAATATATGCTAAATAGCTAGAATACAAGCACATTTCATATTTTAATGTCGTGTTGTCTTTCCTCACAAGTTCCCAAAGCATTGTACAATGAGCACAGTGAAGGCTACTGGTGTACCTCTACTTCATGGGTAAAGAGTGGGGCCCCAAGAAGACATTTAACAGATGTCAGGCCGCGGCACTGAGGGTGTCTGAGTTGCAGGTGGCACCCAGATTCCCATAGTGGCTTTGGGCTAGGGGTGGAGGTACTCTGCAGGGGAATAGAAGGGAGGTGTGTGAGAAACGAAGACAGGGAGAGTATACCAGGGGCAAAGACATGTAAGGTTACCACTTATACAGAACCTGGACAAAGAACAGGGGAGTTGTGTGTGAGAATCTGAGGGACACAGAACAGAGTGGGGGAACAAGGCTTAGGTCAGGCCTGACTACAGCCATGTGATATGGTATAAGACTCCTTGCTTAGATCAGGTCCAAGCCACAGAGAACCACCAGCTTTTGTTTTTAATATAAAGCTCATCAGTTTGAAGGCATATGTTTACCTACCAAAGTAGAACAAAAAACACCACAGGAGAACTCAGGGTCTGCTCCATGATGTGGCTTCTGGATGTGATCCAGATCCAGTTTAGTGAATCTCGTCAAGCCCTGAATTACATACCGTGCATCGCCACTGCAGTGGAAGCTCCAGAACACAAGGACTTGAGTCCACATTGTGCAGCCCTCTATCTCCAAAACTCAGCAGGGTCTGAAGGAGCCACTTAATAAATATATTGAATAGAGCCCTTCCCGAGCCACCATCAGAATGATACCAACAACCAGTGAGGATGGCAACCCATGAGCGACAGGAGGGCACTCTGCTAGCAGACCAAGGCTCAAAAGACTTAAGTGACTTTTACAAGGTTATAGAGCCTAAAAAAAATCAGAATCTAAGATGCATGGGAGACCTGGATCCCTTCTCACACTCCAGACCCAGGACACTTTCTACTCTGTCATCTGCATCAAATTCAACCAGCAAACAGTCAAATGACAACATATGCAAAAAAAATAACCTAATGCCAGCGTGACCCCACTGCACAGAATGATACTCAGTCATTTATTTGGTAGCTCAACTATGGAAGGAAAGGTCGTATTGAAAACAATGAAGTTATTCCTGGTCAAAAACACATGCTCCATGCTTAACTAGCACATAAATACAGAGGCATGTGCTGCCCTCTGACCTAAATAAGACTCCCGTCCAGCAGACAAGCAGCTCCCCAGTGCTGACAGCGACAGCAAGACTGGCTGTCCCCATCTAGGCCTCACTGGCAATGGCCAATCTGCAGCCTCCCCAGGCAGCATCTGGAGCGACAGCCTCACTGCACGCCAGGCATCAGGGACCACATCTTAAGAGCGAGGCCATCAACCACCTGGGTCTCGTACAGGCGACAATTAAAACTGGAGCTATCCTCGGGAGGAAAGGGCAGGACAAAATTGACCAAGTCTTTGTTCTCTCGTGGCTGTGACACCCAAAATGATACCACTCTGATGTTTTCCAAGGAGTTAGCTGGGTTAATCTGTTTTTCTGATCGCCTGTCATTTTACCTCTGGCTTCTTTTTCTTCCCCCGCCCCCCAATTTTTAATCTTGGATGTTTCTACCTGCCTCCATAACACCTTCAGAGGAAAGCACTCTACTGATCTAATAGAAATAAATGTCAATATTCATATATATAGGTCATACCCAAATCTCTCAGGAGTGAGGGGTGTGGGGAGAAGCTAGTGCATTATTTCTGGCCAGTTCTAAGGTACCATCTGGTGAACTCAAAAAGAGATTACTGGGCCTCCCCGGTGGCGCAGCGGTTGAGCACTGGGTTGCGAAGCTGCCCGCAGCCTCTGCGGCGCCGGTTCGATCCCTGGCTGCTCCCCGGCCACCGGACGAGGGTCCCGCATGGCGCGCAGACCTCTCCTGCCGCCCGCTGCTCCCCTCAGCAGTGTACTTCGGTCCTACTGCCTGCTCTGCTCCCCGCTCTGGTGAATTCTCTCACCCTCCCGCTCTTCTGACTGTACCCAGTGCATGTGTAAACGAACAAACAAACAAACAAATAAATAAATAAAAAATACATGCCTCAAAAAAAAAAAAAAAAAAAAACAAAAAGAGATTACTTCAGATCCTGAAGCAAGCAGAAAAAGATAGTTCAGAAGACTAGACCTGTACTAACTAGTCCTATCACCCACCTTATTTCTTTATCTAAAAAATAGGGCATTTGAAAAACCTGATATAACACGATTTCACTTGTTAAGTGCATTAAACTATTAAAGCCAGTACTTAGGTAGTACATATTATATACCAGACATTGCTGCACATGCTTTGTATTTATTAACTCACTTAATCCTCTCAACAACCTTACGAATTAAGTACTATCATTAAGCCCATATTATAAAAGACTTGCCCGAGCCTCCAGTCAGATTTGAACCCAGGCAGCCTGACATCAAAGAATGTGAGCAAACATACTTGCTGTTCTATGGGATAGATACTGTAGCATTCTAAAGAGTGTGAAAAATTACAGTGGCGTGAATTCAAGTTACTTTAACTGCAGTACATACCATCATGTAGTAATCCAGAATGAATAACCTATTGAAACTATTCAAATGCCAATAAATACTCCCTTATAATCATTCCCTCCAAAGAGTAAACTATTCATATAAAGGCATCCAGAGGGCATCAGTCATCCATTGTAGAACTGATTTGGTCTTTCAGAGCTAAATTTTGTGAATGAAGACAGTTTTTAATAAGTGCCTTTTAATAAGGCACATTTATTTCCTGGAAAATTTTACTTTAGTCAACTAAACTCCCAAGTAATTTGGATCTACTTTATACTTTAAGGGATGATACTCTGATTCAATTAATTCATTGTTTACTTTCTAGATTTGGTCCCAAATAGACACCTATGATGTGAACCACAAGATGGCGCTCTAATATAGGAAATGAACTGCTGGGCTGATTATTAGCATTTCAGGAATGTCATATTTCCCCCAACACACACCATCACAGGTCACACAACTCTTGCAAAGCACACTGCTCACATCCCTGTGTGGCCACAAGCATTTCTGCATACTTACTTTCTGAGGAAATCTTCCAAACCCTGTCGACGTTGATCTACATGTTGGCGATTATTCATATTGAAAAATAAGTTTTTAGATGGCAGTTCTGGCAGTTGTCTTATGAAAAAGAAAATAAAATGTGTTTAATCATCAAAGCAAAGGAAGTTAGTTATAGAAACCCCCAGAGTTATTATTACCAAGCAAATTATGCATATTAATAATTATCACAAAACTACAATATAGTTACATATATTACAAATATAATAAGGGGATGACCAAATCAATTAACTTAGAGAAACCTATTTAAAACATTTCTCAGTACTTTTCCAAGCAATACTCATAAAAGGTGGTAGAATTCGAGCAATCAGTTTCAAACTTAGATGTAACAGCTACAAAACCAAAGCTGTAATTGCAATCAAGAACGTCTATATTTGTATATCTTGATGCATGTCAACTATTAAATATTGAATGTAATAATCTCCTCAATATACTCTTTTAAAAAAAAAATCACTTACACCAGCAATGCATTACTTTGGAGTCTCTGCCTCAGCCACACAAATTCTCTATATCTTCTTCGTACACATGATGTTTTCATGGTAAAACACATGCTATTAGTCTGCTTAGAGAAAAAGGAAATTATGAGTCTCACTTGAGGGAAAAAAATGTTTTTCTTATATCAATAATTCAATATGTGGTCCCAAGATTGATTTCAAGTAGGATTTAAACAACGAAAAGCATATTTGTAGCTATGCCTGATTCTGAAACCTGGCACATGATCCATTAATACAACAGCCCAGAAGTCAGCTGGGATGACATGAATGAGCTGTGCTGTCGCGGGCAAGACATGACCTGGCCACTCCCTGGGACCCGAAGCAGCCCCCTGTTCTATTACATTCCTTTCAAAGATGAGTCACAAAAATGAAACAAACCCTAAGTATCATTTGTTGCCTTTTAACACAATCCAGCTACCATCCATGTAGCTGGAGGAAACTTTGGGGGTTAGAGACACCTTCTCATGACCTTGACATGACATCACAGAAGCCATCTGTCCTTGACATTGCATTGCTGAAGACCACACAATCACCAGGAATCCTGAAATCACTTTTTAAAAAGAGTGTATCATTTCCTTTCTAAGTGAGATGAGAAAGGGAGTGTGATCTGAGTTCGAGAGAGGCTTGGCAGAGGGGACAAGCATCCACTTGGTAGGGCGGGGGTGAAGAGGGACAAATTTCAGCCCTAGTTCTGCTAAAAGCAAGTCACCTGAAGCTCCAATTTCTTGACTGGTAAACCATGGATGAAACAGTGTACCCTTACTCCACAGGGTGGTTGTAAGGTCTAATAAGCAGCTAGCAAGTGTTACCTGTTAATATTATTATTAGTTACTAGATGTTGGTTTCCTTCCAGCTACCCTAAGGCATACTTGGAGAAAGCCACCTAGAGAGTCCCCATCCTAAGGAGAACTGCAATCCTTCTCCTGTGGGTAAACATAAGACTAGCAAATACATTTGCTTCTCCTTTGGGTAAAACAAGAGACTCAAAAATAATTTGCCTCTTGGTTTTGTAAAAGGATGTCTATTTGCTCTATTTCAAAATTTGATTTCATGTTTATATTGTCAAACAAAAATTTTTTATCTTCAAGATTTGTATTATTTAAAAAACTGTCATTATTCCACCATTTAAGCACCCAGCCGTTGTTTTCCTGGGGAAATCTAAGTGATTATGTACATTAGTTCTTAAACCATTCCTGTGAAATGTATGGCATGATTCCTGGTACACCTGAACTTCATAATATTCAGAAAACCCCAGGATTCAGAGAATTGAAGAGACTGAGCCCTTAAGAAGCTATTGGTCTACACCCCATCAATCTTTGACAATATAACAGCAAAAGAAGCTGGACAGGCTGTGACCCAATACCATTCTGTGTGGATATCAAAGCATACCAGGGCCTCATTCTAATGTAATCCTTGGGGACTAAGCCAGCAGGCCATTTACTCCAAGATTAGTGCCCTAACGAGGCTTGGGCAGCTAGTTCTCAGAGCTCTCTCCCTGGAGATCACCAGCCTACAGCAGGGAGACTCCTGACACCCTAGACACAGACTGGGTTAACTTCAATTCCCTTTAATTTCTCTGTTCTGAATCATTTTGGATGTCAGTAATTAGAAATTCTTCTGGTGCCTACATCAGACTAAAGTCTCTCTATAATTCTTTCAAGTTCAGTGGAATTTATATGTGATGGACTACCCAGCTATTGTCCACTATTTTAGAGTTCCAAGGAAATGCTAAGATTTCAGGAACCTGATATCATTTCCCTTGAGATTAATTTAAGTAAGTTAAACAGCAGCTTCTCTACCTGCAAAACTCCATGGGTATAGCTCTGAGGAGGTAACTAGAACACTCCAGTCCCATCCACTCCTAATCACAAACAACAGGAGAAAGCCTCACCAGGATCAGACTATACTGAGAATACTCATGGAGTAATTTCTCTAAATCTGTTATCTGTTTGTTGCTTCTACTATCAAACAAAACAAGATCTCTTAATTGTCAATTAGCATTTCAAAGAAATGCCAGAATGCCACCAAATTTGTGGAACCCATCATTTCTGGCTCAAGAGAACATTTTTGAATTTACACCCTACTAATTACATAGCAGAGAAGAATGTATACTTTCATTGACTCTGAGGATAATTAAATTTCATGCCTACCAAAAAGTGTGTGATAAGGATTCCTAAATTTTTTTATAGGAAGTTAAAAGGCAACAAAAGAATTTTAATTCATTTTCAAATGCTTAGCTGTATGTAGTCACTTCATAATTTTCCACACATTATGAATCTCTGGTAGAACTATTAGCAAAATCAAAATGCTGGGTTGACCCTGGCAACAACCTTCAACACAATCATCAAAAAAAAAAAAAAAAAAAAAAGTTCTGCAGGGCCTCCCTGGTGACACAGGGCTTAAAGCTTCAGTGCTCTCAAGGTACCACCAGCCATAGCAGCATGAGTTTGATCCCCGGCCAGGGAGTTAACCCACATGGCACAGCAGACCTCTCCTGTCTCGCCTACTGCTCCCCTCAGCAGTGTATTTCAGTAGATCCACCTGTTCTGCTCCCCATTCTGTCTCTGGTGAATCTTCTCACCACCCCACGCCCCAGTACCACTGGCCTATACCCCAGTATGCATAAATAAATTTAAAAAATCTTTCAAAAAAAAAAACAGTTCTTAATTTCTACTTTGTTTATTCTCTAAAGTTAGGGAAACTTGAAAGAAAAAAGGGAAGACAGAAATAAAAGGACATCATGATGGCCAATGTTTGGGTGTCCACTGTGTAGTTACATACAATTGGAAGAGTAAAGGCTAAATTATACTGTACTTGTGCTAAGGAATCACAGATAAAATCTGAAAAAGTGTGAACTAAATCAAATGGGGAAAGTGACCACCTTCAATATCAGGGCCAATAAACCACAGCCCAGGGGCCCAGTCCGGCCTGCTACATGTCCTCACCAACTATGTTTTATCAGAACACAATTACAGTCTTCATTCGCGTATTGTTATGGCTGCTTTTACCCTTCAACAGCAGAATTGAGTGGTCTCATAACAGACTGTAAAGGCCCACAAAACTACAGATATTTACTGCCTGGCCTTTTGCAAAGAAAGATGTAGAACCTTGTTAAGATGATCACTGAAAGCTGCACATGACCTGACCCTGTTCAAAAGGTGACGAATCAGTTTTTTTCCCAAATAAAATACATCATTTTTTAGTTATTTATGATAATTAATCAGATTAGACTAAGGCAAGGTAATTGCACATATTCATTCCTACTTCCCCATTCTATATAGAAAAATTGCACATCACTTTTCTAGGGAAGCTTATATCCTCTCAAAATTTAAGATTTATCGTTCAGTATACTATCCAGCATTATGTGATAACAAATCATAAAGAAATATCTTTAATGAGCTATAAATACTCTTTAACTGTGAATTTTAGATGTATTCACATCTTTGTACATAAAGGCAATAAATATGGAAATACTAACAAAGTTATAGTAAATAATTAAAATAATTTCTCAACTTAAGAAAACATCTTCTAAAGTAATTTAGAAAACTACTTCAGTTAAGATGCAAGCATTCAAATTTGGTTGTTTGAATTAGGAAAATTTTTACAAATTTCATTTGAAAGTAAACCAGACTGCCCCATCCAGGATGCTCCCTAAAAATCACCACGAGGGCCTCCCCAGTGGCGCAGCGGTTGAGCGCTGAGTTGCGAAGCTGCCCGCAGCCTCTGCAGCGCCGGTTCGATCCCCGGCTGCTCCCCGGCCACTGAAGGAGGGTCCCACATGGCGCGCAGACCTCTCCTGCCGCCCGCTGCTCCCCTCAGCAGTGTCCTTCGGTCCTTCTGCCTGCTCTGCTCCCCGCTCTGGCTCTGGTGAATTCTCTCACCCTCCCGCGCTTCTGACTGTACCCAGTGCTCGTATAAATAAATAAATAAATCTTGAAAAAATTTAAAATAAAATAAATAAATAAATAAAAATCACCACGATTGCTGTGAGCTGTGGACCATGTACTTACGTGAATGCATATCTCATAGTCAATATAAGAATGCCAAAAATCCTCCTTCTGAATCCTAGGATCTCGAACCCAGACACTTACAAATTCCTGTAGGAGCATCACAAAGAAAGAAAGAAATATATTTCAGAATTGCCAGTAGGGCTGAAGGAGGTGAGAAATGACCAAACTCAAACAATACTGAAATGAACTTAAACCACTGTGGTTGTAATCCTTTAAAAAACAAGAAGCAAAAGTAATGAATCAGACATTATAGGAAGTCCACAAAAAAGTTTTGCGACAGATAGAATTTTTAAAATAATGTAAAACTGAGCTGAATGCACTTTTGGAGCACTTTATGGGTTCTATGAAGGCAATAAGAATATAATCTAAAATGGATTTTTAATTTTTAATCATGAAAAATAGGTTCACACTTCCCTTAAGTTTTAAAAGCTGTCATTTCTTACTTTCTTCCTCTCTCTAACACAGGTCCCGCCTAATAAATCACTTTCTAGAACACAAATAAGAAAGTCATGTAAAAAACAAGCAAGGAGAGTTGAAAATGACTCTGTATGCATTGGCTACATGAGAACAAACAGTGGTAACTTATTAATGGAAAGATCAACTCTTTTTAGACACTATAGTTCTCATTTAAAAATACACTTTCCCATGGATTAAATCACTTCATCTTCACAACAGCTTCATGTTAGAGGTAGAAGCTAGACATGTTTAAAAAACACACACAGCAGACAATTTTGTTCCCTTTTTAAAGATAATAAAAAGAAAAACACGGTAAAATGTGGAACACAATGCCTTTTACTATTCAAAAGGCACCAACATGTACATTTAAAAAGTATTATGTTTGGCATGATAAATTTTAAGGTGTAATTTAGTCGCTTGGTTATTATAAATTTGCTAATTGAATTGAATTGAAATATTTTAACTTTTTTTTTTAAGTAGCTTCAAGGCTGAAATTTTAGGCAATTCTCACTGCTGTGCTTTGGCCTCTCTGAGAGGCAGGTTGTAGATGCTGTACAAGAGAAGAGATAAAGATTATAGGGTTTTTAGGACGGGGCACTTACTTTGTTATGCAGATGATGAAATGAGAATTTTTCACGACAGAGAATTTAAAAAAGAAAGATAAAAATAGCCCCTATTCCCTAAAAATAACTTTGCCACCTATCAAGTTTCACCTAAGACAACAAACACTTTGCGCCTGCATTTGAGACTTGCATTCTGCCCCGTTGCTTACTCTTGGTTTATAAGGATTATGAGTTAACGTTCAAGAGAATTCTTATTTAATATTTTTTCCATTATATTTCATTATGCTTTTAGAGTCATTTAAAGGAGAGAGGAAAACAAGATAAAAAAATAAATAGCAATAGAGAGCATTGCTATATATTTTTGACCCTCTTCAAATTATAGGTGGGATTAAAAACTAGTCTCACTCATAGCAGGAATCTAGAAAACTTAAATAAGGGACCAGGAAAATGAATAACTATAAGATAGTGAAAATCAAAATCAACAAAAAACTATGAACCAGAGACACTTTTAGGGGGGCGGGAGGGGAGGGATTGGGGTCAGAATGGGGGGGCTGCAATTGTATGGGGAATATAACAATAAAATTTATTTAAAAAAAAAAAAAAACTAGTTGTAAAGCAAAGTATAAGAGATCCTCACTGCACATAGGTGAGAGGTGAAGCAGATCCTGCCCAGAAACAGGGAGGAAACAGAAACAAAACCCAGGCTTCCTGCCCTTAGTCTGTACATTTCACCTCAGTCTCCTATCACTGTGTGTGTGTGTGTGTGTGTGTGTGATTTTCCTGGAGTGCTTTGTACACACCCACAGTTCTTGAAAGAGATGCATCAATCATCAATGAATCAGTGAACAGAAGGACAAACAGGTGAGCAAGATCAGCATCCACAGTGGGTCACATTTGCTCTCCAAAGCAACACACACGCCCAGCACTGCATTCTGACTTTCACGGACTCTAGGCACTTCTGATTTCATGAGCTCTTTCCTACACACACACACACACACACACACACACACACACAAATTTAAATCATACTTTACAATCATATGCACATAAAGACGAATATACTAATATTACATATTAAAACCTTCTCTTTGACCTAGGAGTTCATTTTATTCCTCTGATTTTAAAAGAAACTAAAACAGTTTCATGAGCCCCTAAAAGCAGTATGGGCCCCAGACACTGTGCCTAATATAGATGTCAGCCCGGCCTGTAACTTTGAGCAAGGTCAAGTGCTGACAAGAGCTGACCAGACTACCCTGCCCCCACTTAAGCCAGCCTGCAGGAGAGACTCCTGGTCATCAGGACACATGTCACCACATCCCTTCACAGGGTGCTGGCAGCTCCACTTTTCCACCAGAGAGTCAGAAGTTCGTGAATAACCCAAAAGGGGAATTATTTCCAACAACTCAGTGTTCCATATTGACCTATTACTAAAATAGTGGGCCACTACACAGAATAAACAAAAATGAAAAGACAAAAGAAACACATATGACAATTTGCTACAAACTTGTGATTTAAAAAAAGTGGTTTCTGAGCTAAAACTATAAAGTCTAGTACTATAATGTCACACACACCCTGGTCACTCAGTATGTTATTAATTGAAGATGGTAGTAACGACAGAGATCTGGAACAAAATCAGGACTTTTTTCCCTCTTTGTCTGCTACTGCTCAATGATTAACATATAAACTTGGAGTAAGGTTCCCTTTCATGGCTAGTACACTGAATTATTCATTCTCACAAGACTAGGGGTAAATTCCAGTACACCGACTTCCTCTACTATGAATTTACTCATTGGACCTCTGTTTCCATATCTAGAAAATGGGAATAATTCCTGTCCAATCTATCTCATCTCAAAAAAACAAAACAAAACAAAATACCAAAATCCAAGTTCACAGATACAGAGAGGAGATTGGCGGCTGCCCAAAGGAGGGGGTGAGGGGGAGTGGGCAAAATAAGTGGAGAGGATTAAAAGGTATATATGCTCAGCTTTAAAATAAATAAGTTATGGGTATGTAATGCACAGCATGCCAACTATAGCTAGTAAAACCTTATTTTATGTTTGAAAGATGCTAAGAGTAGATTTAAAAAATTCTCGAGAAAAAAATTTATAACTTTTATGTGGTGAGAGATGTTAACTAGATTTACTGTGGAGATCATTTTATAATGTATACAAATCCTGAATCATGCTGTACACCTGAAAAGTTATATGTCAATTATACTTCAATGTTTAATAGAAAAAAGGCACCTGGTCACCATAGAAAGATAAATAAATAAATAAGGCAAGAACTTACAAACCCAAAGCACTGAGGTGTCCTCACAAACACTGGCAGTAAGAAATGAAGAAAAGCTAAACCAACTGTATAACTTTTCTTAAGGTAAAAATTATTAATTTAAGAAACCAGTAGCAATGTATGTTAAAGGCAAAGTCAAAATTAACTATGGTGCTAAGACCAAATATTTTTCATCCTGAAAAAGTTTAACTTGGCTGGAGTGTTAAACATTACTATTCTTTCATGGATAGCAAATCTTCTTTCTTCTCATTCTCTTAAATGTTGCAGCAGTCTGAGAGCCACCCTGCTGTTGCTGCAATTCCAGAAGCGACTTCGCCCAAACATGTGGCCCCAAGCACCCGGCATAAGCTGATGAGCCTATCTCCATCCCAGTCCAGGCGTCTCTCCATGGATCCAGCCCCTTTCCTGGCAGGCTCCACTTGGAAATCTCTCAAGCCCAGAGTCCACATCCTTTCCATGTCATTCTGCTCCCCAACAAACAGCCAGAAACCCAGGTACCCCAGACTTTTCCTTGGATTCATCTCCCAATCCACGCTGACCAAGCCTTCAGATTTACCCTCCTTTGAGCCACCCACAACTCCAATCTCTCTACTCTCTGCCTTGGTTCAAGAACCACTTGTCCAACATTAAGTCAAGAACTGTTAATTGATCTCTGGGCTCACAGCCAATTCATCTCCCACACTAACTCAAAAATGGTTCCACAGCACCCATTTGATGATGTCATTTCCCTGAAATCCTTTAACACTTGCCCCTTCAAGATCAAGTTCCTTAGTGAGCACAAGATAGCTTTTCATGATTTTCACTCTATCATCTCCAAGGGCACAAACATGCCTTTCATACCACCAAGCTTTTGAACATGCTGTTCTCTCTGCCTAGACTGCTGCCCCTCCCCCAGTTTCTGCTTTTTCCGCCATCTTTTTTTTTTTTTGGCTAATTCTAATTCATTTCAAAACACATCTCAGTCTGTGGTAATTCTGGAATCTCTCTGGAAATGCTCAGATTCACCCGGTCTGACAAAGTTGACCGTCCCCCAAGTCACTAATGTCTCTGAGATCTTGGTGAGAGTCCCTCCTCACTTCATCTCACTGCTTAGGCCTCTTTGACCAGATGCTAAGCTCCTTTAGGATGGCTTAGATGAGGGTGTGACAAGTCCAATGCATTTCATTAATATTACTTAATGAACAAATGAATATCCGTAGGAATTAATTAATTCCCTGGGGGGAGGGGAATGAGATCAAACTTCAGTTGAAATAAAAACTTCATCCACTTGGGTTCTTGGTCTCCATGAATTAATGTTAAGTTAGTTAGTAGCTGGTTTAAAGTTTATCTTAACTTAACAAACCCCTTCCTGTAAGGGTGTGCATAATTAATAGCATAAGGCTACAAGGGCAGTGCTTAAGGTCTATGAGAACAGAAGGTTTTTGGGCAGCCTAAAGAACTCCAGAAGCATCTATTTACACGGAAATAATTGAAAATCATTCCGATAGCTTCAGTAACTTAGGTCCCCTAAGACTAGTTCCAGACAACAATTTGTTAGCCTACTTGGGGTTAAAATATGTAATTGAAAGTAATAAATGTACATTTATCTTAAAATATTCTATAATTCAGATGGGCCACCCCTCCCCCACCTTGCAATTAGAAGAAATTAGTGAAGTTCACCATACTTCCAGCTATGAACAGCACCACCAGGAAGCCAAGGTTCACCTATAATCTCTTAATTAGATGCATCCCTCACGATGCTGCCTGCCATCCTTCAAAGGAATGTTGACAGCCTGTCAGCCACAGAGGACAGCTCCGAGTCCCATACCCAGAATCATATGGATTTCCTATGAAAATTGCCTTAGCAGCAGCAGTTAGTCAATTTAATAACCTTATTAAACACTTTAATGACTTCTTGGGCCTAATGACTATATCTACTAGGAAGGAAGAAACCAGGCAGAGTAGAATTAAAAATTTACACTAACTGATCCCTACTGTTCTCCACGTGAAAACAGGCTTCTGGAAAAAGAGAGACTGCTAGACTCTGCAATCTCATTCCTGTGTCTCTTATAATAATCACTCTGATTTCAGTGTATCTTGTTTCCCCACCTCCAGTCCAGGTTCAACCTTTATACATTTATCCACCTACCTTGTCTTTTTTTTCCTTAGCCTGGTATGAGATGAAAGTAATAACAACAGCTATAATGCACAGGGCACTGACATGCCAGGCACTGTGATACGTGTTAATACATGACTTCCTTTAATGTTTACAACAATCCTAAGGGGTCAGTAATATCAGCAACCCATTTTACAGATAAAAAAATAAAACTTCTAAAATGCTTAAGCCAATGGGCCAGAGTCAAATGGCCATTGAGGCTGGGCTAAGCTTCAAACTGAGGTCCAACTTTGTTCCAAACCCTGTGCTCTCAAACATCTCCAGTGCTTCTTTTAGAAATAATCTCAGGCAATTTCCAATTCTACTAAAATTCCATTATTTTGGAGAAGAAAATGTATCTTCCTGGCTACCAGCTAAAATATCAGTTCAAACAGTAAGTGCTTCTAAAACTCTGTCCTGCCTACCTTGCCAAAGGCTTTGTATTTCACATTTACATTTCTAGCACTAGCAGCACAGCACTAGGACAGAATAAGTGCTCATGAACTGTTTGCAAGTTAATTAACCAAATGATTACAAAGAAGATTAAAAAGCAAAGGACATATAGGTTCTGTATACTGAAAATTATAGGATCCTATTGAAGAAATCAAAGAATATACTTCTTTATATGTGTCTATATAAGTATATGCCTATACTGTGGACTAGAAGGGTCAACACAGGAAGATAAATTCTCCCCAAATTGATTTATAGGTTTAATGCAATTCCTGTAAAATCCCAGCAAGACTTTTTTGAACAAACAGATGAGCTAGGGCCTCCCCTGGTGGCGCAGCGGTTGAGCGCTGGGCTGCGAAGCTACCCACAGCCTCTACAGTGCCGGTTCAATCCCTGGCCACCAGCGAGGGTCCCACATGGCGCGCAGACCTCTCCTGCCGCCTGCTGCTCCCCTCAGCAGTGTATTTCGTCAGTCTGCCTGTTCTGCTCCCCCTCTGGCTCTGGTGAATTCTCTCACCCTCCCGTGCTTCTGACTGTACCCAGTGCTTGTATAAACAAATAAATAAATATTAAAAAAAACAAAAAACAAAAAACAGATGAGCTAGCAGACATCTACATAGAAAATAGCCAAAATAGCCAAAACCATTATGAAAAGTAAGAGGGATATCTTTTCCTGATGTTAAGGGTTTTTACTATATAGTAACACTAACTAAAATAGTGTGGTACTGCCGGAGGGACAGACACACAGATCAATGGAACAGAATAGAAAACCCAGAGAATAGAACAGAACAGAACAGAAAACCTACATAAATATGCCCATCTGATTTTTGACAAGAGTATAAAAACAATTCAATGGAGGTGAGATAACCTTTCAACAAGTGGTTCGGAAGCAAGTGGATATGCACAGATCAAAAGAACCTTGACCTAAACCTTGTACCTTATACAAAAACTAACTCAAAATGGATCATAAATCTAGATGTAAATCCAGATCTAGATATAAAGTTTTTGGGGAAAAAAAATAAATATAGTTGGAGAAAATCTTTGGGACTTAGAATTAGAACTAGATGAAGAGTTCTTCAATGTGATACCAAAAGGACAATCACCTAAGGAAAGGTGATGAACTGGCCCTCACCAAAACTAACATCCTGTGCTTTTCAAAAGACCCTGTGAAGAAGCTGAAAAGACAAATTACAGACTGAAAGAAAATACTGGCAAAGTAAACATCCCTCAAAGGATTTGTATCTAGAATACGTAGAGAACCCTCAAAACTCGACATTTAAAAAACCAAGAATTCAATTAGGAAAAAGAAAAAACATACAAAGAAACATTTCACCAAAGAGGGCGTACAAATGGCAAGCAAGCTTATGAAAAGATGTTCAACATCATTAGCCATGAGGGAAATGCAAATCAACACCACATTGAGAGACCCATACACATCTATCAGCTTCTAGTGGGATTATCACTGTTTTTCATTTTAGTGATTGTGATAGCTGTATTTCCTTTTCATTTTCTCGCAGTCTAGATTTAATCTTTATGGTAGATATAACGATATGTTAATTTTTAAAAGACAAGTAGAAACAAAGGCTATAAAGTAGAATTTCTAGGTGTATTAATTTTTCATAGCCACGGTTTAAATTTGTTAACTTCTTCCCCTAACATATCAAATGTGTAAAGACAAAGAGCAAAATGTTTAATATATTACAGAGAAACAAACAAACAAAAAAAGAATTTTCTATCACAAAAATGAAAACATGTTTCATTTTGTACTCACTTTCTCAGGGTATTATTTTTTCCTATCCCAAAGCAAAGTTTCAATCATTCATCATTCATTCAGTCAATTAGTATAGGCTCTGTGGTAAGCACTGTTCTACGCAACTAATGATTACAGAATTTAACCAAAGTCTTATTCACCAAGGTTCTTTTCAAGACTCCGACAGAACACTCTCAAACTAAAAGTTAGCCAGTTTTACACGCTATCATTTTACAATTGACTAATTTGAAATGCAGAAGGAATGTATCAAGTAACTTTCCTTTATTTCCTAATAATAGTTATGACAAATTAGCTAAAAGACATACTGTGAGGAATGTTATTTCCCACTTTATTAGTGGGAGGTGTTTAAATGCCATACTCTTGTTGTTTTGAATGACAGTTTTTAAGAAAGTTTTTACTACTTTCTAGGGATAGATGAGATTCAGCTACATGACTTTTACGTGACTTAAAAAAGCTTATGATGTTGCAAGTTTCTTTATACCATTAGCACCCAAAATTAAGGAGAGTTTCCTTTTTGAGTCTCATAATACACCAGAAAAGGTAAGGGGGAAAACACTCATCTCTTGCAACAAAAAGTAACTGTTAACTTGCGTTAAAGTATACCATAGGACATACTCAGCAAAATCTAGAATGTTAAAACCTCTATGGGACAAAAGAAGCAGTTTCTTCAACAAATAAATTGCAAAAGGGAGAGAAAGGCAGACTAAGACTTTCAGTAATAAAATGCCAAAAGTGGTGTTTATCTGGTTCACAACTGGAACTACTACTATAAAAAAAATTTTTTTTTCAAAATAACCAGGGAAACTTGAACATTGAATAGTTAATGGTCTGAAAAAATTCATGTTAATTATTTAAGGTGTGAAGATGTGTTTGTTTCTAAAAAGTGTCATTTGTTGGAAATGCATACTGAAATGTTTACAGATGAGATTACACAATGTTTAGGATTTCCTTTAAAATAATTCACTGTGTGGTAACAGGAGGAAGTGGGGGTGGGGTGGGGAGACAGCCTGGTCATGAGCGAATAATGTGTTAATATTTGCTGAAGCTAGGTAAGAGGTTACATGGAGGCTCATAACTTTATTTTCATGACTTAAAAATTTCATGATGAAAAGTAAAACCAGGAAAAGTAAAAGAAAGGAGGAGGAGAGGAGAGGAGAGGAGAGGAATGAAGAAAGTATTTTATGAAAAGGAGCAATTATGGTGCTTGAAAGTGAAAGTAAGTCAGAAACCTAATTCTGAAAACGTTTACCATTTATGTGTAACATATACTGACACCATGAAAATAATGGTATCCCAATACTTATCTATATTTAAAATGTAAGATTGTTTTCATTGCTATAAAAATATTAAAATATGTTCTAAAGAGAGAAAGGTAAAGTTTTAAATGCAAAGGAGTACACCAAGAAAATGAAGTCCCCTTCCTGCCTGATTACCAGTTTCTTACCCACTTATCCAGGACTGTCATGTATATTATACATTTTATGCATAAACGATGCACACATCATTTTAACACAAATGGGAGCATAATATAAATACTATTTGCATCTTTTGCTTTATTCACTGCACAGTCTTTTAGAAATCTTTGTATGTGAGCATATATAATTCAATGTTACTTGTTGTAAATGTTTTTTATTTTAGAACTGTTTTAGATATACAGAGAAATTGTGAAGATGGGAGAGAATACTCACATGTCCCACCCTGTTAACATTTCATATTAGTACAGTACATATGTCACAATTAATGAACCAATACTGATGTTAACTAAAGTCTACATTTTAGTCATATTTCCTTGGTTTCAATCTAAGGTCCTCTTTCTGTTTCAGGATCCCATCCAGGGTATTGCATTATCTTAACGATGGTGTTCTCTTTGTCTTCTTGACTCTAACAAGTTTCTCAGCTTTGTTTTGATGATCTTGACATTTTTGAGGAGTACTGGGTAGGCATTTTGTAGAATGTTCTTCAGCTAGGGTTTGTCTGAAGTCATTCTCACAATTACAGCAGGGTAACGTGTCCAGGGAGAAGGACCACAGAGGCCACAGTGCCATTCTTATCACGTCCCATCAAGGGCGTGCACTATCACTATGACATCTCACTGCTGCTGTTGATTTTGATCACTACCTACAGATGATGTCTATCAGATTTCTTCACTGTGAAGTTACTCTTTTTTTCATTTCTTAACAAATGTCAAGATAGACTTATGTTTACTAATTCTTATCTTTCTATTTGGAAGCCTCTTTTAATTTAATCATGTCTGACAAAGTATTACTTGAAATGTGTTAGAATACTAAGCTAGAAGAACGTGAGATATTAAACTATAAATTTTATATGATCTCAATTTTTCTAAAAATGATATATACATATGTATAGAAGACTGGAAAGGAATAGCCCAAAGTCTATTTTTTCCCTTACACTTTTCCAAAAATGTTCTGAAATGAACAATTCCTTTAAACTCTGGAAGGAAAAAAAAATGAGGGAGGGAATCTTAATTTGGGACTGGTTCAGACAAAACTATGTTTAAATAGGAAAATGTAATGACTGGGCATAACAGTCAGAGACTAAGAAAAGGAAAGAAGGAAGGGAAAACATCTAGATTTTGGGGAGTGGGAGAGTGTTTTGTCTTATCCCCTAGCTTCCCCCTTCAAAGGCCCAGCATGGGATATTCTTTAATGATATGCATTGGTTCCAGCCCAGCCAGTTTTCAATCACTTTCCCAGTATCAAAACCATGCTATCCCAAGAACAAGTCCAAGTGCTACCTACCATTAGTCTGACCAGGTCTCTTGAACATGTAAATGTAAAGCTTAGAGGCAACAGATGCAAAACAGCAGCCTATCCTTCCCCATCTCTCCCTTGGGGCCCCAGCCCCTCCCTCAGCACAGGGTTCTTGGGGCACCTGGAACACCCCTGAGACTTGGCCTCTGCACTCCAGGCTTTCCCTGTCACAGTGCTGATGGCTTTATGATCACTGAAGGGTCAAGAACTGGAGGTTGCTATTATATCCACTATGGAGTATGTACATTTTGAAGGATGAAGAATCTCCTATCCTAGATATGTCCATCTCTAACAATAGAATTTGATGATCATGATCCAGGAGAGAAGGGGATATTTACCTCCCCACCCCCCTAATACTCCACCAGACACACAAAAGGAGTTTTACCTTTCAAGTCACATAAAATTGGTAGGGACTGTCCCATTTACATCAAGTGAGCTCTGAGCAGAGGAACAGTTTCATGGAGGGGCTAGAATGCTGTGTTCTGTGTAATTTTCTGTCCAGCAGGAGTTAACTGTGTATTCACACATCTTCAGAAATGAGTTCAAAGGGGTTAAAGGCAAGACTCCTTAGTAATGCAGAAAAATCAAAGTGGTTGCTAGCCTATTAGAATGTAAAAAGAGCAAAAAAACGCCTGACTCCACAGAGGACACTGACTAAAATGTGTTTCCTGTTACAGCCACCTGCTTTTTCATTAGGAGTCTGGGTTCTGTCTCATTAAACAGAAGAGTTGATTCAGTTGGGCCCATCTAATTATTCTTATTAAAATATGTAACCATAATATTTTAATTGTAAATTAAAGTTGCATGCATGAATGAATCTGAATTCATTTTCATTTTACAATGGCCCAATGCCAAGGCCTTTTTATGGGGAAGATCCATCAGCGTGGATACTGCTCTCCTGGGAATTCAAACCAATGTGCAAATGGAACATGTTTAACTAACAAGGGAGACTCTCACTCCCTGCTCTCCTCTCTCCAGATTTATTATAGTAATAAAGCTATTTTAACAAGAGAAACTGCATTTGATTTCCTACCCCCTGATCTTAAAAAAAAGAAAGAAAGAATTACCAAACTTCTAGGCTGGCACTACCAGTTTGATGCAACCAAGATGTCACTCCCAGGTCATTTGAATCTTAACAAAGATAGTAAATAGGTCTCAACTCACATGCCAACCTCATGATAAAATGGCAAAGTCTGCTGTGTGTACCTAGTGGAAAGTACTTACACACACACCACCCCCTTGGTCTAGAACAATCAGTGATACTGCATTTGGTCCTTACATAGGCACTTAAGTTGACCTGAATCATTTCCCACTAAACAACAGTCAGTCACTAGGATATTTAAGGGCACAACCAAACCTTCCTCTACTTCAAACTGGCACTGACTATACGGTGCTGTTGGGGTAGGCGGTGAGATAAAAATATCTATTATAATTGAGATATTCAGAAAGCCTCTTCTTGACTTTTAAGCTGAGGCCTGAAGGTTAAGGTCGAATGAGCCATTCAGCATGGCATAAAGGCTGCGGAAGAGAGATTATTCCAGGCCATGGGGAAAACATCTGTGGAAGCTCAGGGGCCCGGAGTGCAGAAAGCACTCATTCAAGACTCTGAAACAAGCTCCAAATTAAGGAGTGAGAAGTATACCTGGCTGGGGGAAAGGCAGGAGATGAGCCAGGAGAAAGAAGCTGGGTCAGATCACACAGAGCTTTAGAAACCTAAAAACTTCTTCTAAATCCTTAGAAACAATTAGGAGCTTTGACTTTAAGAGTGATGGGTTGAAAGTCAGAACATTAGGGCCACATGTAGAAGTTGGCCTGACATGTGACCAAGAGTAGAATATTACAGTACACCCAGAATCTGCTCTTGTTAGCTCTTCTTTACTATAGAGGTTAAAGTAAATTTCTACTAATTATACCTTTTTTCTAAACGCAGTATTTTTTCTTTTCATTTGAATGACTTTCTACTTTAAAATTTCCTAATGCTATAATACTGCTGTGCATGTATTTATTTTTTTAAAAGATTTATTTATTTATGCATACAAGAACTGGGATACAGGCCAGAAGTGCAGGGAGTGAGATGAATCGCTAGAGACAGAGTGGGGAACAGAACAGGAGGATTGATTGAAATACACTGCTGAGGGGAGCAGTGTGCGAGTCAGGAGAAGTCTGCTGTGTCATGTGGGTCATCCCTGGCTGGGGATCAAACTCATGTTGCAGTGGCTGTAGACAGCTTCACAGGTTGCATCTTAACACCTTGCACCACCAGGGAGGCCCCGTGCTGTGTATGTATTTATAACAAAGGACTTTTGCAAGGTCAATAAATTGCTCCTTTATGTAGTTTGTTAAAACTCATGTATAATTTTTATTAATTCAAATGAGATCATAATAAAAACAAAGTGATTAAACCAAGCAAGCAAAAAAAAAGTTTGTTCTAATTAGAAAAAAGTCTTCGTTGCTTTTGTTGGATATTCCGCCCCCAAGAGAACCACCTTTAAAACGTGCCTTGCAGCAGTGGGCACAACCTGTTCCCTTGGCCAAGTCTGCCCAGCAGTCAGGCTGATGCAGGTGTGTAGTGAGGAATGACCTTATCCAAAGGGAGTTCCAGCCCCTGCTCTCAGCCACTGGGAGGTGCCTTCTAAGACCCTGAAAGTCCTGCCTGACAGGAATATGTCTTTGTTTGCTGGGATTTTGATCATTGGACAGTTTTACTGTGTGAATTTGATGAGGGCTTGGGACAACCCTGGCACAGTTCCTCCTCTGGAGGAACCGGAAACTGAAAATTTTAGCCCGATCACCAGGGGCCCAAAGGTCAATCTCACACACAGTATTCAAATGAGCTCCAGGGCCTCCCCGCAGGCACAGAGGGTTGAGCACAGCGCTATGAAGCTGTCCACAGCCTCTGCAGCACCAGTTCAATTCCCAGCCAGCCAGGGAGATTCCCACATGGCACGGCAGACCTCTCCAGTCGTGCCCTCTGCTCGCCTCAGCAATGCTTTCAGTCTGTCTGCCTGATCTGCTCCCCACTCTGTCTCTGGTGAATCCTCTCACCCTCCCATGCCTCTGGCCTTCACCCCAGCTATTGTATAAATAAAAAATACACCTTAAAAAAAAAAGTTCCAATAAAACCTCTGGCTCAGGTGAGCTCCCCTGTGCATATTATCACACACTAATGCCAGGAGACTAACTCCATAAAGAGAAGATGATCAGAAGTTTCACTTTTGAACCTTCCTCAACTCTGTCCTACGCGTCTCCTCCTTTGGCTGGTTCTAATGTGTATCCTTTCCCTGAAATAAACCACAACTATGAGTCCAGTAGCTTTCAGTGATTTCTGTAAATCTTTCTCATGAACCATCAAAAATGAGGATGATTTGGGGACTCCTCAAACCAGCAAGGGGCATCAAAAGTGAGGGTACTACTGTGGGGACTTGCTGTTTGGGACAGGTATTTCCTGGAGTTAGCAGCTTGGCCCCAGAATTGTTTGATTCAGAATTGGGGAGGGAGGGTGGTATGCCTGGTCCTAGTGTTGCCTGGGGTTGCTTCTGGGAGGTCTCCACCTTCAGGGACTGACTGAAAGAAACACAGGGGACCCTCTGTGGTGCTACGAACATCTATACTTCAATTGAATGGTGGTTACAGAGGTAGATACGCAAGAAAAAATCCACTAAGCTTTCATGTAAGATTAGGACAGTTTTTGATTTTACTGTACATGTTATAGGCCAATTAAAAAATAGTCTAAAAAAAAAACCTTAAACACTGCCTTTGAATAGCTGGGTGCCCAAACTAAAATTAAAGGATAGAAGTGGGCTGAACTTCTGAGGAGAACCTGAACCCAAATATAGGGCTGAAAGAAAGGATATGAGATCTAGCAAAGAAGTTTCTGGAAGAAGTCTCTGAAATGGGTTGTTTAGGGCTTTAAACTTGGGTGAAGTGAACTGAGACTAGGGAAGGGAATTGCGTGAAACCAGTCAAGAGACTTGAGAGGAACAAGCAGCAACACTGGGCCTGATGGCTTCCCTGGATTGTTAGTGGAGGTAGGAGCAGGTATGAGGCCAGGATGCAGAACAACAAGCAAGCAGGTCAGGGAAGGCTATGCAAAGCAAAGGGTGGGAGGCAGCCCTGAGAGAATTCTGAGTCATGGAAGAAGATGCTTTTATAAACAGTGGGTAGGAGTGAAATGAGAGATGGAACAGTCACTGAAACCAAAACTGAGGCCAAGAATGCACCAGTGCTAGAGAGTGGGAGCAGTGGGGCAGGAGGGCAGGGTTTCTATTCTTTTACTAGCCCTCCCCCAGGATGCTCTGCAGTCTCCACCACAGATTTATGGTGTGTGAATGGCAGTGCATCAAGGTATGACAGAGTATCTGGAACCCTGGTCCCAGTTTGTTACCTTCCTGCTGTTAAAAACCACAAAACCCTGGGTCTCCCCTGGTGGCGCAGGCAGTTGAGCGCCACGCTGTGAAGCTGTCCGCAGCCTCTGCAGCGCCAGTTCGATCTCGGCCGGCTGGTGAGAGTCGCACATGGCGCGCAGACCTCTCCTGTCTCGCCCACTGCTCCCCTCAGCAGTGTATTTCGTCAGTCTGCTTGTTCTGTTCCCTGCTCTGTCTCTGGTGAATTCTCTCACCCTCCCATGCATCTGGTCTGTATCCCGGTTCTTGTATAAAAACCCTGGTTAGCCAATACCCTGCTTCCCTGCTACCTTGGCTATGGTTTTATGGTCAACCCCATACAACCAGGACCCCCTGCTGAGAGTGTGCTCAGGGCAGTTGTCACCCTTCTCCTATTGTGTGATCCACAATAAACGATCCTGGCTTGAAACTAGTTATTGGCTCTTTCAAAATTTGTGTGGGATTAATTGGTGGAGGCCAGACAAAGGCCCTTGGTTATCAATAGCAATTGTACATGATTATTTTGGGATTCATGATGACATACCTCTTTTTGTTGTTCTGGAAACATCTTCAGCACAGAACAGGATGAATCTGAAAAATAAGATGCCAACATTAGGTGATTTGGAACCTCCATACTGGACCAGATGTGTGTCTCATGGCCTCTACCTATATCCCCACCCCCCGCCCCAAGAGCACCTGCCCAAGCACAGGCCCTGAAAGGGGAGGCTCTGTTCTCCTCTCCCTCCCGCCCCCACTCCTGTCCGATGCTGACTGGACTGAGGTGAACAGCAGTCCACACAGAGGAGTGGAAGGCTGGGACCTGGCAGGTCCAAGGCAACTGGATGATGAAGACAGACCCTCAAACTGGAAGCCAAGCAGTCAGGCTGGAGACTTGGTGAATCAGCGGAGGCTGGAGATTTGGGGCAGACAGAGAAGCTATGAGGGGCTGGTGGGGGATGCTGTTTGGCAGTAAGATGGAGAGGAAGGGGCAGGATGCCCAAAGGTCCACTACAGATGACAGCCCTGACAGCTTCACCAGTGACCCGGGTCAGTCTATGACATTTCAGCTACTCCACAGTTCAGATAAGAGATGCTATGGCCCAGGAGGGAAGAAGTCAGGACCTTGATTGTGACCTCGTCAGTCTATCCATGGATTCCAGACTCTTCATGTCCCTGGGCTTGTCTATTATTTATTACACCCCCATTTATTACATAGGCTCATTGGAGTTTACACCTGCTCCCTGCCAAAAAAATGTAACCCCCTGAGTTCATATACACACATGTGTATGAAGCACCGAAACAGTGATGATGGCTGCATGGTCACTATTTGCCTTTATTTTGATAGTGTAAGTCTGACCCCACTTTCTGGATACTTCTTATCATCCATAAATAGTCCCTGCATCTCTACTAACATCTTTAGCCCTGCAGGGAATATGAGGAAGCAAGAACACGAAGTTCAGGCCTCAAGTCCCACGTGGTATCACTGAGGAGCTAACCCTCGCAGGGACTCTCATGGGAGGGGAGAGACATGCACGGTGAGTGGAAGCGGGTTTCCAAGGGGAAGGACGCTCCTTTCACCTGGAATGGGCGGGGGCAAGGGGGGGGTCACCTGAAGGCAGGGGAGGACAGGGGCATGTCAAGTGTTCTGAAAAGAAGGACACAGAGGTGTGACAATGAAAGGATAAAGAAATAGGAGACAGTCGGTCAGGAAATGGCAACCAGCCCAGATCAGCTGAGGGACAGGCTCACAGAGGGTGGAGTGTGCTAAATTGTTGCAGCCAAGAAGCTATGTCCCAACCTCTAGAACCTCTAGAAACTGTGAATGTGACCTCATTTGGAAAAAGGGTTCTTCATAAATATAACTGAGACTCTTGAGATCTCCTTGAATTACCTAAGTGGGCCCCAAATTCAAGTGTCCTTTAAGGGGCAGGAGAAGACACACACAAACACACAGAGGAAAAGGCCATGTGAAGATGGAGGCAGAGACTGGGGTGAGGAGACACCCCCAGTGGAGGGATACCAGGAGCCACCAGAAACTGGGAGAGACCAGCAGGGATTTTCCCAAGAGCCTCCAGAGAAAGTGAGATCCTGCCTACAACCCTGATTTCAGATTCTAGTTTCCAGAATTGTGAAAGAATAAAGTTCCGGGCCTCCCTGGTGGCGCAAGAAGTTAAGACGCGACCTATGGAGCTAACCGCAGCCACCGCAGCACAAGTTCGATCCCCGGCCAGGGAGTTACCCACATGGCGCAGCAGACCTCCCCTGTCTCGCCCACTGTTCCCCTCAGCAGTGTACTTCAGTCAATCTGCCTGTTCTGGTCTCCACTCTGTCTCTGGTGAATCCTCTCACCCCCACACACCTCTGGCCTGCATCCCCGTTCTTGTATGCATAAATAAATAAATCTTTAAAAAAAATAATAAATTTCTGTGTGTTGAGCCTCCTTGTGTGTGGTAATTCCTTACAGTAGTCACAGGAAACTATATAGAGAGTGTTTATGGGGATTTGATTGTAAAGATAGGGTGGGCTTATATATGGGGAGGCAGAAATTCAGTCATGTATGCGTTCACTCAATAAATATTTAAGGTGCTCCTGCCACATGCCACATGCTGGAAGAGGAAAGGACACACAATGGCATCCAGAGCAGACTTGGAGCTTATGAGGTGATATGGATTAAACAACAATGGGAGGTGAGGAGATGATGTCACCAGGGAAGGCTTTACTGAGAAAGCGGCACTTACACTGAGACCTAAAGGATGGTGTCATTTAGCCAAGAATGTAAAAGGAGAAAGATCGTGTAAGCAGAAAGACTAGCATGTGCAAAGGAACAGAGGCTGGAAGGGGGAGCAGCTTAGAGTTTGGGTTATTGAGGGGTTACTGCCCTGGATGAAAGTGAGACCACGGGCTACACCATCTCAGGATCTGGCTGTGTTCCTACCCACACCACACTCTGCCACACTGCCTAAGCTCTGCCCAGGTAGGCCCTCTACTCTCATGCCTTCACCCCTTCCAGATACCCCAGAAAACTCCCACTGATCTTCTGGGGTTCAGCATGGCAATCACTCCCCACCCCCGCCCCAACTCTCTGCCCCATGATGCAGTGCGCTGGGCAGTCCCCTGCTAATCCCACCTGCTTCATAATATTTGTATATTCTGTCTCCCCCAACTGACTAAATTTCTCCAGCAGAGCACATCTGTGTTTCCTTGTGTCATTAAGCTTCACAACCATGCCGTGAGGGAGATTTGAGCATCCTTACTTTATAGGTAAGAACACAGTCAGGTTGCCCAACGGTACACAGAGAGCCAAAGAACTCAAGTTCAATTTCAAGTCAAGCCAGTCTGTTTCCCAATCCTGTCCTTTCCATTGCGCAACGCCACCCCCATGATCATGTGAAATGATCAAGGCTTGCTTTTAATTCTCCCCAAAAGGCCTGAGCTTTTCCTACCCAGGTAGAACCCTACAGTTCTAATAGGATGGCCACAGAGATGGCAAGTCAAACTAGGAAATGGAAGTTTAAATCAGATTCAACACATCAGGGAGAACTACAAGGATAAACTTTAATATATAAATCTATATAGTAGAATAAGAAGGGGTAGAGGGGGTAAGATTTTTGATTTTTTTATTCCATACTCTTTCATATTATTTGCATTTTCCCAGTTAACACACATGAATTTTATCCTTTTTTGAAGTTACAATTGTTTAAAATAAATATTTCTTCTATCAGAAGAAATACTGACTTTAATATAAATTACACAGCATTTTTATTTCATGTAAACTAAAAAGCAGATTCAAATGTATGAAGAGATGCTACCTTTATAACACAACAGGAAGTGTCACTTGGCACTAGACCCTGCCATGGAATTTACTGATGGGGAGAAGGGAACAGAATGATAACATAATAACATGACTTAAGATAAAAGGTCAAAGCTGCCTGTCAGAAACTACCCCTTGACAAAACTATGTTCTTGGGTAGGCTGTAAAATTTTAGTCATTTAGATTTCCAAAGTCCCCAGGCCAGTCCATGTGCCTGCTATAATAATGTAAATAGAGAATTTTCTATGTGTGTTCAAGAGACATCCATGCCAGCAAGTCTGGGGATCTGCCTGGAAGGGAACCTCAACAAGGCTGACTTTGGGGCATTTTATCTCCCCACCAATACTGGATAACCATGGACACCCACTGTGATTCAATCCCTTCCCACTTTCCTTGCAAAAATTACTAAGTCTCATGACCTTTCCAAACAGGCATGATTTCTCAAACTTGTTGCTCAGGTCGGAGCTGGTGCTCACAGATGACAGGTACATGGGCTGCCCCTCTCCTGGGCAACATGGCAGCCACGGAGAGTCACCCAAGAGACTCAAAGTGTATCCTCACAACTCTATCACCACCTTGGGAGGATGATTTGCTAAAATCAGAAACTTCAGGAGAAAACTGCTTTCATTTCTACCTTGGGGCACCCTATAAAACACAAAATGTTTGTAAAACAAAGAATTCCATAGAGCAGGGGTCAGGGAGCTTTTTCTATAAAGTAAATATTTGAAGCTTTGCAGGCCATACAGTCTCTGCTGTGACTATTCTAGTGTGCAGTGCATAGTGAGGAAGCACTCAGGAACCACAAGCAACGGAATAAACAGGGAAGCCCCGAAAAGTTTAATCTACAAAAACAGGTGGCAGTAGTTCCCAGAACACCGATGGGCAACCAAACATTCCACTTGAAAACCTATGCCTTACTAAAGCCGTTCCCCAGATCAACAGGAAGAAATCTTTGTAATGCTAGGTTCAGTCTGTGCACCTATGGGTGGTGTCCTCTCTGACAAGCAAATGACTAGTCTGTAGACCACATATGTGGGCAGAGTGAAAAAGGATCATGTGTCTCCTCCAACATTGAGATAAGGGACAACAAATATATTTAAAATGAAAAAGGGGGCTGCAGGATGTGAGGCGTAAGTAGCAGAGTTTTGGATTCTTACCACCCCAACAAAGTTGTTAATCATGAAACTAGCTTTGAATTAATTTATACTAAAACCACAAGGATATTCTAAACAGAACGAAACTGGTTTTTTCAGATATAGCCATTGACCCATTGTAATAAGATATCATTACAGAAGCCAAATGGACATGTTTTTTTCTGTATTTCCAACACAGAAACCAAGAGAATTCTCATGTGTTCTAAAAGAAAGTGCAGATGGATTCATAACTAACCTCACAGCAGGCTGGGGTTTTCTAAGAATAAGGGGAGATGAGTGTATTTTTATAAGAAACAACTCTTGTAGCTTTTATTCCTTTGCTGTATTAGAAGGAGTAGTCAACCCTCAAACAAAATACACTTAACCTCTTCGCCCTTTAGAAGGTATGGCCAGGTTCCAAGAGTTGGGAGCTTCAAGCTGGGTGTGGAGGAAGCAAGTAATATAAATGATACCATCTTTCTATTTCTCTCCATCTTGCTTTGACATGGCTTCCTCTGATGCATTTTTTCCCCTAGTCTTATAGCCACCATGAGAACACATTACCTTGCTAATGTGAAGAGACTTCACTTTGGGACATATGCTTAGAAAAAGACATTAGTCTCACCTGGTTCCTTTCCCATTACAATTCTGCCTCCAGGGAGGGCTATTTTATGAGATAGTTAAACAAGAGTCTTGGCCTTGAGGGAAAATAGAATATGAGGTTGAAACCCTAGTGAGCAGTTGACAAGGCCTAAATGAGGGGTGGCTGAAAAGCCTGGGTTAGTCTCAGAGGTATATAAGAAGGTGGGGGCAGGGGGAGGGTGGCTGCTTCCTGGTACACAGGAGCTGTCCTGATTTGGGGTCCTCAAAAGCTGCACTTCAAAAGGAGAACCTCCTTCTACCTGCACCCAGCCCTGTGCCTGTGACTTCTCCCTGTGCATAGAGGAGGGAGAGTGCTCTGTCCACATCTGTGCCTCACCAGGTCACAGTCTTGCAGGGGAGAGGCTAGCAGGCCACACCACGGAGTTCATACTATGGCCACTGTGAGGCCCCGTGAAGGCCCGTGGACACTGAGAGGCCCCGAAGAATCCTCTGGGACACCCAGAGAAACTGACCCTAGTACTAAGGTTAATAAACACCTCCCCACTCTCACATAAAAGTATAGAAAGAGTCTGAGAAAAATAGTGATAGATGTGACCACATGAAAATGTAAATCTATTGAATTTTTCAAAGAGATTTAAAGACAAATGATATATAATCATACTATTACAGTATATATGACAAAAGATTCATATTTCTTATTTTATGAAACACGCTTACAAGTTCATATGAAGAATATTACTATAGAAAAGTTTGCAAAGGTTATTCAGTAGTCAATTCACGAAACAAAAGTGCTACAAGTCAATGACAAAAAATCAGATTAAAAATGGGCAAGAGACTTAGTAAACATTTCTCCTAAGATGATATACAAATGGCCAGCAAGCATATGACAAGATGCTCAACATGACTAGTCACTAGGGAAATGCAAATCAAAACCACAATGAGATAGCACTTCATATCCATTAGGATGGCTTCTATCCAAAAAAGTAAATATTGGCAGGATATAGAAAAACTGGAAACCCTATGCTGGTAGGAATGAAAAATGGCACTGTTCCTGTGGAAAACAGTAAGGAGGCTCCTAAGAAATCAAAAATTGATAAATGTGTGATCCAGTAACACTCTTCTGGGTGTATATTCAAAAGAACGCAAAGCAAGATCTGAAGAGGTACTTGTACAGCCAGGTTCAGGGCAGCATGATTCACAATCACCAAAAAGAAGAAGCAACCCAAGTGGTGAATGACAGATGAATGGATGGACAAAATGTGGTATGCGGCCTCCTCAGTGGCGCAGCGGTTGAGCGCTGGGTTGCGAAGCTGCCCGCAGCCTCCGCGGCGCCAGTTCAATCCCCGGCTGCTCCCCGGCCACCAGAGGAGGGTCCCACATGGCGCGCAGACCTCTCCTGCCGCCCGCTGCTCCCCTCAGCAGTGTACTTTGGTCTTTCTGCCTGCTCTGCTCCCCGCTCTGGCTCTGGTGAATTCTCTCACCCTCCCGCGCTTCTGACTGTACCCAGTGCATGTATAAACAAAACAAACAAACAAATAAATAAAACATGCCTCTTAAAAAAAAAAAATGTGGTATGTATATACCATGGCATATTATTCAGTCTTAAAGGGGAAGTTCAGACACATGCTACAAAGTGGCTGAACCTTGAGCACATTATGCTAAGCAAATTAAGCCAGTCACCAAAAAACAATACTTTATGATTCAATTGATATGAGCTTTTTAAAGAAGTCAAGTTCATAAAAACAGAAAGTAGAATGATAGGGCCTCCCTGGTGGTGCAGCAGTTGAGTGCTGGGTTGCAAAGCGGTCTGCAGCCTCTGCAGTGCTGATTCAATCCCCGGCCACCAGGCGAGGGTCCCACATGGCACGACAGACCTCTCCTGCCGCCCACTGCTCCCCTCAGCAGTGTACTTCATCCTTCTACCTGTTTTGCTCTCCGCTCTGGCTCTGGTGAATTCTCTCACCCTCTTGCGCTTCTGACTGTACCCAGTGCTTGTATAAATAAATAAATCTTTAAAAAAAAAAACTTACACAATAATATGTTACACATATTATGAATACACAATAATATGAATGCACTTAACATGATTATATACTTAAAAGGGGCAAGATGGGGCCTCCCCGGTGGCGCAGAGGTTGAGCGCTGGGTTGCGAAGCTGCCCGCAGCCTCTGCAGCGCCGGTTTGATCCCCGGCTGCTCCCCGGCCACTGGAGGAGGGTCCCACATGGCACGCAGACCTCCCCTGCCGCCCGCTGCTCCCCTCAGCAGTGTACTTCGGTCCTTCTGCCTGCTCTGCTCCCCGCTCTGGCTCTGGTGAATTCTCTCACCCTCCCGCGCTTCTGACTGTACCCAGTGCTTGTATAAATAAATAAACAAATCTTTTAAAATAAATAAATAAAAGGGGCAAGATGGTAAATTCTATGTTATTATTCAAGTAAAAATAAAAGGGTTTTGAGAACAAAATCAATAATCAATCTATCTAAAATGTTTAAACAGAAATGTTATAAACAGAAGATCATAAAATTTACAAATAATATACAGTGTTTTTCTCTATTAATAGTTTTCCTTCTTTTTTTTAAAGATTTATTTGTTTGTTTATACAAGTACTGTGTACAGTCAGAAGCGCAGAAGGGTGAGAGAATCCACCAGAGCCAGAGCGGGGAGCAGAACAGGCAGAGTGATGAAATACACTGCTGAGGGGAGCAGTGGGTGCAGCAGAAGAGGTCTGCACGCCATGTGGGACCCTCGCCAGCGGCCGGGGATTGAACCGGCACTACAGAGTCTGCGGGCATCTTCATAGCTCAGCGCTCAACCGCTGTGCCACCGGGGAGGCCCTAATTTAAAGTTTTCTTTAATGATAATATCCACTGCTGATAAGACTCATGAGAAATGGGACTGAAAACTGCTGGTAGGAATCTGAGTTATTTCAATATTTCTGAAAGACACTGGCCATATGTTTTAAAAGCATTTTTAAATCACTTATGTTCTCTGATTAAACTATTCCATGTCTGGGAACTCAAGCTAAAAAACAGTCAGATGTGCAAAAAATACTTTATGGGAGGAATGTTCACAATGCAGTGTTGTTGGTTTTTTTTTAATACCAAAAAAAATATTAAAACCAGGATATCCATAAGTAATAGGTTAGGAAAAATGAATTATGGTATAGCTGCATAATAGATTGCCCTGCAGCCACTGCAAATTATGTTACAGAAAAATACTAAATTATAGTGACTGTTCAAGATGTATTGTTTTTGTTTTTTAAAGATTTATTTATTTATTTATTTATACAAGCGCTGGGTACAGTCAGAAGCGCAGGAGGGTGAGAGAATTCACCAGAGCCAGAGCGGGGAGCAGAGCAGGCAGAAGGACCGAAGTACACTGCTGAGGGGAGCAGCGGGCAGCAGGAGAGGTCTGCGAGCCATATGGGACCCTCCTCCAGTGGCCGGGGAGCAGCTGGGGATCGAACAGGCGCCGCAGAGGCCACAGGCAGCTTCGCAACCCAGCGCTCAACCGCTGCACCACCGGGGAGGCCCATCAAGATGTATTGTTAAGTAGGTTTTTTAAAGTGTGTTTCTAGTTTTTTACATATTTATTCAAGAACTACAAGCCTACACAGGACAAGCTATCAGTTTCTTTTCTGAGTGGTGAAACTAGCACTGGTCTTTTTTTCTTCTTTTCTATATTTTTCCAAAAGTTAGCAATGAATTTGTTACTTTTAAAGTCTGAAAACCAGGGCTTCCCCTGGTGGTGCAGTGGTTGAGCGCCACACTGTGAAGCTGCTCACAGCCTCTGCAGCACAGGTTCGATCCTCAGCCACAGGCGAGGGTCCCATATGGCTCAACAGACCTCTCCTGCCGCGCCCGCTGCTCCCCTCAGCAGTGTACTTCCGTCAGTCTCCCTGTTCTGTTCCCTTCTCTGGTTCTGGTGAATTCTCTACCCTCCCGTGCTTCTGACTGTACCCAGTGCTTGTATAAATAAAAATTTAAATTTAAAAAAAAAGGTCTGAAAAACATATATTTTTTAAAGAAGTAAAACTTAACATACCCAATTACTGTTATTACTCCTCACTCCCAAAAAACAGCTAAGTTACTTCACTTTCTATTCCATTTCCTCTACAAAGGTCAGCAATTTTTTAAATTCAAATTTAAAAAAATCACAGATTTCTGACTTTTCTCATAAGTGAGATTATTTTTCAATTCCAAGTTTAACTTAATGCCAGTGTTTCTCATACCTACTCTGCACCACCCACAGGCCTGCACTGCATTGGGCAGGTTTGCAGCCAGCCCTTCAGATCCCTAAGGGGACGCTTCTAGCCAAGGTCCTGCTGGAGGGACATTTCCACAGGTGACCCTGCCGAGACACAGGTGACAGAATCATGGACAAGGAAAGCCACTCCGCAGGCTAGGCAGGTGCCCATGGCATGGCATGGAAAGAAGGAATGCTGGGCACTGCTACCTCCCAGAACTGAAACTAGAAATCACTGCAAGACTTGCCAGTTCTCTGGGAACTGAGTGAGACTGGAAAGGGATGAAAGGGAAACTGGAGAGGTATTGATGTCACAGTTGGAGTTCTAAGGGACCAGAGCTAATACTTAAAAAGAAGTCATGGTGTAGATGAAAGATCTCATGAGCCATTAGGGAAACTGACCACCAGCAAAGCTGAATGACAGGAGCCGGCCTCAGCAGCCGATGCCCGCAGGGCTACCAGCCTGGAACACTGACTTTCCCAGTGGTTTAAGTATCCAGTGCCTCCCAGGGTCCTGTGCAACCCTAGCTGGAGGAAGACTGAGGGACATCCCAACTTGCGTAATCGAAAGATTTCAACTTGAGAGAAAAAGCAAAATAGATCCCTGCCCTCTGGGGGCAGCTGGGCAGTGAGTGCAGAACCTCGGGGAAGCCAGGCCCCCTGTTTCTTCCTCAGAGTCATCCAAGAACTTTAAACAGGCAACCAAAATGGTAAAACCAGCAGAAATCAGAAAGTCAATTAAAGTTGGGAACCCAAATAAAATTAGCATCTAAATTTATCAGAGAAGGGAAAAAAATATTATAGAGAATAAGATGTTAGTTTTTAAGGTTTATCAGCAGTCTGGAAAAATACGGGTTCACAGTGCATAAAACAGTGAAAGCACTAACTGCCTCCTCCCTATAACATCTGATTCATGAATAGACTGCTTGTTCAAATTTAGAGGTTAAAATCTAGAAACCAGGGCCTCCCCTGGTGGCGCAGCGGTTGAGCGCTGGGCTGCGAGGCTGCCCGCAGCCTCTGCAGCGCCAGTTGATTCCCCGGCAGCTGGTGAGGGTCCCACACACAAAAAATAAATAAATAAAAATAAAATAAAATGAAATCTAGAAACCAGAAAAAAATACATACAGAATTTGAACCTCACAACTCTTTTGGTGGCGTTTGGGAGAAGTGCCACCTGACACCAACAGGTGCTAGGGACACATGAGCATGTCCTGCGCCGTCTGACCCTGCCTCCCCTACATACACACTAAGGGGTGGGGGCGCAGTCTAACTAGAATCAATATAATTGAAGTAAAAAAAATGAGAAAAAGCATATGTAGGGGAGAAGAACTGACCCATGGGGTCAGGGAGGGCATTAGAAGAGGGGTGTGATAGATACTAAAGAGCTCAGGGTTTCTTTTTGAGATGAAAATATTCTAAAATTGATCGTGGTGATGGTTACACATATCTGAGAATATACCAAAAAAAACACTCAATTGTACACCTTAATTGGGTAAATTATACTATATATTGATATCTCAATAAAGCCGTTTTTAAAGTAGTACTCTCAAGAGGCCTCCTTAGTGACACAGGGGTTTAAGTACAAAACTATGAAGCTATCAGCAGCCACTGCAGCACGAGTTCAATCCCGGCCAGGGAGCTAACCCAGGTGGCACAGAAGACCTCTCCCGTCTCACCCGCTGCTCCTCTCAGCAGTGTATTTCAGTAGATCTACCTGTTCTGCTCCCCATTCTGTCTCTGGTGAATCCTCTCACCCCCACACCTCTGGCCTATACCCCAGTTCTTACATGCATAAATAAATTAAAAATCTCTATAAATTAATTAATTAATTGATTAATAAACAAACACATAAATAAAGTAGTGCTCCCTCCAGCACTGAGCCTGACCAATCTGAAGGGTCTGCAGGCACCATCCATCCCCTGGGGCTTTCTTCTCCCTCCCAGGCTCTGAGCCGGCCTTCTTTTCCAAGCCTGTTCCCCACGGAACTCTCAGCTATACCCCATACAGGCTCCACTTTCACATCCACCTCAGCAGCTATGTATTATTACGTGGGCTTCTCCATCCTCCCCTTGCCTTGTAATCCTCCCAAGTAGAAGCTACTCATTCTCCTGGGCAGACCAGGAGAAAACCACATTTCCCTGTAACCATTATCTCCAGACAATAACATGTCAAGAATTAGCTACTGTTAAAAAATAAACAACAGACCCAATGTGGACCCCAACCAGGTCTTAATACCCAACCTAACTACAGTTTCAGCCCCTCCCAAAAGCAGAACTCTAAAGCAACCCATCTGGATTTTCCAGGACCGTACTTATGAGGTCATCTCCCTGGTAAGACAGACCCTTCTTTCTGTATGACTCTTTGCAGGACCCTTCTACTTCTGGATGGAATGCTGCCCCACTCATGGGTTAGTAGGCCACTTAGATTTCTAGATAAACTTATTTGGGTGGATGTTGTTTACTAACATTAGGAAGCAAACGATGCCCTCCTCCTTACTTCCTGGTATGACTTCCCCTCTTCAGGGTCCTGTTCCTCATTCCCATATATTTAGGAGTCTTCTGCTGGTTCTTCCTCACTTTTTCCTGATCCTTCTAAGGAAGATCTTATTCATGGGTAATAACCTAACTTTTCCCTTTGCTCTTGCTTTGCCCAGCTCCTACAATCCTGCAACCTAACTCTGTGTACCAACAATGTATTTATTTTATGGTTAAAACCCAAAGAGGAACTGTTCTTTGAAATGTAGAAGGAAAAGTGCTCTCAGCTACCTGCAGCCCACCCTTCCTTTTCTCACTTCCTTTTTCATGCAAACTCTGCTCTCCTATGTGAATTAACAACCACCATAATTTAGGTCTTACTCTTCTTATTCTCCCTCTGGACATCACTTGCTTCCACCATACTCTCCCTCCAGCACCCTCAGTTTCCTGTTCCATTGACACACCAACTGCTTCCATGAATAAATGCAGAGCAGCCCAACCCCTGTCTTATCCATTTCCTCTCTTGTCCTATCCATCTGCTTCAGCACCAGGTTATTTGCTCCAATCTCAGTGGGCCCTCCAGGTCTGGAGCCTTGGCACTCATCCAGGCATCTCCAGACCATGGCTCGCACCTCCAGCCTCTTACCTCCTCCTAGTCTGCTCCCTCTCTGTCAGTTGACAACCCTATCTACCCCTTCATCAAAATAGTAAGGCCATCAGGTTTCCATTCTTCATCTTTGCTCTCAGCCCCCTTGAAATCTATCCATACATTCACCACTTTCCTCCGTCTCAAAGAAAAGCATCAAATTCTCCTGTCTCATCTCCCCTACCTGCTCCCAAGATATTGATCCATTAATTCTCCCACCTCCATAACTCCAACTTCTTCCTTTTCACTAGTCCCTTCTTCCTCCAACAGACAAGTTAAAATTCCTTTTATCCCCATGCAAAAGTGCAGCCCTATTCATTCAACCTATTAAAGACCAGACTACTGTAGACACCCAAGACAGAGCAATACAAAAAATGACCAGGAGGCACAAGATGACCAGGGCTCCAGGCCTTTGTGGGGACTACTTCCCATTCAGTCAGTCAGGTAAGGCCTCGCTGAGGAAGTGACACTTGACATGTGAGAACCCTGAAAGGTGAAAGTTCTCAGGGAGAGGGAATGGCCAGAGCCAAAGCCCCAAGCAGAACAAGCTGGGTCTATCTGGGGACCCAAAGGAAGCCAGTGTGGCTGGAGAGTAAGGCATGAGGGAGACATGCTCAGAGAGGGAGGCAGAGACCTGGTCATGCGGACCCTGGGAACCACAGTGAAGAATCTAGAAGCCAGTGGGGCATTTTCAACAGGTAAGTGATATAATCTGACATATTTTAACAGGATTCTTTTGACTACTATATGTGAAATAGACTGCAAGGGACCAGAATGGAAGCAGGAGACTCTTAGGAAGCTACTGACATAGTGCAGGTCAGAGGCGATGGTGGCTCAGACAGGAGTACGGCCCAGGTGTGTACGTGTGGTGAGGTGGTTGTTGGTGTGTGTCCTCTTTGTGCTTATCCGGAGGAGAGAATGTGATACACTGCTACTAAAAGAAAGTGAGCAAGGCGCCTACTCAAGAAGGATTGTGAGAATGTTGCTGGGGTAGGAAACACAGTGGACTTGGGGCCTGCAAGGTGATATGGTGAGACCCACTTGGGAGAGAGGGCAGTCTTCTCCCCACTTCTGCACTAATACCCGAAGGGCTGACCTTGAAGCACACAGTGAGTGGCATGTTCTCTGTGGGGACATTATTCCACATTAAGGAACCTCTCAAGGTTTCCCTGCAGAAGCCATGGACCCATTGTCACCTTCTGCTTTATTCAGGGCAGTTCCTCAGCGGGTCCCTGTGGCCCTCTTCCCTTCCACTCTGATTATTCTGTATCACGTGTAAAGAGGCCAAGAACTGGAACTGCCTTGAGCCCATTTAGTCACCTTGTAGTGGCCATCTCCATCCAGACGTCCTGCAGGTACCTCAAACTCACTGTGTCCAAGACAGTCTGGTTATCAAATAACACTCTTTCCCTGACCACCCATGGCCCCTGTATTGCCCATTTTAGTTAACGGTGTCGTCATCCACATCAACCCAAGTGAGAATCCTACTCAGGGATCTGATTCCTTCCTTTCCTTTCCCTTCCAAACCCAAATGGTCCACCAGCTCAGAAAAATCCTCTCTAAATGCCTCTGAAGCTCCCCCCCTCCTCTGACTCCAATCACTGGCCTATATCAGGTTCTAATCATTTCTCTCGTGGACTCCAATTGCAAAAATGATAGATTCCCAGCTTCAACATACTTAGCAGGTGCTCAGTAAATGATTTTTGAGTCAATGAGAAAAAGGGAGAGACAGAAACAGGCAGAGACAAATGAACAAATTAAGTGAGGAAATCAATAAGTAAATAAAAGAAAAAATGCATGCTGTGTAGAAAGAAACGGAGGAACATATAGTCTAATGGAAGACATGCAAACAAGACATCCAAACAAAGCATCTGGTGATAAAGAGTACAATGGGTGAGGGAGACAGAAACTAATACTTGTTGCGTGTCTTCCAGGTGTCAAGTATTAATGATGCACCCTGCAGAGAGATCACACACAGGTCACACAGTGATCATGTGACACTGTGCACTCTAGATGGAAAACTGACTTTCAAATAATTAAATAACCATCCAAGGTCACCCAATTGATAAATGGCAGGATTCAGATTCACACCTAGGTGGCAGGCCCCAAACCTCATGCCGGTTAGTGAAAACAGGCTTACAGGATGGGCTGGAATTCGAAAGATAGTAACAGCAACATACAGAGTGCTCCAGATGAAGTCTTTGCTCTAAGCATTTTCTTTATAAATATATAGACATATTATCATAAAAACCCTAAGAAGTAGGAAGAGTATCCCTATTAACAGTTAAGAAAGCAGAGGTACCAAGTAGTTAATAATATGTCAAAGGTAACAGAGCTACCCAGTTACAGGACTGGAAATGAATCCACGGGGGTCTCGCCCCACTGGTCATGTTGGTGGTCCCTTTAACCCATGGGCAAACTGCCTTCACAATGGAGGTAAGAGGGCAGAAGTGGGTGTAGATGGCAGGAATACTATGATTTCATGTAGGAGACAAGAACGTACAAGTCATGTTTGGGAACAAGAAGTAGTCCCTTGTGGCTAGGATTGAGGGGGTCACAGAAAATGAGGCTCCAGAGAAAAGATGGAATCAGACACACAGCCTCCTTTTAGCTGGCCCAAGGCTGCAGGCCTGTCTTGTTGGATATTTAAAGAGCCGCCTTTAAATATCTCCTTCCAGTACCCTTTTCACAAGGTATTGGAGAGTGGGAAGAGCATGTTCCCTGTTTTCTTGACCAAAGTATTTAACTCTCTTGCATTAGAAAGCAGGAAAGCTAAAAGGTAAAGGAATACTATTCATAATTTGCTCAAGGTCTTACTGTTAACCAGATAGTAAACTATCCCTGAAGTCCATGGAGATGAGTATCAGCCCTGACCCTTCAGCATTTACTGTTAATACAGGTTTAGTTTGAAAAGTCTGCATGTAACATATTTTTTAGATCTCCAAGTTTGTTTCACAGAACTTCAAGTGTGAGCCAATAAATTGCCATCTTTACATGTCACCACTGTGAGGTTAGATACAAGACAACCAAATGTAAATTTATATCAGGCAAACTAATGTTGGAAAAAAATTAAACAGCAAATTCCAAAAACTAACCTTTAGTTTTGAGAAAGGAAAAGGTCAACAGGCCTGTCAAGGGTTCTACGCAAGCCCTTAGGTCATTTTGAATCTCCAGGATCCTAATCTTATCATTCACAAGAAAAGGTCATCTTGAAGTCAGTGCTATTCCAGCTCCTTCCCTTGTGAAAATCTAGGGGGAGAAAAATGATCACAGCTGCAAGGCTTCCCAGCTTGAAGGAGATGTTAAAAACAAGATAACAGGTCCAAAATGGAATCACTTATGTTAAATCCCCTGTTACCAAACCAAGATTTAATTATAGCTTTGATTTTCCCAGAAACAGAATCCTACCCCAGTCCATCAGGAGTTCTCTGAGTAGCTCCAGTGAGTCATCTCCTGATAAACCCCTGCCTCCCCTCGCGGAAAATGACCAATCTGCTTTAAAAAATATATATATTTTTTTATTTATTTGTGCATACAAGAACTGGGGTACAGGCCAAAGGTATGGGGAGGTTATAGGATTCGCCAGAGACAAAACGGGGAGCTGAACAGGCAGATCCACTGAAATACACTGCTGAGGGAAGCCATGGGAGAGACAGGAAAGGTCTGCTATGCCAAGAGGGCCTCCCTGGTGGCACAAGGGGTTAAGTCTCAGCACTATCAAGCTATTGCCAGCCACTGCAGCATGAGTTCAATCTGCTTTTTTGCTGGTATTCTTCCTTGCTCCTGATCCCTCTTTTCTTTTTGTATAGCTCCTCAGAGCACCTTTCTGCAGTCAAATGCTCTACCACTGAGCTATACACCCCACTCAGAGCACCTTTCTGTTTGCTAGATGGGATGCTGCCCAATTCATGAATCATTAAGTCAAAAAGATCTCTTAAATTAAAATTAGTCAGTTGAATTCTGGCTTTTAAAAGAAACCAACATAGTCATTCCCCATACTCCTTCCCACCACAGTAAGAAGCAGGAGAGACCTAGTGCTAGGTGAGACAGTCCAAGGAAATGTTCCCTGGCCTCTGAAAGTAAACAGTCTAAAGCAAAATAATTCTTTTTACATTTTTTTATTTTAAATTAAACTCAAAATAATATCATTCAGGCCTCCCTGGTGGCACAGGGGGTTAAGACGCAACCTATGAAGCAGTCTGCAGCCTCTGCAGCACGAGTTCAATCCCCGGCCAGCCAAGAAGCTACTCATATAGCATGGCAGACCTCTCCTGTCTGGCCGCTGCTCCCCTCAGCAGTGTATTTCAGTAGATCTGCCTGTTCTGTTTCCCACTCTGTCTCTGGTGAATCTGCTCACCACCACACACCTCTGGCCTATACCCCAGTTCCTGTATGCATAAATAAATAAATCTTTAAAATATTAATAATAATATCATTCAGGAAGTCTGAAAAACAGAGAAGTACAATAGCACCCATAACTAAGGTGACTCTATAACCCAAGTTGCTCAGGACAGTCCTGGGCTACAGCTGCTGTCATGTTATTATTAATAGTGCACACACATGCATACACACACACACACACTCTTCCAGAGTCATGGCTTAAATGATAATGTATTTCTGGTCACACTATCCATAACCTACTGCTATAAACAAACATTATCACAAATTTTATGTACTTCTTTGCTGTATTTTTCTCACTGGCATATTTTTTATTGCTAAAAAGTATGTATGTATGTGTACAAATTATTTTCATAAGTGTTAGCTTCTTTTCTTCAGTTTCATTACAACAAAGTTATCATTATCTATTTCTAAATACCAGATCCTTACAGTTCACTGAGTGCATACTACCACTCCTCTATTGCTGAGTATTCAAGATAGTTTTAAAGGAAATTAATGTGTGGGGTACATAGATGACCAGTGTATAAAACTCAAGAGAAATTCTAACTTAAATGAAGGAGAGTAAAAAAATAAGTAGTAGGAGGAAACTTTTTAAATTCCATTTCTTGACTAAGGTAGTCCTTTTAGCTCGACTGACTCCTTCAGTCTTAGCTTTAACAATTATTTATTGCACACCCACTATTTTCGGACAGCATGGAAGGAGCTGTGCACAGATACACACCCTATTGGCACTATTTTCGGATGCACCCTAAATCTTAGCACCATCTTTGCTGGCGAACCCTGGTTCTGGACACAACATCTCCCAGCTGGACTGTGATAGCCTCCCAAATAACTTTCTATTCTTGCCCCATATAATCCATTCTCCAAACACTCAGAGTAATCTTTTCATTGATAAATTCAGATTAAACTCTGCCTCTGGATCAAATCCTCGCATAGTTTCCCACTGCAATAAGAATCAACTCCAAATCCCTTACCATGATTTATAAGCCCTAAGTAGTCTGACGCTGGCCTACCTTCCTGATCATCACCTTCCACTCTCCTCATCATTAGCTCTGCCACCCTGGTCTCCTCTCTCTCATACACATTAACTTCTTTCCAGCCCAGGACCTCTGCATACTATTTCCTTTTTCTGAAAAGGTTTTCCCTGAATCTTTTCTGGATATATCCTCAGCTCAACCGTCACCAAAGTCGTCTTTGTTGCAGTATTTCAACAAGCTCCCCCCACAAAGTCACTCTCTCTCCAACTATACTATTTTCTTTGCAGAACTTAAACACAATCTGGCTCTACATCATTTGTTTGTTTCTATGTATTTTTCTCTGTGAGATCCAAGAGAGCAGAGACAATGACCAGTGCCTGGCATATAATTGCAGATGGGCAAAAATAACCATGGAATTAACTGAACAGGAGAGTCACTATGAGAACAGATGCTTATTTAAACCTCAAAGAGTTACAAATCTTTGTTATTTTGTAAAATAATTAATTAGTCCTATTATGTGAAAATAATAAAACATTCACCCAAGTATACATTATCAATAAGCAATATCACCTGGATTAAAGGAATTAAGTTTTTGCCTTGTAAGACTGCCCAAATATAAAGAAAACACTTCCTGGAGCACGAAATTTACAGAAGTTCCTAAATGGCACTTAGATTCATGACCAGGTTTCTAATGTTCCACAGCAAAATGGGGAAAAGAAAAATATGCATTAGCTTGTTAAAAAGCTAAAATTCTTTGCATTTACAGGACTCTCTCCTTTATTCTTAGATTTTAGAATATTCCCTTCTTTCAAAAAATAACAGGGATTGTATCTGATAGGTTTGGGGGGAGACTTTAATGTCTTTTCCATACAAAGCAAAAAGTTAACAATCTTGAGCTGAGACCCAACTTTTTTTTTTTAAGATTTATTTTATTTATTTAAGCATACAAGAGCTGGTGTATATGCCAGAGGTGTTGGGTGTGACAGGGTTCACCAGAGACAGAGGGGGGAGTAGAACAGGCAGATCTACTGAAATACACTGCTGAGGGGGGCGGCGGGCGAGACAGGAGAGGTCTGCTGTGCCACCTGGGTTAGCTACCTGGCCGGGGATCAAACTTGTGCTGCAGTGGCTGCTGACAGCTTCATAGTGCTGAGACTTAACCCCTTGCGCCATCAGGGAGGACCCTGAGACCCAAATTTCCTCTTCAAATTTTAGCGCTCCAAGAATTCAACAGATCTGGATATCACTCCTCTCTGCATTCCCCGCCCCCTTCTCAAGTGTGGGTCTTGAAAGTCTTACCAGGTGCACAGTGTGCTAACTCTAATCTAGCAATACTCACTGCCTGTGGTGCTCAAGAAAGACCGGAAGGGCTTGGTGGGTCCATGGAATAGGGCAAAATTACTGATGTCTGCCATGGTGGGGAGGAGGTAGTAAGTGGATGGGGGTGAAAAGGGTGAGATCTGACACAAATAACCCTGGCTGGAAGACCTGTCAGAGCCCAATATTAAAATCAGTAAAGTTAACTGAAAAATGTGTTTTGATCAACCCCATAATACTGTCGAACACAGAGAAGCAGGGGCCACTGAAGTCAAGAGGGTAGCCAGTGGAAGCAGCCTACCTACCTACCTATCTCCTGGCACAGCATCCTTTTCCTGCCTAGACAAAACCTTGGCAACCTCTGCGTGCTAGACCCACGACTTCACCATCTGAAGTAGACCAGGAAAGCCACCTGGCCGACACAGTTTGACCAGGAAAGGGCTCAATGGTAAACAGTCACAAAACTCAGCAAATTAAACAAAGCCAGTGGGAGTCTTTTTCAAAGAAAGCTATTCTTGTAATCTCATCTGTGAGTTAAAGTCCAAAGATTAACAAAATGCCAAGAAGGAAAACAAATGCAAAACAAGACTAGCCGCATGCCAGAGTCCGTTTGACATATCTGGTGCTCCGTGGAAGTCTAAACTGAAGTAAGGGTCAAGATTTAAGTACTGTTACCTTCATAAACTGGGAAAGCCGGCTGGGAGAACCAGATGCACACATAAGACAGGATTGATTCCATCAGTCACATTTGCCCTTCTGCTCACCAGAATGCAGGGTTACTGACCCCAAAGTCTAGAGCTCACACACCCTTCTGCTCTGCATCCAGCTTCTAGGAAGGGATGGATCCCTGAGAAAGACGAGCACTAGGTCCAGAGACACATGAGTGAGCAAGGATGCTTGCCAGAGCCATGTTCCAAACTGAAAAAGTTGAGACAGTCCAAAGGCCATTAGTAAGGGAATGAGTGAATAAAATGAGATGCATTTGTGGAATACACAGTAGTTGTTCAAAAGGAGAGGAAAACCTTGTAAATGCTACAGTGGGAAAATGCCCGTGATGCACAAAGTGGAAACAACAAATTACTGAACAATATGCAGTATGATTCCATTGTTTAAAGTGTATACATGTATACATATATATATACACACATGCATGTGCTTGGATATGAAGAGGAAAAGATTCCAGAAGGATGTACTATGGCAAAGTGAGTGCAGTTGGGGCAGGGAAGAGGGAATGTGTTTTGTTTTTTGTTTTTGTTTTTTTTTTTTTACTTCATACAATCATAGATAGCTAACTATTTTAAAATATATTACTTTTGTAATTGGAAAATATAAAGTATATAAATAGATATCACATATAAATGTATAAAATAAATAGGCGCCCACAGTTATCTTTATTCCTCTATACCAAATCAGGAAAAACCAATTACTAGGAGGGGAAACAAGATTTGGAAAAGTGACCACTTGACTCTCGAGCAGTTATTCACATTTCTCCCTCCTTTAGCTGACACATCAGGTTGTATTTTTATTCAGATCTCATCAGTCAAAAACACTTAGTTTCTAAAACAAGATTTGAATTAGCAGAAAAACAAAATAAAAACTGCAGAACAAATCCTGATGGATTAGATTTGAGCAAAGCCCAACCCAGAGAGACCCGACGAAAGCCTGGGGTGGTGTCAGGCACAACAGCTTTCTTGGTCAAAGGTCTCACTGCTAGATATTTTCATATTTCCACCCATATTGTCTACACCCATCTCTGAATATATTTTTTTGTTTCCAGATGGGTTTGACTCAGCTCCCAAATACATGTAAGGCAGCAAAGAGTTAAACTGAAGATGAGAAAACTACTAGCAGAAGAGTTGAGGCACAGAAATGATAAGAATGAGGAAAGAGCAAAAAATATTATTTTATATATAGACTCCAAACACTTAAAATAAATTTAATTCTCAACTGATGTACACTAGTGCTCAAGACCTGTACAGTAAAAACAAGGTTTACAACAGTTAGGAAAATAACAATCCAGAAAGATGTTATATAACCGCTTCTACTGATTCAGTGAATAAATTCAACCAGCTTCTCCATGCTCTCCAGAGATCACATTTTCATAAGCCTTTGTCATGATCATGTAAATAAATAAATCTTTTGATACACACCTACCTTGTTGACACAGGAATTAGATAATCTTCAATAACCATCTTGAAAGGCAGCATCAAAATGTTTAAAGTTCAAATTTGGAGCCATTCACATCTGGTTTCAAATTCTAATGATCTGACTCTGGCTGTGTGATCTTGGACAAGTTATTTAACCTCCCTGAGACTAGACTTCCTGGGGCAGGGGTGGGGGTGGGGAGGGACAGGGTGCATTATAAGAGAGAAAAACAAGATTTACTGTCCTCAAAGGAGGCATTGGGGCCCCTCCACACTTAGCTGTAAGATATATCTTTATGTTACTACAAACACTGCAGCAAAACTCACTGGACAAATATAGTCCTGGTACTATATTTACAATTGCTTGTAACTCAACCCAATCTGAATGAGATTTCATACCAACAGCTAGCTTTGTAAGGGCCTTTCTCATACCTTAGATGCTAAGGAAATCTGGCCTATTTGAAAATGATCAATGAATCTCTTTTTAGACTTCCTTTTTCCAAGTGAACTATTCCCAGAATAAAAAAAAATTTGAATAGTGTCTTTTCAAAATTTCTGATAAAATGAACAGAAAACACAGGTAATAAAAAAGCTACCATTTACAAGTGTCAACTGTGTTGGCCTCTGTGCTGATTATATATTATGTGCATGTCTCATTTAATTCTTTTTTTTTTTTTTAAAGATTTATTTTTATTTATTTATACAAGCACTGGGTACAGTCAGAGGCACGGGAGGGTGAGAGAATTCACCAGAGCCAGAACAGAGAGTAGAACAGGCAGAGTGTTCTCAGTAGAACACTGCTGAGGGGAGCAGTGGGCGGCAGGAGAGGTCTGCATGCCATGTGGGACCCTCGCCCAGCAGCCGGGGATTGAACTGGTGCTGCAGAGACTGTGGGCAGCTTCGCAACCCAGTGCTCAACCACTGCGCCACCAGGGAGGCCCTCTCATTTAATTCTTACAAACACCCATTTCACTAAATCTTACAGAGGTGAACTGACTTGCTCAGTCACCACCACAAGGTCACCAACGTGCTCAAGGGCACTCCTAGAATTCAACCCACCTGTACTCACTTTTCAGATCTTGGTTCCAATCTCACTAACCCTGGGAATTTGTGGTAACTTTCCAGAAAGCACAAATCCCTTGCCCCATTGCCTTCCACTGCAGTTCTGAGGAGTAATTTATTTGTGTAAATCTATTGAATTATTATTGTGTCTCTCCCACCAAACTATAAGCTCCCAGACAACCCAGCTCCTCCCGGTCTTGTTTATTTAGGACCTCTGACCTCTGTCACAGTACCAGTAAATGGGGTCTCCATACACATTTACACTGGTTGAGTGAATGAATTGGGAAAACAGTGCTGAGAAATCATCAGCCCCTTGGGCACTGCACTACAGAAGGACAGGAACCCAGGGTTTGCTACAAGTGGGCACCACAATGACAGCTGACCGTTCTGAGGAGCAAGGGAAGGCTAAAGCAAAGCTCTTCTTCAGAACTGGAAGATCTCAAGTATGACACCTCCTGGAGGTAACACACAGCAGCATTTCCACTTTGAAAGAGGGCAGAGAGGTATGGACTCCTCATTTACAGAATTAATACATTATTAGTAATAAACCACTTTCTGCTTCATTTTGGTTGACTCTCTCTCTCTCACACACACATATACACACACAGCTTATTTCTGGTTTATTTTTCTTATTTTAACTGTATTCTAGTCCTTTCCTCAAATATCTTTCTTAAAATACTTCAGCAGAATCACATGCGTTCACAAGCTTGTTCTTAACACTCAACTACGAAACTGAAAGCAACCGAAAATAAAGGAAATAGCGCACACACACACAAAAAAAATACCTATTAAACTTCAGTACTTCTTCACAAGTCACTGGCACAAGGAAACCCCATCGGGCTTCAGCACAGTATGTTTTAAACAAGTCATATTGCACCATCTCATACTGCAGCCATTCCTAATATGAAAGTAGACCAGTGGAAGCATTAAGTCCTTCATGAGATTAGCCTGCCCTTTGAAAATACTTCCAAAAACAAGCTATTTTATTCCAACGAATCAAAGGGCTAACTTTTTTATAAAGAAAATTGTATTTGCTACTCTCAAAAATTTCAAGTTCTTCAGTACTCAGGATTTGATATGCAGTCTGATGACAGACTCAATTTCATATTTTTTTTTTCATTTGTATGTCACAGTGAACAATAAACTGTAAGAGGAGAGAGAAGGTGAAGACAAGCAGGTGGTGAAATATTATTACATGAATGTTCAGGAAAAAAGAGAAAAAACATTGGTTTGGCAGAGCCCCAATCTCACACAAGGCCTGAACTACTTAATCTTTTAACATGTATTCTTTTCAGGTACATTATGCCACTGAATATTCTTTTTAGAGTCCCAGAGATAGAAGGGTGTCCTAGGTCAGCAGAACAATCAAGAAAAACTCAGTCAAATCATCTCTTAATAAAGGAAAGTGCATCGGGGCCTCCCTGGTGGCGCAAAAGGTTAAGCACCACACTATGAAGCAGACCCGCAGCCTCTGCAGCACGAGTTCAACACCCGGCCGGCCAGGGAGCAACCCACATGGCCTGGCAGACCTCTCCTGTCTCGCCCGCTGCTCCCCTCAGCAGTGTATTTCAGTCACTCTGCCTGTTCTGTTCCTGCTCTATCTGTGGTGAATCCTCTCACCCCCCTCATCTCTGGCCTGTACCCCAGCTCTTGTATGCATAAATAAATAAATCTTTAAAAAAAAAAAAATCAGAACCAAGCGGGAATGAGTTTATTTAAAAAAAAAATAAATAAAATAAAGGAAAGTGCATCAAGAAAGTAAAATAATACTTTGGGGAGAAAAGACTAGATGAATATAAGCTAGAGATCTGCTATGAAACACTGCACTTACAGTTAATAGCACCGGGTGATATATTTAAATATTTGCTAAAAGAAAAAAAAAAATATTTGCTAAAAGGGTAGATCTCATGCTCAGGATTTTTACCACAATAAAATAAAAAAACAATTTTAAATAATCAGGTATCTGCTAAGTGGTTTTCCAGTCCTTCAGGAAGGACAGAGAGAGAAGTGCAGGAACCATAAAATTGTGCAAATGCTGATGTTCTGTCATGTCTCTTCTTACAGACATACACACCACAATTAGCCCCTTCTTTTGTCAGCTAATTTCTACATTCTTACTAATTTCTTATATTCTAGTATGCTTCTTGCATTTTTTAAATGTAAATGCTAGGTCCCTTCCTAGCATGAGACATGCAGCACAGCATATAAAAGAAGAAAATGAGGTTCTGCTCCAAAGTCTGCTATACCTGGGTGTAGAGTCAGTCCAAGTCTGTCTCCTGAGCTGTAAAATGGCAAAGGGAGAGGAAGGAAACAATCTCAACCTGAAGTGCCCTGTAAGAAATGAATGAAAAGTTTTAAGAATTATGTGTGGCCTACACTTCGAATGAAGTAAATCAATAGCCAGACTCACACAGGACTATAGGCATCCTGAGTTTTCTCAGAATATCATTGTCATTCATCACAATGTCATTCATCACAATGGTCCTAAATCTCCAGTAACTCCCCCTGGCAACTATGTAACAAAGCTGACAGTGACCAAAGCTGAGTCACTTGCTGCAGACAGGAGTTCCTCTTCCCCTTTCTGGGCACAGCTCTGGGAGGCCACCCCATGTGCAGGGAGCACAACTGGCCCCACAGTCACCCTGCAAGGGGCTGATTCTTCCCAGTCTCATTCTGAGAAGGAGCAGGAACAAGCACCACCCAGGCGCCGGCTGTAAGCAGAGGCAGAGAGCAAAAGAACCTCCATGTGCCCAAGGGAAGGGCAAAGCAAAGTGCTCTCCGGAGTCTCCCCTAAACCCCACAGAACTAGCAAGACCCCAGCCAGGTCAGATAGGTACCATGTCTGTTGTATCAACAGTTTTTACAGGTTTCCTGGCTCAGTATCCGTCACTTTGTAGGCCCTCAATGAAGTTCAGTAGATGATGGATGGACAGAGGGACAAATGAATGCTATCCTTTCACTTCGCTTTGAGGTGGAGAGAGTATGAAGATCTCTGTTTCTCATATAAGGAGGCTGATGACTTACCCAAGGGAAAAAACAGGTTAGGGCCTTTTCATCATATAACAGTAACAACTTGCTATAGTCCCTTTGCACAATTTCACTTATCAGATAATATAGCAGAGAAGAGACCTTGAAAGACTCACATTCTGTGACCTAAATTTTTAGATGTCAAAAGTAGAAGTAAAAAGAGGGCAGGAGGATAAAAAGAGTCAGGAACATCATGTTCTTAGGGGAAAGAAGGCCTGGTCCCTATTCAGGACAGTTCCCTGGGAGATGCTGGCATCCCAGAGCCTGTAAGCATAATCTGGGCAGAAATAGGGGAAGAGGGATTTACCAAAAGGCAGAGGGAGGACCCACATCGAAGAGGCAGCTGATCCAGAAAGTCCAGATTCCTAATTCTGCCTAAAGCGCCCCTTCCTCAGGATCTTTCTCTTCAAAAGCCCTGAAGCTTCTGTGGCTTGTCTGTTCAAGAATCAGTCCTACAGGCTCAGAGGCCTGAAAGGCTTCAGGCTGAAAGGCTTCTGAATGACAAGAGGAAGGGGCCCAGGGTTCACCCCTATCTGGGCCGGGCTATCAGTTTGCAGAATTGCCAGGGTCCTATCATTGAGCTGAGGTTACTGCTCTACTCACTATCGGAACCCAGAAGGAGCAGGCAACTGTGAGTCTCTAAACACGAGAGACAGATACAGATGCCAATGTTCTCTCTCTAGAGACAGTGAGTCCTGGTGATATCAGTTGGTGGCCCCAAATTCAAACTCATCTGTAGGTAGCAGGGAAAACTAGATAGTGAATGGGGAGTGGTCATCTTGGTGAAACATCAGCCCATTTGGGGTGATGGAGCAGGGAAAACAAGGCAAGTAGGAAGATTTTGGAGCCAGAGTTCAGAATCCCCACTTAAAGAAAATGATCAGTGCTCCCTACTCTGTTCATTATCATCCTATCTGCTGAACCCTCTAGGGCACTAAATGGGTGCTCTGCTGTATCAGTTTCCAAGACCACCACCATCTGTTCAGCTCCATGCTCCTAACCGCCTTACTTCCTGCCCCCCACCTCCAAGTGCTCCCACCCCTCAGATAAGAGTCCTCCTCTTCCTTTCCCTGAGAGTGGGCCTGCAGTCCCCAGATGCCTCACCACCTCTCTCTGCCTGCCTCTGCCTTACCCATCCATTAGCACAAATTACCAACAGTAAACATTTGCACAAGCCTGAGGATGGCCAGGAACTACCCCAAGTACTTTACACACATTAGCTCATTTACTCTGTACAACAGGCCTTTGAGGGGGCATTATTACCTATCCCCACTTTACAGATTAGAAAACTGAAGCACCAAGAGATTAAGAGACTCCTCAAGCTAATAATGGCAGTCAAGATTCAGCAGCACAGGCAGCTTCAGAGGCCCTGCTCCCGACATACCACATTCTCCCCAAACCTTCCTGACTCCCTTGTGGTCAGCTCCTTGCACACCTCAATACCACTTTCCATATCCATGTATTGTAAAGACTGAGTAGGTTCTTGTCTTCTCTCGCCTCTTAGATCAGAAAGTCTGTAAGAGCAAAGTTTTGAGGTTGGGCCTCCCTGGTGGCACACGGGGTTAAGCACAGCACTATGAAGCAATCCTTAGCCTCTGCAGCATGAGTTCAATCCCCGGCCAGGGAGGTGACCCACATGGTGCAGCAGACCTCTCCTGTTGCCCCCACTGCTCCCTTCAGCAGTGTATTTTGGTCAGTCCTGCTGTTCTGTTCCCCACTCTGTCTCTGGTGAATCTGCTCACCCCCTGCACCTCTGGCCTGTACCCCAGCTCTTATATGCATAAATAATCTTTTTTTAAAAAAAAAGTTTTGAGGTTATTCCTACATCACCTTTGTATTATTTTCCTATGGATAGTGTAACAAATTGTCATCAAATTAGAGGCTTAAAACAGCAGAGATTTATTATTTTACAGTCTGTAGGTCAAAAATCCAATGCAGATCTCTCTAGGCTAAAATCAAAGCCTTGGCAGGGCTGTGTTCCGTCTACAGGTTCTAGGGGACAATCTGTTTCCTTGCCTTTTCCAGCTTCTAAAGGCTGCCTGCATTCCTTGGCTCATGGCCCCTTTCTCCATCTTCAAAGTCAGCAACCTGTCATCTCCCTGACCTTTCTTCTATGGTCACACCTCTGACCACAGCCAGGAAAGGTTCTCCACATTCAAGGACCCTGAATAATCCCCACATCACAAGGTCTTGAACTTAATCATATCTGCAAAGTCCCTTTTGCCAAGCAGGGAAACATACTCACAGGTTCCTGGGATTAGGACATGGACATCTTTGGGGGCCATTATTCTACCTGCCACAATCTTTGCAGATAAACCTTGAAAACAAGGTCCTCTGACAAGAACAAAATTGAATCCCCATCATACTTCAGCTGCACCAGGCCCTGAACGCATGAATATATGGCCCTTCCATAGGCCTCTGACTGTCATGTACATTCTGTGTCCCCAAATTAACCCAGACTCCCCTGGCAATACTCCCAAACAGTGATAGTGATAGTACATGGTAAAAAAAAAAAAAAAAAAATATAGTGCTTGATAATCTAGGGATCAAACACAATGCTAATGAATCTATTAACCCTCACCTCAACTACTACTTAAGTTTCTATTTCTTATTTTCTATTTTATTTTTATTAATTTTTAATATTTGCTTCAAAATATAAAAATATAAGAGTATAGAATAAAAACTTCCTCTTTCCTGTCTCCGATAAATGGTAGCATCGCATACATTCCTTCCAATGCTTCATCCTTAACAATGTACACTGCCCAATACCCAGAGATTAAATGACCACCCAAAACCACATAGTGTGGTCCAGACTCAAATGCAGGGCTCTTGAATGAGAAGCTGTTCTCTCCTCTCCCATATCCTGCCTCTCAACAAAAGGAAAACATCCATGTACATTAAAATCTTAAAGGAAATCTCTGATGTCATTTCTAAATAAATAACTTCAAAAGAATGTGATTAATAACTTTTCCACTCAAGAACAGGATTTAACTGGGCACACAGTGATCAACTAAATAAGACTCACCCTCAAATGCCGATGCCAATGTTCCCATCAACTGTCAGAATTTCATGTTCCTACAGTGTGCCTATATAAACCTGAAAAATTAATTGAAAAGTAAGGGATACGAATGCCCCTCTATCCTAAGGCTTTTAAGTGGAACATGAAGAGGTGTGCTTTTCAATTCAGAACGAGGAAGTCAGCTATTTCCAAATCATGGGAGACCCTTCTCAAAGTATATCTCCTAGTCCTCCCATACCACCCATCCCTGCCTACTGCAGGAACACATGCTCCCTCAGTGGACCAATGATAGAAAATCTTTGAAAACCACTGTTCTGAGGACAGTATCTGTATTTGCACAATCCCTATAAACCCCTTGGTTCTCCAATCAACCCCTTGTCTGAACTCATCGGCACATTCATGGTGTCCGTTCACCCTGGTCAGTACTGAAACTCCCACCCAGGGCATTTTGTGCAGCCTGGTCCCTCTGACATCCCCCCATCTCACCATCAACCTGACTCAACCCACCTGCAAGTCTTGGTTCAAATGCTACCTCTCCGGGGGGCCTTTCTGTAATACTCGATCCTTTTATTTTCTCCTAGAATTTACCAAGTCTATATTATTTTATCTACTAATCTATTTTCCTGTGTATTGTCTGTCCTCTGAGAAGTGCCCTGAGGGCAGGGACCTTGTCCAAATCATTTATTTGAATAGTGCTTTATAACTCTAGCACTTAGCACTGCCTGGCATATAGTAAACGCCCAATAAAAATTGGGTCAATTAAATTGGATTGGATAAGTCCTAGTTAATTTTCTCCATTTCTGCATCACCATCAATCAAGTTTCTCAGCAGTCCAACCACGTGGGATGGAAGGATGGGCCTAAGAACAGGAGGCCCTGTTTCTCCTGCCAGCCTATCTCCTCCAGCTATGGCTAATCATTTATTCACCTCGTGGGGACAGAAAGCACTGAGTGAGCCAGCCTCAGTCCAGAGTAGAATGCCTTCAAGCCCAAGACTGGTCTGAACAGCACCAGATGCTGGTGCTCTATTGTTTTCTATCTTTCCTCCTGACCTAGCTCCAGTGAACAATGGGGAATCTGAATGGGAAATAATGTTAAAGTTATGCCACTAATAAGCAAAAGTAACAACCAAAGTGAAAAATACCAATCATGTGCCAGGCATTGAGCTAAACTCTAACTTGAATTAATTCATCCTCAAGACAGCCCCACCAAGAATTATTATTACTCCAATATTGCATATAAGGAAACAGTGCCCAAGGTTATGAAGCTAGTAAGAGAAGGACCCAGAATCTGCATCCAGGTAGAAGGACTCATGAAAGGCCTCACCCTTCTTACCACACATTAGCCCAACCTCGAACACGGCATCCCAGCTACGTCCTTAGATATAAATCTTTTAAGAACAGTAATGAGTAGAGAAGGTGACCTAATCTATTGAATTACTGATGTCACACATGAAGGTGGAAACACCCAAACATTTGGAAATGACTTCCCATTTTCAGAAAAAAATACTGAGAGAAGGGCAGTACATTCCAATGACAGACCTCCTCAGGGTCAGAGCTATAAAGGATCTCCTTAGAATAACTAAAGTACAATGATAATTCCACTCAATAAGTAATCACTGAGCGCCTATTGTATGATAGTTCTAGGGATGGTCCTAGTAAAACATACTTCCTTAATACTTAAGTAATAGTCCCTGAGTGCTAAGACCTAGAAATGACCAAATATGAAACAATTATGAAACAGATATGAAACAATTCACTTGTAATGCAAGGCTCACTGAAGATGTGAAAAGAAACAGCACTGGTAACAGGGCTACAAGAAAGAGAATGGAATTAATGAATGCACCAGCCAACAGAAAAGATCATAGACTGAAGATGGGCAGCGGGGAGGTGAATGAAAAGTATACTCAGAAATAAGGAGAGCACAGAGAATTCTTTGGGCAATGAAAGTGAGAGAGTCCTGTAACAAGGCTATACCAGGGCTATAGCCTCAAAAGGGCAGTGCCCAACAGAGGACAGATCACTGTTTCTGGGTTCTCACCCATGTACACAATTGCAAGTACACTCGGGTTCAGGGAACAACCAACTGGGTTTATTTAACAAACGGGGAAAAGAGCTTCTAAGGCCACAAGTGACCAGCTATCTCACCCCAAATAGTGTCCAGAAGTCCCAAACAAAAGGTCGCTCGTTCAAGATGGTGCCGTCCTGTCAACAAGGGCCCGGAGCTCGTGGCACACTGGCAAGCAGCAGGCTAGGATCCAACTCACTGCAGCTGGAGGTGCTTGCAGGTGGGGCCACTGAGATGATACCGCAGCAGCCCACGACAACAATCTGAAGACTGGTCTGAACAGCACCAGATGCTGGACTAGACAGTAACAGAGGCAACAGCACCTAGAGGTGATGCCAGGTGATCAGGAGCACTTAATAGCTCTCAGAGGTGAGCCAGACACAGAGTGCCAGTCACTCATCAACAGTGATGGGTAGCACTGGCCAGTAGTGCTGGTCACTACCAGTCACCAGTAGCAGTGTCAAAATACCAGATTTACAGCTCTTTGTGAGTTGCTGCCTACACCAAGAATAAACAGCTCTTTGAGACACCAGATCCAGGGATCCTTTCCAGTGATGTCAGAAGCAGGGCTGGAGGGTGGCCCCCAAAGCCCTTTGGCTTCTCTGTGAAGTTTTTTGGCTTCTCTTTTTTCTTGGGAGGTTGGCTGTTGATTCTTCTTCTTTAGAGGTCAGAAACAGAGTCTTTTCTCTTTCTTCATAGGCCAGGAACAGAATGAGAAAGAGAGAGTCCCAAGCTGGCTCCAGCCCTGCCTTATATCCTCTTTCAGGATGTACAAGAATGATTGGACCATTCAGCACCAATCAGCTCATTGCTCACCCAGGCACCAAATATAGAAGGGAGGGGCTTCTCTGGTGGCCTAAGTCTCAGTGCTATCACCACTGTGGCCTGAATTTGATCCCCAGTCAGGGAGCTAACCCACATATGCCCCAGCAGACCTCCTGTCTTGCCCACTGCTCCCCTCAGCAGTGTATTTCAGTAGATCGGCCTGTTCTGCTCCCTATTCCATCTCTGGTAAATCCTCTTACCCCCCACATCTCTGGCCGACACCCCAGTTATTCTACATATAACTAAATAAATCTTTAAATAAATAAAAGGGAATTTGGTGCCCACACAGAACCAGCCTGCCCTGACCTCAGGGCAGGCTCATGGGATGGTAGGCTCTGAAGAGACACAGCCAGAGCTGGCCTCAATGAGGCCACAGGCACTCTGCACCCAGTAGTCCTTCAGTGGGGTCAGTATAACAACCTAAAGAGCGGGGAGCCTGCAGTAGCACTGCAGAGTGGACTCCCACTGAAGCCCCACTGCAACTTCACAGATCTCTCTACTGCCTGCAGCTGGAGGAGGTCACAGTGTTGGAGCTGGCCCAGTGGGGCCCCATGCTTCTCCCTGCAGCCCTCATCCAGGGGCTGGATGCCCTGGAGCAGCATGGTAGAGGACCCATCGCTGCCGCCATCACTGCAGGCCTCTGTCTGCGGCCTGTGCCCCAGTGGGGACACTGGTGGTGAGCGGTAAAATGCCCCTCATCTGCTGCTGCTTGCACTGTCCACAAGCAGTGCTCTAAGGCCGGACACCGGAGCCCTGAGGGGGTGTCTCTGGTCTTCAAATTTGGCTAGTGCAGGCCTCTCCGTAGCTGTCAGCAGCTCTCTAGTTTTAAAAGTATTCGGGACCTATAGTGCTGGACCTATCTCATGTTTGTCAAAACATACACAGTACCAAACACCAAGAGTAATGTATGGATTGGGGTGAGGATGATGTTTCCGTGTAAGTTCACTGACTGTGAAGAATGTGGCCCTCTGGTGCTGATATTAACAGTGGGGCAGATGGGTGGGCAGGATTTGTCGGATCTCTCTGTACTTGTACTCAATTTTGCTGTAAGTCTGAAACTGCTCTAAAAAAATCAAGTCTAGGGCCTCCCCGGTGGCGCAGTGGTTGAGCGCTGGGTTGCAAAGCTGCCCGCAGCCTCTGCAGCACTGGTTCGATCCCTGGCCGCCGGGTATGTGAGGGTCCCACATGGCGCACAGACCTCTCCTGCCGCCCGCTGCTCCCCTCAGCAGTGTACTTCGTCACTCTGCCTGTTCTACTCTCCGCTCTGGCTCTGGTGAATTCTCTCACCCTCCCATGTCTCTGACTGTACCCAGTGCTTGTATAAATAAATAAATAAATCTTTAAAAAAAAAAAAATCAAGTCTAACTTAACAAGGAAAAAAGAGATGAACTTGGATGAGAGCGTGATGGAGAAAGGGAGTCAAGGATGACTCACAGGTCTGCTGACTGAAGTTGATGAGGGTGACCAGCAGAATGAGAAGGCTGGACAGGGGGCCTTTTTTCAGAGGTGAGAGAGTAAGGTGAGTTCAGTTGGGAACAGGCGAGGATGAGATAGGACATGGATGCAGAACAGCCTTTAAGGTTCTGTAGAACAATTTGGGGCTAAGAAAAGGGTACTGGTGTACAAATTAGGAACAAAAGTCAGCATTAAATGGTCCTCTCTTAAACTGAGTGCTAAATTCTCTTTCAAAAGGGAAAAGCAGGCCTCCCCAGTGGCGCAGCGGTTGAGCGCTGGGTTGCGAAGCTGCCCGCAGCCTCTGCAGCGCCGGTTCGATCCCCGGCTGCTCCCCGGCCACTGGAGGAGGGTCCCACATGGCGCGCAGACCTCTCCTGCCGCCCGCTGCTCCCCTCAGCAGTGTCCTTCGGTCCTTCTGCCTGCTCTGCTCCCCGCTCTGGCTCTGGTGAATTCTCTCACCCTCCCGCGCTTCTGACTGTGCCCAGTGCTTGTATAATTAAATAAATGAATGGATAAATAAATAAATAAATCTTTTAAAAAAAAAAAAAGGGAAAAGCATTGCAACACATTGGAAATAACACCCTTCCCACAAAGCCTGTCACCTCTGTTACAAAAAAACTGCTACTGGGGAGGCGATTTCAGTTTCTTACACGTCAGAATTGCAAGCTACTGGTCAAGTTCAAATCCGCCCAAAGCAAAGTGAGTCCAGATATAAAGAAATGGAAAGTAGTCTGAGGGACAAGCAAGAAGGGAGATTTTACTTTTGAGCAAGGAATACCTTCCCCCAACCCCGCTTAGGAGTAGGAGGGGCACAGTGAACGGGAAAGGGCCTGCAGTTGTGCAATGCCAAACAGCCTGGCTGTGAATCGCTAATCAGCCCTTTGCCAGGGAAAATTATTTAACCTTCTCATGACTCAGTTCCCACTACTGCTGAAAGGAGGTAACTGTCCACTTTATGGATCTACAGGAAAGATCAAATGAACAAATATAAAAGCAGGTGCCTGACACTCACTGTGTCAATTACTGTCCATGTCTGAGGGATAAGATGTGAAGGTCTCTTCGTGACCAGAGTACTTGTCCCTTTAAAAAAATTTTCTCTTCAATGAAGCCTCCGGGGGATTAAGTCTCAGTACTATGAAGCTATCAGCAGCCACTGCAGCATGAGTTCAATCCCCGGCCAGGGAGGTGACCCACATGGCGCAGCAGACCTCTCCTGTCTCCCCGCTGCTCCCCTCAGCAGTGTATTTCATTAGAACCACCTGTTCTTCTCCCCACTCTGTCTCTGGTGAATCCTCTTACCCCACCCCCCACACCTCTGGCCTACACCCCAGTTCTTGTATGCATAAATAAATAAACCTTTTACAAAAATTTCTCTTCAAGTATCTGTCTTGGCAGATGGGATAATAATATTTGCAAGAGCAGAATATTTTAAATCTATATGCTCTGAAACCCAGCCCATGCATATGAACACACACCTTGGCCATTCCCTGTGGCAAATTATTTACCTATGGATATCCAATGCCTGGCCTTGATCCAAAAAGGCAAAGATAAGACACATATAAAGTCCTTTAAAAAAAAGTGGGTAAAATGCCAAAGCTATTATTTTTTAAACCCAATTTGTCAAAAGTACTGACTGTAATTCAAGGGCATTTGACACGTGTCTGTCTCCAGACTTGGGTTGGCAAAGCTTTCAAAAGAGAGGTCATAGTTTTTCAAGGTTTCCCGACCATCAGGGTAATGAGTGAACTAGAAAAAGCCAGCATCCAGTCTGTGCCTCCTTATAAATCATTAAATTGATTTCCTGGCATAGTAATTCTCCCGTGCATTTGGGAAGAAGAAGCCCTGATTCTGAGGGTCTGATCACCCATAGTCAAGCTGATACAAAAGGTTCCAGTCTCCTCCAAGACACCAGAAGCCATGGCTATGGTAACACTGCCCTCAAGTCTCGCCCAGCAGTGACCTGGTGTGCTACAGATACAGTTGTCTTCTCCCTAGTCACTATACAATAGGAACTGCTATATCATTAAACAAGGGGAAAACAATTGCCTTGTAACAGAAACCTTTTTTGTGTGCTTGTATTTGTAACTTCCAAGGAGAGTGTGTTTCTTATACACAAAGCCCCTTGTTCAGCCTTGTACCCATACTCATAAAGGGCAAAGGCTCTGGCACTCCTGGGACAGCATGGAGGAAGGTGGAGGGGGGGCAGTGCCAAGAGGCAGAAAGAGGAACCCAGGAGAGGGGAGAAAGTAAGGAGCCCCAAAGGTGGGCTTCTCCATGACCTAGTAAAGTCCACCACACTGCAAAGCACATGGAGGGCGACTTTCTCCATTATAAAGGAATTTCTCGATACAGCAGGAATTAGAGCAAGGTAAAAGAGAAAGACCAAGTGAATTAGGGAAGAGGCAGAAAACCCACACCCAGGGGGAATCAGCAGAAAACCTGGGCAGAGCTTTGGATTTCCCTGGGGCGGGGGCTTGTGGGTTCTCACCAAGCTTAATTAGCCCTCGAAGGAACAGCAGAAGCACAGATACCTGGGTTAAAAGAGAATGTGTCTTTCTTCCCCAAAACATGGTCTGGATTTGCCGTTTGGGTGAATTTACTATTTAACATCTAATCACCAGAGAAATGTATTGAAAACCAGGAAACGCATATTCACCACCAATTTGCCTGTGCTTTGAGGGTCTTACATAGCACCCAAGTTCAGTCAGTGAAAGGGTGTAAATTAAAGATGAGACAAGCAAGTGGTAGCTGGCAACGTGGGGATGCCTCCCCAGACACACCCACTTCTTTTCTTTTCTTTTCTTTTGGTGGCAAGGGGTGTTCTAAATGAATCCAAATTAGCTAATACAAAAGCACATTTCAAGGTTGAGAAGGTAACAGTTGAGAAGGCAAAAACCTATTTTTTACAAGGTACCCAAGCCCCACTTGCATACAAATAAATTGTGTAGAAAAAGTTTATTTGCTGGTCAATGAATTTTAACTGGTCCCCAGAAAGTCAAGGTCATGCAGTGTGACACCCCTCTAACCCAAAGTGGGATTGAGTAAATCAGGGGAGCAACATATTTCAGTTTATGTTCCTAAAAGATGACTCTGGTGTTGCCTTTGGGAAATTCAATTGGAGAAGAGAGAAATGGAATGAGAGAGGCTGGATCAGAAGCTAAAATGACGTCAGCCAGAGACCTAGTGGGAAGGCAGTAGACAAACTGCGACAAGAGCCAACACCTTGACTCAATGTGGGATGAAGATGAGCAATGACTCCCAGGTTTCTGGCCTGGACAATGAGTGCAATAAGAATTTATTCTGATGGCAAAGCTAGAGCAGGAAGCAGAGGGATGACCTAGAAGCTAAAGAAGTCCAAATCTAAGTCCACACCCACACAGATCACCTCCATGGCCCTTTAGCTTATTTTGCATTCACAATGTGGTGCTCATTTTCTTAAAGAAGGCCCCCAAACTATCTAGGTGTTAGGCCCTGCAAAATTGGGCAGGGGATGATCAACAATATTTGGCAAATAAAGATGTCTATGACACATCCAAGGAGCCACAGCCAAATTCCATGTTACATGTACAAGCTTGGTACTCACTAGACAAAGCTGAACATCTGCATCAAGGAATCAGTGGTTTAAAGTCACAGAAATGGTGTTGCCTCAAGATCCCCGTCTTCCTTGTGTTCACTTCTTCACAGGGACGCCTGATCCTGAAAGATCTGTTTTTAAGCCTTTCATATTCGTGCCAAATATTTCACAACTATTGGATACCAATTCACCAATATTTGAACTTGATGAGCCAGTTAAAAAGAAGCCACATTGTAACAATAAGCCTGACAGAAGACACCCACCCTACCAAGTACATCAACAGGTATTTGAAGTAACAGATAATAATGAGGAAAAAGCCAAAACAATGTTGGACAACATGAAGAAACTGGAAAAAGAACTATTTGAAGAGATGGAATCAATCCTTCACAACGAGCATGTTGATGTGGTTAAAATTGTTAATCTCTTTCCTCAGTCTGTAAAAGATGAAATTAGAATTTATAAGTCTAATGTTAGTTCTTAATGATCATATATAAGTGGCCAGCAATTTCCCCAAAGTCAGAATCTATCACTTTAGTAAATAACATATACCTAGTTTGAACAGATCTGATTATTCTTTAATGGCATTCAACTGATATCTTCAATACTACTCCTACTGCTTGTTGAAATATTGAGAAAGAAAATGACATTGTAATGGACACATACATAATGGAATAGCCAGAGTTTCTACAGGTAACAACAGGGTTTGTTTCTTTAGCCATAATACCTGTTTTTGAAAATTTTAATAATTATTCATTCATAAAGTTTAATGAATTCAATTCATAAAGTATGAAACATCAATAAATAAATAAATAAAGTCACAGAAATGAAAAAATATTTATGGAAATTTTTCAAATAATAGTCAGAAAAAGAAGTAAAACCAACTTGTACGGTGTTGGGCACTGCATATGGATCACCCAGGAATAAAAACAGACCCCTTCCCCCAGGTCTCAACCCAGAACTACTGAATTAAATTATCTAGGAAGAAAGGCCCAGAAATCAGCTTCAATGTTTCCCAGATAATTCTCATGCATAAAAATGCTGGAAAACCACAGCTCTAGAGAGAATGGGCAGAGAAAAGGAAGAGACCCAGGGCAGTCCTGAGGAGCTGCCAATTAGTGCAGGGGAGAGTGCAGGGAGCAGATGGAACAGAAGTAGCAGAAGAAACTCAGAAGAAAGCTGGAGATGGGTGTTCCAGCACACAAGATGAAAAGGCGGGTATAGCGAGGGGCCTGAGAGACGCTCGGAGCACTTGGATGAGCACCTGAATGGAAAATCATGTGGGGCCAAGCCAGCTGCTTCAAGCCACGTACGCGTGGAAAGTACAGCGGAGGGGGCAAGGGCGACCTCAGCCTCAAACTTTCCAGTTCCCAGTGGTTGCTGAGAGTTGCCTCCATCCATAAGCCTCCCACCGCCAATGCTAACTTTAGGGGGTCTCTCTTCCGTATATATCCAATCCTTATATCCAGCAACAGCTAACGGACAAAGGGATGAATTAGCAAGCATACTATAAACCTGAAAGAAAAGTAAGTGATAAAGCCTTGCAAGGTCCTTAGGTGATCCACTCCAACAGAGCTGAAGCCAATGCACGCAAACTCCCAAAACTGGCTGATAAGAATCTAAATCAACATGTTGCTTCTAATCTCCTTCCCTTAAGGTTCTCTCTCACTCTCTTTCTCATTTCTGAGACAATCAGAAATAAAAGATTCTGCCTACACGTGGCAAAACTGGACTTGATGGATCCATGGCTCCGACAAGCCCAGCCCTTGTGGGCATGAGACTAACGTGGTCCCAGGAACCAGGGAGTCACAGAAATCCTGGATGTACATTCTGTAGAAAGATGTGCTGGGGGAAAATGAAGGGTAAAAGCACACAACACGCAAAATGAGCACAAATCACATGAAAGTCCCAGCTGCACGTAGATGGGGCAGTCTGAGTCAGACTGTGACAGGAGAGGGTGGCTGCTGATAGAGGAAGGTCGTCTGGCTGGAAAACAGTCTAATGCAGGATTCCTCTCAGAGCTGCAGAGGTGGCAGCTCGCACTGTTACTGCTGGTGTCAGGCAAGTAGGATCTGTCTCCTGGGTGCAAAGGAGGTCTCTCAAGTCCAGGTCAGGGAGGTGCCCACGCACAATGTTCAGGACTCACAAGGCTTGAGCTGTGTCTTTCCATGTTTTCTCTGATACCCTGGGAACTTTGGCCAATTACTACAGGGACCTCAGTGGAATCAGGGCAGCATAAATAGGCACAAAGAAGAAAAATGCATACCTGAGATGGGAAAAAAAGAAGAAAATAACTCTGTACCACCACTGATCTCAAAGCTAAATACTCTCAAGTTTTACATCTACCTCACAGTTTTTTGTAAGTAACCAGGACAATGTCCTGATTTCCCATGATGTCAGAGAAAAAAAATTATGATAACCCAACTCCCAACTTTTACAACCTGCCTGGAGTATGTCTGAGGCTCAGAAATGCATGCCTCAGGGTTCTACAGCTAATGAGGTACCTGGTGTAGCTTCAAGATTTTTCCTTTAATTGTTTTATCAGAAAGAATGCCATCTGGGCCCTAAAAGCAAACACAATGGTGAGAACCTTAAAACAGAGCACTGAAGGTCAAAAAAAAAAAAAAGATGGACATGGGAGCAGCTGTGGGTTCAAATTCTGCCTTGTGACTTATTCAAGTCATAAAATATCTCTGGGCAGCAGACAATGGCTGTGTTAATTCCCATTTTCTAAGATTAAATGATAGCATGTAAATCAAAATCCTGGAGCAGAGTGTGGTGTGGGGTGAGTACTGCATAGATGTCGGTCCCCATCTCTTTCCTAAAATATATCACTATGCCAAATAAATGTAAAATGTTCCTGGAAACAAATCAAAAGCTTTATCAGGTCCCTGGACACAGGGCTGGATGTAGGCAAAGTCCATCTTGTCCTCTGGTGGCCCCTATATTCACCTCCCCCCTTTCTGTTAATCCATCTCCAGGAATCAAGGGCATCCTAGTAGAGGGCACAATGACAGCTAATAGGAATTTAGGAATTTCTGGTCTAAATCCAAAAAGGCTTCCCTTCCTTATCTAAGGGTATCCAGGCTATGGGAGAGGGGTGGAATCAAGGACATCTACATATGTAGTTCCTTATAAATCCCCCTATTAATGAGCCAGATTTCTTAAGAGCAAGAGAATATACAGATTTTTAGCTGCATAAAGATAATATGATACCCAAACTGTAAAAGCCCAGGTTGAGAGAGCCCAAGTTGGAAATTAAAAAGGTGGGCCATTGGGAGGAGAGGGGAGGAGTTATTCTGAGATAATACCAATGAGAGGTGTAGAACTAGTTTTGTAGGAAACAAAACTAGACACAGGAAATGAAACTAAACTGAGAGGTGAATGCTGAAAGACCTCATAATCTAGAGTAAATACGCTCCTGAATTGAGTAATGTTCTTGGTTTATACAATTCCAACCTTCAGGAGTGGAGGCTGGGGCACAATTCTTGGAAGCAGTAGCAGAAAGATGGCTGGGAATACTCAACTAAAATACAGAAGACTGGCCCTCCAAGCAAGTGAAGACCATTTCTTACTCAGTCCGCCAAGCTTAAAGGCTCTAGGCAGAGAACCCTCATAACACAAGTCATTTTGTCATTTTTTTATCCCTGGCATTTTAGGTATTGTCTTTTGTTTCCCCCAGTACTACAGAAATTTTTTTTTTAAAGATTTATTTATTTTTATTTATACAAGCACTGGGCACAGTCAGAAGCACGGGAGGGTGAGAGAATTCACCAGAGCCAGAGTGGGGAGCAGAGCAGGCAGAAGGGCCGAAGCACACTGCTGAGGGGAGCAGCGGGCGGCAGGAGAGGTCTGCGCGCCATGTGGGACCCTCCTCCCGTGGCCGGGGAGCAGCCGGGGATTGAACCGGCGCTGCAGAGACCACAGGCAGCTTCGCAACCCAGTGCTCAACCGCTGTGCCACTGGGGAGGCCCACTATATAATTTTTTTTTTAATAAAAGTTTACTTTGGTAGTTTTTCCTTAAGTTTAAAATCATTTCAAAATTTAAAAAAAAAAAAAATAGGAATCTACAGGTGAAATGCTCCTTACTACCAGGCCCTTTCTAAATCTACCCCAAAGGTAATGACTGTCTACAACTGGATATCTGGCAGCCACTTCCTCCTCCCCCCACTCCCTGCTGCCAAAAAAAATGAGATCATACTACAGTGCTGCACTTTGCTTTCATTCATGAATATATAATGGACATAATGGACATTCTCCCTATCAGCTCATTTATGGCAACTTTCTCCTTTGTTCAAGTAGGCAACTATTTCCAAGGGGTAAAGTCCTCGATGCATTAGAAAGAACATAATTTTTTCAATGTTATAAACACTGCCAAGTACCTTTCCAAAAGATTGTACCAATTTACACATCTCACGACAATTTATTTTCCCATACCCTCAACAAGTAAGTAAAAATGGTTTCATGGTTGTTTTTAATCTACAGTCACCTGATTATTAGTGAGGGCAAGCATTGTACACACACCTGTGAATTATCTACTAATAGCTTTTGCCCATATTTCTACTGGATTATTTTTTTCCTATTGCTATCTAAGAGTTCATGCCTATTAATACATGTTGCAACTATTTGCTTTACTGATTTGTCATCTGCCTTTTAACATGGTTCATGACACCTTTTTCCTTATAAAAATGTTTCATGGAGATCAATATTTTTTCTACGGTTTCTGAGTCTTATTAAACTTGGCAAGGTCTTTCCAACTCCAAGTTGCTTTAAAAAATATTTATGTGTATATTTTATTATCTACAATTAGGTTTTGACATTAACCCTTTAAATGAATTTACTTTGGGGAATAATATGAGGTAGAGAACTCATTTTTTCCCACGTGGATAGCGAACTGTCCCAACAGGCCGCACCAGTGTTGATTTTATCACACACTATTATTACTTTCACAGTGGAACCATGTCTGTATGTTTTGAATTCTGGCTGAACAACACATTCCAAAAAAATTTTTTTCAGGTAAGCTTTATCAGTCTGTAAAAATTAAGTGAAGCTATAGGGCTGGCCTAAATAATAAAGATCTCACGACCTCTCAGTCTTGTTTAGTCACTGGAACATCAACCTTTGGCCAAGAGGTGTCATGACCTCCCAGTGATTCATTCATACACTATACAGAAACCTCAGGCTTCATGGAATTTTATTTGAATTTAAAAATCTCTCAGCGAAAACTGCCAACACTTACAATTCTACTAAGAGAGCTGAGTGGCCTCCCTGTGTCTACCAATGTGTGTTCTGAATCTTTCCTCACCTCCCCAATTTTCATCTCTCCCCTCCATATCTGTCAGGGCTGCATAGTCCCATCCTAAATGATAGTAAAGTGGTTCAGTTAACAAGATGATCCGCCAAAGGATGTTGTATTTTTCTGGGCCCGCCCAGGAAGCTTAGCTGGTCTCCTATACACTAGGGCAGCCTAGTGGGGAGCAGGGGAAGTCTTCTGGCATTTCTTAGTTATTCACCTGGCACCACTTATTCCAAAGGGAAATAGTGGTATGTGATAGATTTAATAGAGACCAAAAGTAAGGAAAGCTGAGTTTTATTGCCCTTTCTACTACTAATTAGCTATGTAGTTCAGATTAAATTGTTCTGTCTCTTCACTTGGCCTCAGTTGCCTCGTTTGTGAAGTGAGATTATTAGAACAGTCATTACTAACCTTTCTTTCCACCATGGATGGGTCACCATTTAAGAATCTGACATTAAATTATGGATTCTCTCGCCTGGAATAATACACTTTTGCACATGAGTATGATATAATACATTTTCAAGGGATTCACAGAGTCCCTAAAGCCTCTCTGTATTCCCAGGGTCAAGATCACTGAGACCTGGGCCTCCCCTGGTGGCGCAGCGGTTGAGCACTGGGCTGTGAAGCTGCCCGCAGCCTCTGCAGCGCCGGTTTGAACCCTGGCCACCGGCGAGGGTCCCAAATGGCACGCAGACCTCTCCTGCTGCCCACTGCTGCCCGCAGCAGTGCATTTCGGTCCTTCTGCCTGTTCTGTTCCCTGCTCTGGCTCTGGTGAATTCTCTCACCCTCCCACTCTTCTGACTGCACCCAGTGCTTGTATAAATGAATAAATAAAATCTTTTAAAAAAAAATCACTGAGACCTACCACAGCTTTTAAAAATAACAAAGAATACAACAGAAACATATACAAAAATCACAAAACCTTAAGCAAAGTTGAACTGTTTACAGAACTAAAAGCAGGTCCTCCACAGAGACTGGGAGGGAAGAAGGAGTGGTTACTTAGTAAAAATAAATGAAATACCAATTAGGCCTGGTTAAGCTTTATGTGCAATCACAGGCAAGATGCTGAGAGTACTTATTCCAGAGATGGAAGCCTAGTTTAAATTGTGGCTCCAGGGCCTCCCTGGTGCTGCAAGGGGTTAAGACACAACCTATGAGGCTACCCACAGCCTCTGCAGCACGAGTTTGATCCCTGGCCAGGGAGATACCCACATGGCGCAGCAGACCTCTCCTGACTCACCTGCTGCTCCCCTCAGCAGTGTATTTCATCAGTCTGCCTGTTCTGTTCCCCACTCTGTCCCTGGTGAATCTTCTCACCCCCTCCCCACCTCTGGCCTGTACCCTGGTTCTTGTATGCATGAATAAATACTTGCAAAAAAAAAATCTTTTAAATAAATAAATTGTGGCTCCATCACTAACCAATCGTGACTTGGGCTCTGTGCCTCAGTTTCTTAATCTGCAGGGGGAAAAAATGGTGGGAAGAGAGTAGGAAATTAAAAAAAAGGTGCCTATTTCAAGGAAAAAGTACCTTTTTCAAGGGTTTGACACACACACTAAGCCCTAACTAACTATTAGCTACTATAAAAATCTGGGAATTTGCTAGGTGGTTAAAATTATGAGCTGATGAGTTAGGGAAGTCATAAATACTTTGATGCCTTAGTTTCCCCCAGATGTAAAGAGAATCTGTTTCATAATGTTTGTTGTAAAGATTAGTAAGACTGCCATATAAAAACTCTTTTCACAACCTAGCACATAATAAATGCTCAATAAATGTCAGCTGTTGATATTAACAATTCTAGGAGGCAGGGATTACCATTACCTATTAAAATTTCTGAATAAAGGATGTCAGACTTAGAGAGGTTAAGTGCCCTGCCAGTAATAATAGCTCTGCTGGCAAATGAATGTGCCATGATATCAAGTCCGATGAGTCGAAAACCAGAAGTTATAACTCTTACCCCATATAATCTCTTATTTGAACAGAGCATAGAGAACATAAAAGCTGACTCATACCTATTAGGTTTCTAGGAGAAAGAAGTTGGTGATAACAGTCTGAAGTTAGCAATATTCCCCATCCAGGCAAACCATCACTTTGGCCAAAAGCTTTCTTTGCAACTCTTTGTAATGCAAGACGGCACACCCTGGTCTCAGTCCTTCACAGGTGGTTGTTAACCATAGCCCTGACTTTGAAAGAGGAAAAAGAAGCCACTTTCCACAATAGTTTAACTAGCAAGGCAACCGCTTTAAATGAAAGTAGAGATCCTAAGCTGAGGAAAGACATCAAAGTGCTGAAAAGTCAGGTAGAAGGCTGTAGAATACACACTTTCGTCTTTAATTAATACATGCTACTTGGAAAAGAGCAATCGCTTTTATTTCTATTTTCAGGACATCAAACTCCAGGAGGTCTCCCCCTAAGTAAAGTAAGAGGAAGTTCCTACCACAGCCCAGAATGGTGAGGAAAGAAGCAGGGTGCCAGTCAAGGGAGCCGCCAGTGAGGTGCAGTGTCCAGGCTCTTTCAACAATCCCCTCACCAGGACAGCAACCTCCGTTGCTATTAATAGTGGTGCATGAAATAGACAAACAGAAGAAAAAGATGCCTGGTTACCTACAAGTCAACGCTAACCGCGATACTTCACAATTTCCTACATTTACGTCTAAATGTATTTTTCGGAATCTTCATTCAAAACTGCTTTTTTCCTTAAAAAAAAAAAAAATGGGAGGGGCTTAGGAATAGGAATCACTGCTGGTGAAGGCAGATGCGGCACAAGAGGCACCTCCCCTGTTCTCCCACTGTGGAGCCCCAGAGGAGCTGGGTCCACACAGGCAGGAGGCAGTTCTCACCGGCTCACCCCACCCGCTCCGGGAAAGAGGGGGAGCTGACGTATTCCAAGCCCCGCATCTCTCCCTGCGACTGCCCCAGGACCCCCACAGGGGAATTCTGCGGCGGCAAGCTCAGGTCCCCGGAATCGAGGCCTGTTTCTGCATCCACCTGATTGAAGGACTCCTCTCCCGGAGCCTTAGTTTCGCCGTCCATAAAATGAAAGGTTTGAACACGATCACGTGAAAGCCTTCTTCCAGCTCCGAATTTCTCATTCCTTCACTCTGATATGGAAACGTGATTTGCAGAAGTAGAAGCCCTTCCTTTAAAAGCAGGACATGTTGCTCAACGTCCCCGTCACATTTCCCTCAATCACCCGTGTAATCTACCAGAAGTATGACACATCAGAACTGAACAGCAGGCTGTTGCTTTCCCGAGGCACCAGACCCGGCTTGCTTTATCAGTTATCGTGGATTTCCTCCAGGGCCTTTTCCCTCAGTCTCACAGCCTGTCCCCTCCCAATTTCCAAACTCAAGACTACCCTCTCCCGAATTAAAAAAATAAATAAATAAATGCGCACTCAAATCCGGCCTGGCGTGAGGTGCCACCGCACTTTCTCTGGCATCCAGAACACCGTCTCGGCCCCCAGCCACCCTCTCTCCCCGGTGTCTTTCCAGCCGTGACACCTGAACCAACAGTCCCACGTTTTCCCAGGACAAACCAACCGACCATTTCTGCTGCCCCTGCACTTCTAGTCTGAGGAGGAGGCAGCTTCCCGGGCCTCCTCCCCGGGGGACCCAAGCCTCGGCCCGCCCGCAGGGAGCCGCCCCTGGGCGCACCGGGAAGGGCCCCGAGCCCCCGGCGCGGAGAGGGCGGTGTGCGCTCCGCCCCGCCGCGAGCCCGGCCCCGGGGGCGCAGGGAGGCCTCCGCGACGGGTCTCCTGTCACTCACCGGCGGGCGGGTGCTCGCGGCGGCTGGGGCCAGGCAGGGCCGGCAGGCAGGCAGGCGCCGGAGTTTGCTGACTCAAAGGCTCCGGGGGCGGCGAGCGCTCAGGGGCGCACACGAACGCACGCGAGCGCAGGCCCGCGCTCTCCACGCACGCCGCGGCCCCGCGCCCGCGCTCAGCGCCCGCAGCCCGCAGGGGGCCGCCCCCCGCCGCCAGGCGCAGCCCAGCCCCGGCGAGGCCGGGCGCCCCGCCCTCCAGGCCGCGGCAAAGGAGTCCGAACCCGGCCCGGCTGGCGGCTGGGTGGCCGTCGAGCCGCCGCCGGGGGGCGCCGCGGCGCTACCCACTTGGAATTGCTCCTCCCGCGTTGGCGAGATCCAAAAGGGGAGGTGGGCACCCTCCGTGCCCAGATGCTAAGCCTGAAGATGCTCAAGCTTGACCTTTGGAAGTCTCACTTGAAAGTTACCTTGAGCTTGCTAAGCTCACCCCCTAAATTATGGGGAAGGTTGATGAAAGGGGAGCGAGAAGGATAGATAATGTGATAAACAAGAATGAGAGCATCTAGGTGATGTTTATTGTAGAATTCTTTCTACTTTTCTGTATGTTTGAAATCTGTAATGATTAAATGGGGCACTGGGGGACATAAATGAGATCTGTCAAGGGGCCCGAATTAGTCATTTCACAGATGGCCTTGGGCTGTGTCTTACCCACCTGTTTGCATGGATAACCACTGCAATAATCACTGAAACTGCTCATGGATAACTGAATAACGGAACAATAAATGTACCCTAATATTTCACTTTTCAAGCGCAAATTTTCCTTTTAGACACACCTGGCTGCTGAGTCAGGCCAACCTGAAAATGTGTATTTATTGTCCACACATAAATTGACTTTGCATACCAAAATTTCTGAATCTAAAATGCCAAAATGTCCTGAACCTGAGTTGCTGAATCTGAATCACTGGTATTTTATTTCCTAAAGTTGCACTCAAGTCACATACCGCAGCAGTGAATGTAAAGGAGATCCCTTTTGAAAATCAAAGTGTGCTTTTCAAATTCTTGTCTCTATGACCAAAAGTATTGACTGAAAAGCAAACTATAGTGTGTGTCTAACATTGCATGAATGGGCTTGGGTGGCTTTTTGAGAAACACAGTCATGGTACCATTAACAAAAAATTGCCTCAAAATAAAATTGAAGATCAAATTGGCTTTATTAAACAGTTTGTAACAGGGTAGTCCCCAGGAAAAGGGGAAATTTCAGGTTCCCTGCCCCACCCAAAGAAGGGTGGAACTAAAGAGAAGAAAAGAAGCTGGGGAAGAAACAGAAGAAGAAAGGAAGCAGGATGGGGAACCAGAAGGAGACTGAAGGAGGCACATGGAGCAGAGAGACATGTGAAGAAACTGCGCTTGCCTTTTGGTGGTGGACTGGATGAAACAGATGTGGGTGAGACACCCCAGGGGAGGATAACAATGGCAGCTTTTACCTTGATTTTGATTTTGCTCTTTTCCTTCCAGACTTGTCTGGTTGTTTCTGATTCTTTTCTGTGGGTCCCTGACAGAGGTGCTTCAGACTTAGAGAAGGTTTTCGGGCCTTTCTTTGGGCCAACCCTTTTTGGCCGGACATTTACCAATGAGAGGATGGGTAACTTTGAGTGCTACATTTAGAAACTATATTCGTTGTCTTTCCTGTATTGTTTACTAATTGTATTAAAGTTCCTTCTCATTAAAGTCTTACATGTTTTGTATTAATGCGGCAGATGGCAGAACCTATTTAGAACAGGCAGGATTGCTGGGTCTGGGGTGCCCCTCTCCCTACCCTGTAACAAGTTCAGCACACAGCAAACCATGTAGCAAGTAGAAAGGCATTGCTAAGAGCTACACAAAATGGAAGACTTTTAGAGTTATGAAGAAAGCTTCCCTAGATTACATCAGACAAAGCCACCCTTCTTTTGCAAAAACAGGTAATTGTAATTATGCAAATTATCTCACACCAGGAAATTCCAGATTGATTGGTTTAAAATACCATTTTGGGGGCCTCCCCGGTGGTGCAGCGGTTGAGCGCTGGGTTGCGAAGCTGCCCACAGCCTCTACAGCACCGGTTCGATCCCCGGCTGCTCCCCGGCCACTGGAGGAGGGTCCCACATGGCGCGCAGAGCTCTCCTGCCGCCCGCTGCTCCTCTCAGCAGTGTACTTTGGTCCTTCTGCCTGCTCTGCTCCCCGCTCTGGCTCTGGTGAATTCTCTCACCCTCCCGCGCTTCTGACTGTACCCAGTGCATGTATAAACAAAACAAACAAACAAATAAATAAATAAATAAAACATGCCTCTATAAAAAAATATATATATATACTCAGTATTTAAAAAAATAAAAATAAATCTTTAAAAAAAGAAATACCATTTTTGGAAGAGGCTAAAACTATTATTAGATTAGGTATTATGTTTTGGTAGGGGTTTACCTAAACAACTCCATTTTGGGCCTGATGTTTCTTATTTTTAACAATTGAATTTTCATTTGCTTCTCAGCCTAAGAGCATGCCCTTGGGCCAGTGCTACTTCCAGCTACTTCCCTTAAGTTCTCAAGGTTTTCACTGATCCTCTGAGTCATTTAGATCAGGACTTTTGACACACTTGAAATAGGTCATTCTTTTCATTCCTTCGCTGATGGTTCAGTCTTAAGGAGATTACTGTTTGGTGATTAGTGGCTGCAGACAAAATTTAAAGGTTTTGAGAATACAAAGTACCAGGGAGATTATTACAATAACTATAAGCAGGATAATTCCCAATATTAATTCCCAATATGAGATCTCTGAGTAGACCTCAGAGCCAGGATCCCTAAGACCAAAACCAATCAAAGAAAAACACCCTTGGAGGAGTCACCCTTTTTGAAGGCAAGAAGGTTGTTCAGTGATCCTAATGTAACTGAGTTTCAGCTTTCCTAGAAGTATTAGCAAGTAGTATTGGTCATAGCACAGACGCCCCCTTTCTTACCTAAAGGACAATCAAAGTCTATAACAACTTTGGCCAGAGATTCAAAGGACTTTTTTGAGTATATATTACTGTAGCAGATTCTGCAACATCTTCCAGAGTTAGGGAAAGATGACTGCTATGGAAGCCAGTAGAATGTGAGTGTCTGTGGCTCACACAAGTGGCTTTACTCTGTTTCCCTTGCCCGTGTCTCTTGTTTTTATGAAACCTGGACTCCAGGTCCCCTGGGTTTGGGGTTGTTATCCAAAGATGGAAAAACAGACCCACAAAGCTAAGAAGTCTCACAGTGCAGGGAAGAGCTGAGCTGTTTTTTTGTTTGTTTGTTTTTCAACAAAATGAAGCATTGGAAATCAGAGAGCGGTGGAGAATAGTGGCAAACCAATAGTCTCAGAGATTATTCCTCTCTGTCCTGCCTCCCCCACCCTTTTCAACAAACAAACAAACAATGGCCTAGGAGATACAAACAATGGCATTATCTTGCCAGGCCAAAGCCAGAGTAAATGAAAAAAATAGGAAGGCAATAGGTCTGCTTGGGAGAGCACTGGTCCCGAATTTGAAAAGGAAAGGACAGATGAAATTTCATTTTTATCTCTCTACTCGTAGTCTAGGCAGAGACCTGAGAGAGCTAGTTCTGATAGAAGAACTCTAAAAACTATACAAATGAAAGACTTTTACAGGCAGAAGGCAACAGGACAGGATAAAAGTGGGATGGTCGTGGTGTTAGGGGGAAGTGATGTCCTGAGTTAATCCCATACAGGCTTTGTGGACTCCACCCCCACTCCAGACTAAAACCATCAGGACATTGGGGAAGACAAATCCCATCACCACCAAGGGGAGGGTGGCTGGGACCTGAGGGTGGAGTTGGGCAGCCAGGTTGGATATAAAAAACCAAACACGTGGGCCTAGGGCTCGCTCTGGCTCGCGATCGCTCGCCTCCCGGCTTCACCACTCCTGGCTGGCGGCCAGCTCTCAGAGCGCCATTTTGGGGTTCCTGATCAGCGGATCGGGTAGGACTCATTTAAAACTTTGTCTCCCGCTTTTCTCCCAGAGCTGTATATTTCCTCATTTCCCCTTCCCTTGTAAATAAACCTTTTATTAACCTTTCACGTGTGCCTGCAGTAGAGCATTGATAAGTCCTTTTAAGCGCGCGGGTGAGGACCCACAGTCAGGCACCCCGTTTTGTATCGGGGTTGCTCTACAACAGTTTGGCGCCCAGCGAAACACATCCAGGAGGTTCTGGCAGTGATTCATAACTTTGCAACCTCAAGGATCTCTATGCCTCCTGATCAACCATTGCATCCCTTCAAACCTGGAGATCAGGTCTTACTAAAGACTTAGCAGAGCGGGAATGCTCAAAACCAGCTGTCAGAAAAATGGACTGGTCCCTATAATGTCTTGTTGAGCACACATACTTCTCTAAAACTTGCAGGCATAAAACCCTGGGTACATCATTCCAGAGTTAAGAAAGCCCCAGGAGAAACTGACCCAGAGACGAAGTCCCACTGGTCTTGTGAACCCATTGAGGACTTGAGGTATTTGTTTAAGAAACAGACAAAAACTTGAATGTTACTGACTTCTTTTCCAGTTATTGTTACAGGATACCCAAGGACTCATTTTTTTTTCCTGAAGAAACCCTGAGAAAACTAACATGCTCTAACCAATCTTCTTCTTTTCAAAGTTTAGGAGACGTGAAATAACATCTAGGATCATGCATATGGTGCCACTATTTTTTTTTACACAGAAAGGTTTTCAATCTTGATTTTGATTTTGTTATTTTTTTTAACTTTCTGCTTTTTTTTACCTTTGAAATTTTTTTCTCTGTTTTCTTTTTGTTACTTTGGCCAATGAGTGAAACTACAGTTGCATGAGATATCCCACGCGTGATAAATGGTAACTAATGAGCTCTTTGTGTCTATATGTTGTATGTCTGTATGTCCTTTCCTTGTGTCCTTGTCTTGACCTCAAGTGATTGACTAATTGGTATACATGGTGCCCATAGACGTTGAAAAAAAAAAAAAAAAAAAAGAGTCTCCAGTTATGAAAAAAAACTAAAGGTTATGGTTTGATTGTCAACATTGTGCTACTGAACTAAGCCGGTGCCTTCATAGAGATTGAACATTGTTGTTTCTGTTATTTTTCTGATATTTATGGCAAAGCTTCCCAGAAATCTAAATTCAAGTACAAATTTGGTAGCCTGTCATTTGGCTGATGCAAGGAAATTTTGTGGAACCTCAGTAGAGCTCCTGAGACACTCCACAAAGTTTCTCCCTTTCCTCCTGGGAAAGGCATTAGATGAATTTTTTCTATTTGGATTTTACCTAATGAAGTAAAACTGGAAGGGAAGCATTGTCACTTGGGAAAATGGTAAAACTTTGGTATGTACAAAATGTTAACAGTAGTATCTGGTATGTATGTAAATTGTCAATGGTAATTGTCACCTTGTAATATTATATAATTCAATTGTTTCACATCTACAAAAATTGTTTCTAAAAATATAGGGAGAAAAGGTCTCAACAGATTCCTATTGATGGAACTGTTGAGAGTAAAACTTTTCTACTAAGGACTAAATAGACTTGGACATACGCCTCATATTTACTAAGTTTTCCTTGACATAATAATACTGATGATTTTTTTGCATTTTGCTCTAAATCCACAAAGTTTTCTTGTTTTGGTGACCAGGATCTGCAACAAGGTTGTAATTTTTTTTTTTCCAACAAAGCTAACTTGTATTTGCATTTTCTCTCCCCTTGATACCAACACAGCATAAAAATAGTGGTAGTAATCTTTTACTACTTATCTCAGAGTCTGTTTTTGTATAACTTCCATAGGGATTTTGTTTAAACTGAAAAAAATTGGACATAAGTTTCATTGTGTGGCTTTGTGTGGAGTTCTTCCAGAAAGTTGAAACAAAGCTGAACCAAGAAGAGGAAAACCTGTTTGCCTTGTTTGTAGGGTTCCAGAGACCTCCAAAGAAGGTGAGGAAGCTTGCCTCCATTGGCAGGACTGGACAACCCGGCCAACGAAAATGCCCTGGTACCCTCGAGAAGAGGAAAGCCCAGGTGGAGTCTGATGAGACTAACTTTGTACCTGAAGCCTACATCGACCGAATGCCAATGGTTCGCTCTGATCCTATATGGAGTATTTCAACAAAGCCAGCTAAAATTGCTACTTAGTTATTCTGCCCTGTGATTTTATGCAAAAATAGGCAAAATGGTTTAAAAATAGACTTAATTACAAACTTTTGCTATACTGTTAAAGTTTGGGATCAAGGTTGAGAAAATTCATTTTTACATAAGTTGAACCATTTTAACATTTTTTTCCTGTGATCTTGACATATCTGCTGTCTTGTTCTGGCTAATGCCTCCAAATGTTTTCTTTCGGCTGGGACTAATGAACTGTTTTTCCAGGAATGGAGGACTTTTGCTTTCCACAATGGACAATACCTGGAGGAATTCGTTTTCTTTCAGACTGGAACCCTGGAAAACTTTCATCTGAGACTGTATCCCAGCATCCATATGTTTGATCTTCATCACCATGGAAATGGTGGCAAAAAGTGAAAGGGGAGAATTGTTAGGGGGAAGTGATGTCCTGAGTTAATCCCATACAGGCTTTGTGGACTCCACCCCCACTCCAGACTAAAACCATCAGGACATTGGGGAAGACAAATCCCATCACCACCAAGGGGAGGGTGGCTGGGACCTAAGGGTGGAGTTGGGCAGCCAGGTTGGATATAAAAAACCAAACACGTGGGCCTAGGGCTCGCTCTGGCTCGCGATCGCTCGCCTCCCGGCTTCACCGCTCCTGGCTGGCGGCCAGCTCTCAGAGCGCCATTTTGGGGTTCCTGATCAGCGGATCGGGTAGGACTCATTTAAAACTTTGTCTCCCGCTTTTCTCCCAGAGCTGTATATTTCCTCATTTCCCCTTCCCTTGTAAATAAACCTTTTATTAACCTTTCACGTGTGCCTGCAGTAGAGCATTGATAAGTCCTTTTAAGCGCGCGGGTGAGGACCCACAGTCAGGCACCCCGTTTTGTATCGGGGTTGCTCTACAACAGTGGCATGATCACCTTCCTTTAGGGGACACAAAGGTCTATCCAGCAGATGTCCTCACCAGTGTGGACCTGGTCTTTTCACATTGGAAACTTTAAGATTCCAATCCTGGGAGGGGCTGAAACTGATTAAGTTAGCTATTCAGACTTGGCTTGGTGATATGGAGTTTAGCATCACTGGCTCCATTTTAAGCCCGTTGTCTCTTTTCTTTGAATAAATATATTTTTTTCCAAAATACCTCTCTTATGTACTCCTTGGCAAAAAAGACTCAAAAAAAGTTTTGCACATGCTTACTATTTGTAAGATGAAGAGACTGAGACTTCTCATTCACCTTTTGGCCCCTCATCTTCCTTCATTTTGTTAGTGGACTATTGTTCTCTCAGCACCCCAAATCTACTAACTTTGTCACTTCACCTTTGACCTGCTCCCTTCCCCTTAGCCATTCAAGTCCAAGCCCCATATATTTCATCATGGTCAGATCTCAGGGGAACTCACCTCCTACTTTCCATTCTCCTATCCAAACTCTCAGCTCTCTCAGAATACATTAGCCTCTTTTTTTAAAAAAGATTTATTTATTTATGCATACAAGAACTGGGGTAAGGACAGAGGTGTGGGGGGTAAGAGGATTCACCAGAGACAGAGTGAGGAACAGAACAGGCAGATTGACTGAATATACTGCTGATGGGAGCAGTGGGTGAGTCAGGAGAGGTCTGCTGCACCATGTGGGCAGCTCCCTGGCCAGGTATCAAACTCATGCCTCAGTGGCTATGGATAGCTTCATAGATTGCGTCCCACCACCAGGGAGGCTCCTATATTAGCCTCTTAACAATAGTCACATTTAGTGGTTTTCAAATAGTTTTAGCAACAAGATCCTTTTTTTCAAATGATCCCATTTATAAAAGAGAGAAAAACCATTAGTATGCATTAATTTATAATATAATACATATATACAAAGACATACTATACAAGTTTATATTGAAGAATTCCACTTTGTGACACTTATTTACATAAAGAAATCAATGGCCACCAGAAGCAGTTTTGTTGAACATGACCCTTTCTTGGGTTCAAACATTTGCTAGAATGGTTCACAGAACTCAGGGTAACAGAGGAGCAGCCAGATGGAGAGGTAGATAAGGACATGGCGCAGGAGCACAGGAGCTTCTCTCTCCATGGAGTTGGTTAACACCGCTGTCCTAGCACATAGATGTGTTCACCAACCAGAAATTCTGAATCCGGATATGGGGGATTTTTGTGGACTAGGTAAGTGGCATCATCACATAAGAGTATCAATTGTTAACTCAGTCTCTACTCCTTCTTCCCTTTCTACAGGATGGGGAAGGTGGCAAGTTCCAAGCTTCTAATCATGCCTTAGACTTCCTGGTGACCAGCTCTAATCCTAAAGCTATCCAGGAACCCAAGAGTTGCCTCATTACAACAAAAAATACTACAAGGGATCTTGGAAATAAAAAGGGATTTAGGAGTGTTATACCAAGAAGTAGGGTTAAAGAGCAAATCTTAGAACAAAAACTCTCCTAAAGTTCTTATCACTCAGGAAACTGCAAGGATTTTAAGAACTTTGTGCCAGAAACTGCGAGTGGAGACCATTCACATTTTTTCTATTATTTCACAACTACCAGTAGGTGCACACTTTCAGCAGAGAGGTGGGCACTTTACCCACTATTCCACAGAGCCCACCTAATGGATGCATGCAGCAGGCACATCCTGGCCATTCTGCTCTGCCAACATAGCTTCACTCCTTAAAAAAATAAAAGAAAGAGAAAAAGAAAGAGCAAATAAAACTTTATTTAATCAAAAAATGCATTTTGAAAGCATTGGTTTCAATGATGGGATTTTATTATTACAAGCTAAAAGTAATAAATTGGTTAAAACTGATCCAAAAAGCAAATAAGTTTAGCATTACTGAGCATGTCTTGAACATAAATCCAGCCCTAAGTCATCTAATTTCTAGGCCTTTGCCATAAATTGCAGGCACCTACAAGGAAGCTTAGAACAAGACAAATGGAAAAGCATACACAAGGTACTTGCTCTGAATCAAAGGTGCATTCTAGTTGACAACCATATCGAGGGAGCAGAGAGCAGTGGTTAAGGCTCCAGAACCAAAAGCTCAGTTTTTCCCCAAAGTTTTTACGTAGTAGCCAAATGACCTTGGGCAAGTCATTTCATTCTCCAAGTCTATTTTCTTACCTATGAAGTAGTACCTATCCAGTTGAATTTAAGAGATAATGTATATAAACAATGTAGAGTGAGAAAGAATTTCATAAAAATTACTTCTATATTGTTGTCTGTAATGCACATTTCATCTTTCCTGAATTAATGGTTACCTCAGATCCAAACTCTCCTACAGAAGAGAATATACTCATACTCATCATACAATTTTCTGTGAATGGACATGCACAAGCCTAGATTTTTTTTTTAAATAGCCCATCCATATGTATGAAATAGATCTGAAAAGATACACTTTGGTTCCTCCCTGGTGGCGCAAGGGGTTGGGCACCACACCATGAAGCAATTCTTTACAGCATCTGCAGCATGAGTTCGATCCCCGGCCGGCCAGGGAGCAACCCACATAGCACAGCAGACCTCTCCCGACTCGCCCACTGCTCCCCTCAGCAGTGTATTTCAGTCAGTCTGCCTGTTCTGTTCCCCACTCTGTCTCTGATGAATCCTCTCACCACCATCCCCCCCACCCCCGCATCTCTGGCCTGTACTCTAGCTCTTGTATGCATAAATAAATAAATTTTAAAAAAAAGATACACTTTGGTGAGGGAAAACAGGGTGGTAGAGACAAGAGGCACAGAAAGATTACTTTTCACACCATACCCTTCTGAACCTTTCAAATGTCATAGAGTACATTCAAAAATATGTTAACAGAAGACAAGCACAAAAGATGGATAGTTCACAAGAGAACATACTAATAGCTAATAAGCATAAAAGGAAAATCCATTTTTCAATAGTAAAAATTTTTAATTGAGACTATCACATATTTACAACAGATATTTTCATGCTGTGTTCATGAGGGTATAAATTGAAAAAGCAATTGGGGGAGCAGTTTGGCGGTGTTCTATCAAAATTAATATTGTAAATATCAGTACAGGCCAGCAATACTGCTTCTCAGCACTCCTCTCTCCTACAGAAACCCTCATGCATGTGATTGAGACAATGTATGTTCATTGCAGCTTTGTAACAGCAAAATTCTGGAAACAAATTCCAAGTCCACCAATACAGGAATGTTTGAATAATCTATAACCATAGGATGGAAAACTATGCTTCAAATGAGAGAATGAGTAAATCTGTTTATGAATTGCCATTGAGAAATCTTCAAGACTTATTAAGTGAAAAAAGTAAAATAGAAAATAATAGTGTGCTATTTATATAAAAGAAAGTTTTGGGGCCTCCCTGGTGGCAAAAGGGGTTAAGTCTCACTACTATGAAGCTATGGGCAGCCACTGCAGCATGAGTTTGATCCCCAGCCAGGGAGGTGACCCACAATGGTGCAGCAGACCCCCCCTGTGTCTCCTGCTGCTTCCTCAGTAGTGTAATTTAGTAGATTTGCCTGTTCTGCTCCCCACTCTATCTCTGGTGAATCCTCTCACCTCCCCACCCCACCCCACACCTCTAGCCTACACCCCAGCTATTGTATGCATAAACAAAATAAATCTTTAAAAAAAACTTTAAATTTAAAAACCTTGTTCTGTGTACATCTGTAATATATAATAAATAGGTGATTGATAGATAGATAATATATGTAAATATTTTGTCTAGAAAAACAGCTTCAAACTTTTTTTTTTGAGATTTATTTATTCATGCATACAAGAATGGGGTACGGGCCAGAGGTGCAAGAGGATTCACCAGAGACAGAGCGGGGAACAGAACAGGCAGACTGACTGAAATACATTGCTGAGGGGAGCAGCGGGCAAAGCAAGAAAGGTCTGCTGTGCCATGTAGGAATCTCACCGGCCGGCTGGGATCGACTTGTGCTGCAGAGGCTGTGGACAGCTTCACAGCGCTGCGTTCAACTGCCTGAGCCACCAGGGGAGGCCCAGCTTCAACTTTTAAACAATGAATACCTCTAGGGAGAAGAATGACCCAGTACCAATGCTAGCCCATAAAACAACATTTGTGAGCATTTTAAAAAGGATCCCCTTCTGGGCCTCCCTGGTGGAGCAAGGGGTTGGGCACCGCACCATGAAGCAATCCACAGTCTCCGCAGCAAGAGTTCGATCCCCCGCCCACCAGGGAGAAACCCACATGGCTCAGCAAACCTCTCCTGTCTTCACCCGCTGTTCCCCTCAGCAGTGTATTTCAGTCAATCTCTCTGTTCTGTTCCCCACTCTGTCTCTGGTGGAGCCTCATTCCCTGCATCTCTGGGCTATATCCCAGCTCTTGTGTGCATAAATAAATAAATCTTTAAAAAAAAAAAAAAAAAAAGGATTCCCTTTCAGACCATGTACTGCCATCTGCTGGAAATCTATCATTTTATTAAAACTTGTAAAACCAATTTTTGAATAGTGCCCCCTACCGTTGTTCAGGGACAACCTGCGGATGGTGTTCTGTGGCCCTAGAAGACTTGCTCTTTGTGTGTTAACAACTGAACTTTTTACAATAAGACTGAGATCAGATTTCATCTTCAGGTCGATTAAGCAAGTTAACTTGGTCACATGGATAAACATCAGTTAGTTTTCTATGTGCTAAAAATTTAGCATGTAATGCATTTCAGTGTACAAAGACCACTCAGTGCCGGCACAGTGAGGCTTGTGGGTTGTCATTGCCAGCATCAGAGACATACTGCTTCCGAGTGCAGGAAGCACAGGGTGAGCAGCAGCAAAGGGTGGGTGCCTGACACTCTACCTCTCAAATCCTTTCTTTGACATGGTTGGTGTGCAGCAAATTTTGCATAACGAAGTGTCATTTCTCTGTACTACCAGACAATGCTTTGTTGGTTTCAGATCATGTTTAGGAGGCCTCAAGAATTGTTTTTGCAGCAATTATTCATAGAAGTTTAAAATTTTTTTTGGAATTGTAAACAATTCCAATTACTGTTAAATTTCTATCTGTGTGGGTTTAGACATAAATTGGGTAATATGTGATACTGATTATTTATGTGGGCAACTAAATTTGCAGTGAACACTAAAATTATAAAGAATTTTGTCTGTATGAAAAATCAGGCCATTCATTTTTCAACAAATAAAATTAAAAATTGTTAGTTTATTTAAAGAATTTTAATTAAATTTTCAATATTGATTTTGCTTTTTAATTTTAATAGGTATATGGCTATTTTAGCAGAATGACTTTTGGAAACATCTGATATTTTTAATAGAACTATATTTAAGTTTTGGTCCTGTTGTCCATAGTTACAGCTTATATTTAATTCTTTAGGTTATTGCTGTCAGTAGAACACCAAATATGTGAAAATCTTGGTCATAACAATAAAATCTATGATCTATCTAAAATAAACATTAAAAAAAGCAACTTTACGATAAAAACATGTAACAATTTATGAGTTTTGGACATATTTACTTTGTCATTCGCACGAACACTACCAGTCTATCAGGAGAACACCAAGACATACCCAATAGTAATTAAGTTTAGTCATCTCTGATTGGTTACCAAAAATCAATCATGTGAAAACATGAGTATGAACATATTTTTCAATTTTGACTTTATGAATATAGATCTGTCAAGGTAGAAGAAAAGACTATGGTATATTTAACTGTTTGTTAGCTTGATTAATAACTTTTCAATATTTAGACATATGGTGCATGTGTGTCTATTTTACTCTTGGCCCAGGGCCTATAAACATTAGTAACTCATTTATGGATACATAGGTGTGTTGTATGTATGTATATTGTTTATAGAAAAAAAAGACATTTAAAATAAAACTAGGGCCTCCCCGGTGGCGCAGCGGTTGAGCGCTGGGTTGCGAAGCTGCCTGCGGCCTCTGCAGCGCCGGTTCGATCCCCGGCTGCTCCCCGGCCACCGGAGGAGGATCCCACATGGTGCGCAGACCTCTCCTGCCACCCGCTGCTCCCCTCAGCAGTGTACTTCAGTCCCTCTGCCTGCTCTGCTCCCCACTCTGGCTCTGGTGAATTCTCTCACCCTCCCGCGCTTCTGACTGTACCCAGCGCATGTATAAACAAAACAAACAAACAAATATAATAAATAAATAAAAACATGCCTCTATAAAAAAAAAAAAAAAAAAAAAAAAAATAAAATAAAACTAACATCACACTATACAGAAATATCATTTCAAGATGCAACATATATATAAACCCAAAGTGTGAAAGATAAAATATTCATCTTCTAGAAAAATATTTAAGATGTTATTTGCTGGAGTTTGTGATAGATAAAGATTTCTTTTAAACAGGGCATAAGGGGCCTCCCCGGTGGCGCAGCGGTTGAGTGCTGGGTTGCGAAGCTGCCCGCAGCCTCTGCAGCGCCAGTTCAATGCCTGGCTGCTCCCTGGTCACCAGAGGAGGGTCCCACATGGCGCGCAGACCTCCCCTGCCGCCCGCTGCTCCCCTCAGCAGTGTACTTCGGTCCTTCTGCCTGCTCTGCTCCCCGCTCTGGCTCTGGTGAATTCTCTCACCCTCCCGCGCTTCTGACTGTACCCAGTGCATGTATAAACAAAACAAACAAACAAACAAATAAATAAAACATGCCTCTATAAAAAAATAAATAAATAAACAGGGCATAAGGAGCAGTAATCATCAAAAAAATTTTGATATAGTAGATAACATTAAAATTAAGAAGTTTTGTTCATCAAAGTTACCAGAAGAGTTGGGTAAAAAATTAGTTTGGGAGAAGACATTTGCAATATGTGAATCTGACAAAGGACTTACATCCAAAATAAACAACTCTTTCCAATCAATTTTTAAAAGTCAAGACAACTCAGTAGAAAAATAAGCGAAGTCTTGAATTTCCCAGATGATATTTGAATGAACAATAAATATACAAACATATAACAAGGTGTTCAAATTTATTAGTTACCAGGAAAATAATCATTAAAACTACGATCAAAAGAAGTCACTAAAACTGCTGACCAAAAGAATTTTGTAATACTAAATTTGGCTGAAGGTGTGGAGCAACTGGAACTCTCCCAAGTACTTTGGAAAAATCTTAACACTATTATCTACTAAAGTTAAACAATCATATATCCTATAGATAATGAATATGCTATTGCAAGAATCCCCGCCCCCCAAATGCACACATACGTGCACTACCTATGTATGAGAATATAACAATGTTATGTAGCAACATGTTTCACAATATCCTAAATCATCAACTAACCCAAATGACCATCAACATCAGGAGAGATGAATAAATTGTTTTATTCAGAACACTGACGGCAAATGCACCTATTGCAAGCACAGCACATAGATGACTCATAGAAAAATGTCATGGAATGAATCCAAACATAAATAGTGTATAAAACACATAACAGATAAATGGTATCTGTAGCACTATTAGTTACAGCAGTGGGAAGTTGTTACTGAAAGGGTCATGGGATAATGTTCTGTTTCTTCATCTGGTTAGTGTTCGTGCACATGTGTATGGAGAAGACAAGAAGTCTGATTTGATTCTCTTCACATGTGGTATCTTGCAGTTCAGCCCCTGCCCAGCCAAGAGACTTGGATATAGTCTCCCTCCTATAAGCTGTACAAAGATTCATCCAAGGATTCCCTCTTGAGAATGAGAAACTGCAGGCTCCTAGTTAGAATTTGGTCCCAAGGGAAGGTCATATGCCCAAAAGTATTCCACTGTGTGAGATGCCTTCCCCTACCACCTTATAACACCCCAGAATAACCATTTAAGTCAAGCCTATTATTTTGCTGTACCCAGCAGTGTTCCTGGCTTCCCCTTCATAAGAACATGTTTTCATTGCTTCAATGTCTGCAATTTTCTTTCCATGGCCTCTTAAGTGTGCTGATAAGCACCATTGGAAAATACAAATAGAGTTTCAAGAATTTCCCTGATCAACATTTACATAAGCATGAATTACATTTTCCCTGAGTCAACACAGCCTGGTTTTACAGCTCTGCAAAGCATGCTTGAGACAATTATGAATAATTTTATTTCATTAAATTCATCAAAGTGGGGTAAATAGCCTTTGTGAGCAAATTTTCTGCAATCCCAACTAGATGTAACTATTGCATTAATTCCTGCATGATGACACATTTTTTTCTCATTTACCACACCTTGTAATGTAGTTTTCTGAGTGCTACCAAGCCATCATGGCCCCTGTTCCAGAGACACAAATGATAACCTACTGCAGCTCACAGAAGTGTCATTGTCAATATTCCTGGGGGCAGCATAGGGGCAACTCCCAGAGCTAATCCAAAGGAAAAGAACTTAGGATGCAGCAAGGCTTGGGGTGTGTAAAGCAGACTGTCTCTTTTGTATGTGACTTAGTCCTTTAAAAAAAAAAATTCAAGTTTAATGGTTTGTCATTGTGTCTGCATGAAAGTATGTTGTGGCAAAAAAAATGTCAGTTGCAACTAGCTGGCATCAAGATAATTATTTATCAAGGTCATATATTCTAAAAAGAATCTGGTATATTTTTTAATATTTCCTGACAGCTTTTAAGTCTCACAACTCCCTCTTCCTCTTCTGTCTCGCATCTGGGCAAACTGATAAGGAAGTCTGGTGCTCTGCACTTCGGCACCAACAGGAAGTTGAAGCAGACTCAGAGTTCTCGCTTGGCCTTACCCCCAAACACCCTACTAGGCCAAGTCTGCCCCTTCTCCTGCTCTCGAGTTATTTTCATATCTGCTTGGGAACCACCCTACATTCCCCACTGGACAACCTCACGAAAGAACACTTGTTCTGGTTCTTTTGGTGTGTGTATATGTGATCATCACTCAACGTCACAATCATCTTGTGGGAAGATCTATTGTATTTCTTTTTTATTTATTTGTTTGTTTGTTTGTTTGTTTGTTTATACAAGCACTGGGTACAGTCAGAAGCACGGGAGGGTGAGAGAATTCACCAGAGCCAGAGCAGGGAGCAGAGCAGGCAGAAGGACCGAAGTACACTGCTGAGGGGAGCAGCGGGCAGCAGGAGAGGTCTGCGCCATGTGGGACCCTCCTCCGGTGGCCGGGGAGCAGCCGGGGATCGAACCAGCGCCGCAGAGGCCGCGGGCAGCTTCGCAACCCAGCGCTCAACCGCTGCGCCACTGGGGAGGCCCTATTGTATTTCTTCAGAGAGGACACAACATGTATATTTAACAAATAACTCTTTCCTAAAAATCTTATGTAACTAGTTTGTACAGATATGCTACAGATATACTAGCTAATAAAATACTATTGCGATAGTTAACATCAGACCTATCAAAATAACCCACCTGAAGTTCCCACCAATGAACTCTATCTCTAAGTATAAATAAATGGCGCATCTATGTGAATCCCCAAATCACAACACTTTGAGTTGTCTCTTGCCCAAGCGTAGAACTTCAGGGGCCTCCCTGGTGGCACAGTGGGTTGAGAGCTGCACTGTGAAGCTGTCCGCAGCCTCTGCAGCGCAGGTTTGATTCCTGGCCGGCTAGGGAGATTCCCACATGGCACAGCAGACCTCTCCTGTCTCGCCCGCTGCTCCCCTCAGCAGTGTTTTCAGTCCATCTGCCTGTTCTGCTCCCCGCTCTCTCTGGTGAATTCTCTCACCCTCCCATGCCTTTAACCTGTACCCCAGTTCTTGCATAAATAAATAAATCTTAAAAAAAAAAAAGGTTAGGGCCTCCCTGGTGGCGCAGCGGTTGAGCATTGGGTTGCGAAGCTGCCCGCGGCCTCTGCGGCGCCGGTTCGATCCCCGGCTGCTCCCCGGCCACCGGAGGAGGGTCCCACATGGCGCGCAGACCTCTCCTGCCGCCGGCTGCTCCCCTCAGCAGTGTACTTTGGTCCTTCTGCCTGCTCTGCTCCCCGCTCTGGCTCTGGTGAATTCTCTCACCCTCCCGCGCTCCTGACTGTACCCAGTGCATGCATAAACAAAATAAATAAATTAATAAAACATGCCTCTATTAAAAAAAAAAAAAAAAAGGTTAAAAGAAAAAAGTAGAACTTCAGCTTCTCTCTCCCCAGGTCCCTCTTCCAGTCACTTTAGAAGCCCCCAAAGGAGTCCTCAGATGAGTCATCCTCAGTCACCACCTGGAATCAGTATAATCTTCCTCTCCTGCTCCAACAATCACATGTTGCTATCCACTGCTCACAAAGTTATTTCAAAGAAGTTCTTGTATTTTGTTGAAATGGAGGCAAATTGGGAATGAATCTTTTTCTCTTTCGTCTTAATGGAGCCCAGCCCCAGTCCAGGAGTTCCAGCGTTGCCTTCCAGTGCCTGAGACAATCTGCCCTTGTCAGATCCACCCACTGCTATGCAGCTGCACAGGAGAAGACTGTTAGGCCCTTTCCTCAATACAAGGAGACTTTGAGAAGCATTAGAGGAACTCAGGCAACTTGACGACTTCAGAGTGGTTTCCTGTGAGGCCAACACACCTTGAGCCCTGGTTTCCTCCTAAATCCTGGCGTGCACTAGCTTACTTGACAAACTTTCTCCCAGCAGCACAAAGGTCACCTTGTCATGGCAATAGCCAGACCTAAGGGAGCACACTCTCCGATTTCCCTCCACAGACAAAATTAGGGTGTTCACATGTAAGTTCACTAAAAATACAAAGACAACTGGATGAAGAGAAAATAGGAAGGAAAAAGGAGCAACTAATGCGAACAGCAAACGAAAGAAGTTAACAAAAGCAAGCGAATATATATAAGGATGGAAAGAAGTTTATGATATCACATCTTGTGAAAAAAGGCAGGTAATAAAAGATATGTAAATTACACTTTCATTTTTATTTCTTTTTTTAAAGATTTATTTGTTTGTTTGTTTGTTTATACAAGCACTAGGTATAGTCGGAAGGGCGGGACAGTGAGAGAATTCACCAGAGCCAGAGCAGGGAACAGAACAGGCAGAGGACGAAATACACTGCTGAGGGGAGCAGCGGGCACTACAGGAGAGGTCTGTGGCACAATGTGGGACCCTTGCAGGCCACCGGGGATCAAACTGGTGCTGCAAAGCCTGCGGGCAGCTTTGCAGACCAGCGCTCAACAGCTGCGCCACCAGGAGAGGCCCTCATTTTTATTTCTTAAAGAAGACACATATATGGACCTCCCTGGTGGTGCAGGGTTAAAGTCTCAGCGCTATCAAGCTATTGCCAGCCACTGTGGCATGAGTTGCATCCCCAGCCAGGAGAGGTCTGCTGCACAATGTGGGTTAGCTCCCTGGTTGGGGATCAAACTCATGCTGCAATGGTGGTGATAGCTTGATAGTGTTGTGTCTTTAACCCCTGCACCACCAGGGAGGCCCCACATGATCCCCTTTTTATAAAATGTCTGGAAAAGGCAAATCCATAAATATATCATTGTGCTAAGCTTTTATTTCTCATGTTTTTCACAATTACATTATTTGAATTCATGTAACATGAATGGTTCAAGGATTTAAACATTAAAAATCTGGTAGAAGAGAGATACTCACAATATTTTTTTAAAGATTTCTTTATTTATGCATACAAGAACGGGGGTACAGGCCAGAGATGCGGGGGGTGAGAGGATTCACCAGAGACAGAGTAGGAAACAGAACAGGCAGACTGACTGACATACACTGCTGAGGGGAGCAGCGGGTAAGACAGGAGAGGTCTGCTATGCCATGTGGGTAGTTCCCTGGGCGGCCAGAGATCCAACTGTGCTACAGAGGCTGCTGAGAGCTTCACAGTGCTGTGCTTACTTAACCCCTTTCGCCACCAGGGAGGCCCGACAATCACAATCTTAAGACTGAAGACACCAAGGTCTCTTGAAGGGCTCTTGAGACAGTCCCAGGTCTGGTTGTGAGTGAGATCAGCGTTGCAGAGAAAATGCACTGACTTTGAAAACAGCTGCCATGATGGAAGTCCCAGGCATTCTTGTTCACCATGATTTATCATCAATGCCCCTGCCATGCCAGTGGTCAAAGAACATAAGCGTCAAGTAAGGTGCTCTCTGGTATATACTCCCTTGTCTCTGTAATAACTCATTTGCTTGATATCTTTGGAAAATAGTGCCACACATTTTTCACATGAGATGAAACAAAAGAATACCACCCCCCTCTTAACTAGAGGATTCTGGCCCATACAAGTGTCTATAACCAAGACCCTTAATTATTATATGCCCACACTTCATAGGTAGGGAGATCTTTAAAACTGAGCTAGATCTCTTTTCCTTTTATTTCCTGCAATTCTTGACTATTTCTGTAAACCCAGAAAGCAGGAGGGAACAGGAAATGTTAGAGGAAGACATCCAAACTAGAAAGGAGAGAAATATTTTTTGAAAGAAAGTCTGTGAAGATCCCTGAATGTCCAATTCCATCTCAAGGTTGAGGTCCACCTTCCCCACCAGTCTGTGAGCTTCCTGGATGCAGGGACTGTGCCTGCAGGGTTCCAGAGCTCCCCCAAACAGTGCCCAACACAGGCAGTACATCCAAGATGGTCACTAGGCTGTATGGAGGGGAGTGAAAGGAAGAGGGTAGCAAACTGAAAGTTATACTTTAGAAAAACCCTACCAAGAAAACCTCAAACAGCTGATCTTAAGATATTGGTTACATATTTTTAGGTTCTGAATTCTTGATGCTTTGCTATTTGGGACATTGAACCTGGAGAAACTGACCCTCCCCAGGGCTAATTGCTATAGATAGCAAACAACTACCTTGCAAGTGCATCTCTAATACACAAACCAACCAATCCAGCACCCACAGCCCCAACTGTCTCCTTTATCAAACTCACACACCAAGCCAGTATTCCCACCGCCACAAATCACCCCAGGACTAGGTGCTGTACAACTAGGGAGCACCCTTATAGCCCAGAGTTTACTGACATTAATCAAACTATCCAATCCTAAATGTGTATTGTACCAGTCTTGCAGAATCCATTCTTTCCCTTAAAAAGTTCACCAAATGCTGTGGACTATCCTCTGCCCTTTCTTACTCTTCTGCCTCCAGACTGTCCCTGGTTCTTCCCCTGGGACCCTTGGTGATGGGGTGTGCCTCCTGCATGGGGGATCTGTGAGTTCAAGCTCCTTTCTTCAAGACCACGATGTCCATGTCTGCTGTCTTACTACACCTGATTAAAACAAATCCAGACACCTTTTTTCCATGGAAATTCATCTCCAACTATTTTGGTAATGCATGGAGAAGAGCTATAGGGTATATGGATTTCTCCTATAATATCCATTCCACAAAGCAAAGGGAATTGAAAACAACCAAAACTCCACACACTTTTTAAGAAGAGAATAAATAGCCCATATCTTTGCTTCAAATCAATGAGAGGTTCTTTTTTCTTCCTCAGCTACACCTTGGGGTAGCCCTAGGTAGAGTTGATGCTGGAAATTTAAAAAATTTTACTTATCCAGAGAGCCTGTTTCAGTTTCCAGTTAAGAGAAAATGAAATTAACAGTAGCAACATTCACTTCCTTTTTTGTAAGCAATACAAGTAGCATTCAACAGATTTTTGTAGAGCCGTTGTTAGCAATAGTACAGCTAAGGGTGAAAATGGAGAGGGTGTCACACACTTAGGGAGGGTGTTTTCCAGAGATATGATTGGCTATCAGTCCCAGGCAGACATAGCTAGAGAGTGGCTCTATCACTAAAAATAGGTTTATTTTTTAAAAAGACACCTTCTGAGTATTCTCATGGGAGACTACAACAAGCAGCAGAGACTTGGGAGCTGAACCAAAAGCAAAACCTCTTCAGAAGCAGAGTGGACTGAATTTAAATTTGATTTCCATCTAAATGTTGCTGAGTTTAAAGAGAAGTCTCGTTCACCTTTGTCTTTGTTTCTGTACATATATAGACATGTATGTGTACATGCAGAAATGTGTATATATACACACATGCATAAACATATATGCATATATATATATATACATAAATTTTGTCTAGAATGTCTACCATCCACTCAAAGCATATGCAATACATATCCCCAGAATCCACAAGTGTATTCCTGGCTTACTGTATAATAGCTTAGTTGAATCACTATTACAAACACATTTTACTCATTCACAATATTAAAAAACAACATGTATTTCCATATCCTACAGGAAAAAAAAGTCTATGTTCCATTGCATGCAGGATCATATTTTGCTAGTTTGAAAGAGTTTGATGCATATAGATTCCTTTGTTTTATTGTTATTTATTTTTTCAATTGAGGTAACATTAAGATTCCCCTCCCCGTTAGGTATCACCACCAAAGTGCACCCACCACCAAAACATTCATAGTCCTCCACCATAGTCCACAGATGCATACAGATTCCTAACAATTTTCTGTGTTTCTTTTTACAGCATTGTCTTTGCTGTACTGTTGCGGGCAGCTACTAGACTTTGTTTCCTTACTTAATAACATTAGTGATTCTTATGTCCGTTTTTTGTTTGCTTTTCTTTTCTTTTCTTTTTTTTACTTATGTAACATTGGTGATCCAAGATTATGGCACAAAGGTAGAATAAGCATTAAATTTGTGCAACAACAAAACACTTATCAAGAGACAAAAAGAAACCTACCCTATGGTAGGTTTCTTTGGCCCCATCTGTGGTGACCAGTGCCTTGCTGTAACCACAGCATTCTGGGTCTCATGCACACATTTTGAGCTTTAGAAATTTGCTTTTGTCCACAACACAGAATTAAGCAGACAGATTTAAGGTAACCATGGCCACACCTATTGGTTAATTCTACAAGGGAGAGAGCATAATTTTCTAATAAATGGAATAGACACATGTTCTCTATTCACAGTGTTTCTTTTCTGCCCAAGGGGGCATAATTCCTTACCAAAATGTTGCCTGGAAGAATGAAATCTGTGTTTTGGATTCAGGGAGCAAGGGGATGTCAATCTAAAGATGTGTTTATTTATATCTTCATATAATCCAAAAAGTGGATGCTCTCATATATATTTTTTCATATATTTTTGGTGGGAATGCCCTTGGAGGGTAATGAAGTACAATCAAACTTTAAAATGCTTATGCCCTTGGGCCTCGCCTGGTGGCGCAGCGATTGAGCTCTGGCTTGAGAAGCTGCCTGCAGCCTCTGCAGAGCCGGTTAGATCCCTGGCCACCAGTGAGGGTACCACATGGTGTGCAGACCTCTCCTGCCACCCGCTGCTCCCCTCAGCAGTGTATTTCTTTGTCAGTCTGCCTGTTCTGTTCCCCGCTCTGACTCTGGTGAATTCTCTCACCCTCCCGTGCTTCTGACTGTACCCAGTGCTTGTATAAATAAATAAATAAATCTTAAAAAAAAAAAAAGTCTTAAAAAAATGCTTATGCCCTCGGATATAATAATTTCACTACTAGGAATATAGTGTGACCTTCGCTTATGCAAAGGACATATCCACAGTTAGTCATTGCATCATTGTTTAGATACATCTGAAACCTCCATTACTAGGGGCTTGGTTAAATAAAGAAATTGAATATCAACTGATTAAAAAATAAGAAGAATGAGTTCTTTATAAGCCAAAAAAAAAAAACTTACAAGGTGAATTTTAACCTCTTGGTTAAAAATTATAGAGAGACCAGCCATAGACTTGCACATCCCACTAAGGACCGATAAGACATAAGATCCATAAGACAGTGGGCAGCTGTGATCGACCACTTGGATCCACCCCAACCACTCAAGGAGCCACACCAGATCAGGGATCAGGAAGATGAAATTTGCTTAGCCTCTCTAGTTATGGCGAATAACGCCAAGCCCTCTGACTGGGCCCTTGTTTCTTTGTGTCCAGAAATGTCCACCTCACTACAATTTATAGAATTAAGCAAATGTGTAGATTACGCAAACAGGCAGGGAAGTCAGATCCTCTGGGTCTGAGGCCCAGAACCACTTCTCTTAAATGGTGCAGCCTTGAGCAACTTACCGAACTTCTCTGTGATACAAGTTCTTATCTGAAAAATGAGGATGAGAAGCAATACATATTCAGAGGGGTGTCAGGAGTTGGAGTCAACTACATAAGTAAGACATTTAGTTTCTGGAATATATTAATCTCTAAAACAATGCAAGCTATAGTCATTAGGATTATTAGACCCATTGAGGGAAAGGGGGTGCAGTTTCTAATTCTGCCAATTTTAAGACAAGAACACTGGTTTTCACTGTATAGACACTAATGATGTTTTATTCATTATTTGCATATATATATTTTTTTTTAGAGGCATGTTTTATTTATTTATTTGTTTGTTTGTTTGTTTTGTTTGTACATGTACTGGGTACAGTCAGAAGCGCGGGAGGGTGAGAGAATTCACCAGAGCCAGAGAGGGGAGCAGAGCAGGCAGAAGGACTGAAGTGCACTGCTGAGGGGAGCAGCGGGCGGCAGGAGAGGTCTGCGCGCCATGTGGGACCCTCCTCCAGTGGCCGGGGAGCAGCTGGGGATCGAACCGGCGCCGCAAAGGCCGCGGGCAGCTTAGCAACCCAGCGCTCAACCGCTGCGCCACCGGGGAGGCCCATTATTTGTATATTTTAAACCATGAACTACACATTTCCTTCGTGGGGAGAAGTGATTCTGCTGAATATTTTTTTTATAAGGTTGGAATTTTTTTTCTTTTTGTGTAGAACTGGGGTGTAGGCCAGAGGTGTGGGGGCAAGAGTATTCATGGGAGACAGAGTGGGGAGCAGCAGAGGAGACAGGAGAGGTCTGCTGTGCAATGTGGGTTAGCTCCCTGGCCAGGGATCAAATTCAGGCCATAGAGGTGATAGCTAATCCCTAGGCTACCTGGTAGGCCCATTTTGCTGAATTTTAAAAATCCAGGCAGGTCCTGGTCAAATGGAATGAACTATCCAGTTTCATGTTCCCTTTCCCCAGCATAGAAATGGTTAAATACACCCATGCAAATTACCCTTTTTTGTTAATTCTTTCTTAAAACACAATATAAGTGATTAATTTTGACCCTTCTTAATTATAACAGTTCACACTGACCTCAGATTCCATCTAGATTATTGAACTGGGTTACATGGCGCTGAACACTCCAGTGCTATCTGTATAGTCTGCTTCAGACCTGGTCACTTGCCATCCCTGTCTCTAAGTTGCCTCTCTCCCTCAATGCCTACACTTACGCGGATGAACATCAAACTGGCCAGCCATTGCAGCACGAGTTAGTTCCCCAACCAGGGAGCTGACCCACATGGCGTAGCAGACCTCTCCCGTCTCACCCGCTGTGTATTTCAGTAAATCTGCCTGTTCTGCTCCCCACTCTGTCTCTGGTGAATCCTCTCACCCTCCACCCCCACACCTCTGGCCTGCACCCCAGTTCTTATATGCATAGATTAAAAATAAATCTTTTTTTAAAAAAAGATATTGAGGGGCCTCCCTGGTGGTGCAAGGGGTTAAGACACAACCTATGAAGCTGTCTGCAGCCACTGAACCACGAGTTCGATCCCCAGCCAGGGAGCTACCCACATGAGCCAGCAGATCTCTCCCGACTCGCCCGCTGTGTATTTTCAGTAGATCTGCCTGTTCTGTTCTCCTCTCTGTCTCTGGTGAATCACTCCCTACACCTCTGGCCTGTACCCCAGTTCTTATATGCATAAAATAAATAAATCTTTAAAAAACAAACAAAAAAAAGATATTGAGACTAGAATAATAGGCAAGTGAAAAAAATTTTCTATGTGATTATATTTTTTAAATATTAACAAAGGATCCCCCCACATTTCCTAGAATCATTTGCTCTATCTCTGTTCAGTATGCAGTAGCCATTATATCAGTGGAAGAGAAAAATATTCTTAAAATTCAAAGGTGAAAAAGCTCAGGCCAGACAGAAAAGAGTGTGAGATTTAATTGATTGGGATTTCATTCCATCTATTCCTAGATTGAAGAGGGATTGAAAACATATTGTTTCGTTGTGAAGAATTAAAAAGTTAGAATTCATGTGTGCCAGTTTATATCTAACATGACTCTCATATTTAGAAAAAAAAAGGGTGAAAAAGATTGAAGAGCATACATCAAATTATTCACAGTGAATTTTTTTAATTCCCTTCATTTCTTTTCATTTCTTTTTTAGAATGAATAAGAATTACCTTTGGAACTAAAAAAAAAAAAAGCTCTATTTAAAATGCTTCAATGCACTACTTTTCCTTTTTTGCCTTTAATAACATACTGTAAATGAGAAGTTTCCACTTTGCTGTCACTAGGAAGATGCTTATACTAATGACTATTTATTTCACCAAGATTAGCTTTTTTTTTTCCCACTTTGTATTAAATCCAATTTTCTGGGGATTTTTCTCTCAATTATGCTTCTTTTTCCACGTTCCCATGGTGAAAGCAGAAGTAGACATTGGAACCTGTTGTCATGGATATAGATGACACTAAGTTGGCTTAAAAAGTATGTGATGGCAAGATAATATGAAGTAATTATGTAGTCTCTGAGACAAAGTAGTTCTTTAAAAAAGAAATTCAAGTCAGAGAAAGAAAACTCAGCAATGGTTTCCAATATGTGTTTTATGCTTTCATTGTTCTTTTTTAAATTACATGGTTATGAGGTGTTGTGACATGTCGGTGTTGTGAGGTCAAACTTGGGAGGTTGGGAGGTGACTCAAAACCCTAGTCTAAATTCTCATCTTAGTTCCATCACTAATTCGCTGTATCCAAGACCCTCTGAGCCTGTTTCCACAAGGGTTTATTTTTTTATTTTTTTAAATTTTTGTATTTATTTATTTATTTATGCATACAAGAGCAGGGGTACAGGCCAGAGGTGAGGGCAGTGAGAGGATTCACCAGAGACAAAGTGGGGAACAGAACAGGCAGATTGATTGAAATTGCTGAGGGGAGCAGCGGGTGAGTCAGGAGAAGTCTGCTGCGCCATTGGGTTGCTCCCTGGCTGGGGATCGAACTCATGCTGTGGTGGCTGCTGATAGATTCATAGGTTGTGTCTTAACCCCTTGTGCCACCAGGGAGGCCCCTGTTCTCACAAGGGTTTAAACCAGCGCCTGGGAAGGCCTGCCAGTGTTCAGAGTAGTGCCCTCAATCTGGGTAATGCTATTAACAGTTTTTTAAGTCTTTTCACTTGCAGGTTCTCACATCCTTCCCAGAGTATTATGTAGTCTGAAAATTTCAAGGTGTTTAATTTATAGATGATTAAATTGAAAAAGAGGTAGACTAAAAGTTGACCGGCATCTCAGTTGAGCTGTGAGACGATGGAGATCCAGCGTGCAACCCCTGGGACACTGACCACTACAGGGAAAAAATACAAAGACTCAGGAAGTGCCACCCACAGGCAGGCACCACAGAGACCTTACTTACAACACTTCTGAATTCCCACAACAATATGTTTACCTTCTTTTTCTCATTAAACAGATGAGGAACAGTGGGGTACAAAAACCATCTGTGATTTCCCCATGGGCCAGGTCAGTGAAGGCCAGACCTCAGGTATGAACACACAACTACATTCTGCTTGAATTTTTAAAAAATATTTATTTATTTATTTATGCGTACAAGATCTGGGGTATAGGCCAGAGGTGTGGAGTGGGGAGAGCATTCACCAGAGACAGAGTGGGGAGCAACACAAGTGGATCCTCTGAAATACACTGCTGAAGGGAGCAGCAGGCCAGACAGAAGAGGTCTGCTGTGCCAAGTGGGTCAGCTCCCTGGCCAGGGATCAAACTCATGTTGCAGTGGCTGGTGATAGCTAATAATGCTGAGACTTTAACCCCTGCACCACCAGGGACCTCTTGAATTTTTCTTGAATGGATTTCTAAACAACTTAGAATAAAAATATTAACATTTTTGTTAAATGATACTATCCGAAGGCCCCAATCACGGTCACCACTGTGTGGGGAAGGGTTGGTGAGGGTTGAGTGGAAAAGGGTCAAAATGAATTTTTTGGAAAGAAAGCAGGACTCTCTCTCTTCTCCTGGGTGATGACCCCATAATTGTATACATTTATAAAAAATCTTGGAACTGTACACATCAGATTGATGCATTTTATCATATCTAAATTATATCTCAGAAAGTACTACAGAAAATCTTTAATTGTCCCACCCAATACGTGTTTCACAGCATTGTCATCGGTGCAACGTGATGCATTTGTTTTCATTTATTTTGAAAACATTTTCACATATTGCTTTAAACTGTGCATACTTATTCTTTTTAAAGGATAATATTAACACTTTTAGAACTATTTCCCTATTCCCATGATGTAACTGGCCTTCTATTTTTAGCATTACGGTTGTTCTTAATTTTTCTCTACTATAAATCATGCTTCTTTTATAATCTCAAATCTACATGTTTCTTTTTGTTTTGGTTATTTTCTTAGATATATTTCTAGAAATAGAATTGTTGCATGAATTTCTTCATTTTTTTAAAATGGAAACATACTTGAAAGTTACTTACAGAAGAACAGTGTTATAAATAGTAAAACACAATTTGTGGAATAGTCATTTTATTCTACCATTTCAATCAACTTTCATATACTATTTGTGAAATTTTAGTTGTGCTTGTCACTGGGAGGTAAGATTATAGGAGAATCTTGCGGGGACCAGATAGAGTAGGAGGTATTTCCTCATAAGGTAGCATAATTGGTAAGTTTTGGAGTTTAAAATCCAGGTGTGGGCCTCCCTGGTGGCACAGCAGTTGAGTGCTGGGTTGCGAAGTTGCCCGCCTCTGCAGCGCCGGTTCGATCCCCGGCTGCTCCCCGGCCACCAGAGGAGGGTCCCACATGGCACGCAGACCTCTCCTGCCGCCCACTGCTCCCCTCAGCAGTGTATTTTGTCACTCTGCCTGTTCTACTCTCCGCTCTGGCTCTGGTGAATTCTCTCACCCTCCCATGCCTCTGACTGTACCCAGTGCTTGTATAAATAAATAAATAAATAAATAAATAAATAATAAATAAATAAATAAATAAATAAATAAATCTTTAAAAAATAAATAAAAATCAATACTACATATTTTAAAAAAAAAAAGATAAAATCCAGGTGTGCCACTTACATGAAGGAGCTTGTGTTCAGTCAATAACAGGAAGATTCTATTTTCATTGCTGTAGAAATGTGCTGGATTACATTTTTGGCTAGTTTTAGGAATCTGCGATTGGTCTGGGAATCTGTAATCTTGGATAGGGTAACACAGTGACCAACCAGAACTTCACAATGACACCAGGCACACTGAGTGGCCCAGCAAGGCAGGACTCTGAGCTCCTGGAACTGTGACTCAGCCAAGTATGAGCATGATTAGAAGAGGCCTAGGTTGGGTTTGCCTGGTGCCTGCCTCTCCTGACTTACGTCTGCCTCAAGAACTGGCCCAAACCCACTGGCTTCAAGACCCACTCTTGACCCCTCATTGAGGGATGCCTGTTCCACCACGCCCATCCATACCTGACCATGTTTCCACTGACATGCGAGGTTGTACAGATTCTGTACTGTGCCATCCTGGGGGGCACATACTCTGGTGTCCTGCCCCAATTCTTACCACAAATCCAATCCCACACTCCAAAATACAAAGAAATAAAAATCATTTGGAAATTTAAAAAAATGCAATCATGAGCCGGGATGTAGTAGATGTTAAATATTTGCTAATATTTTATTTATATTATATGTTTGATTTGTCACAGATATCATTCTCTCAGCTCCTATGATTTGTTTTTTTGATGGTTCAGTAGGCAGTGAAACATGCCTTTACTTTCATTTTGTTTCTTTGTTATAAAAGGAATACGTGCAATTCAGAAAACACAGCAAAGTGAATATAGTTATTAGTTTATTGCTTGTTTAATATAGGACAGGCTCTAGTGCTAAATATAATACCTTCTTTTCCTTGAATCCTCACATCAATCTTCTAAAGAAGTCACTAATATTATTAACATTATCTTCATTTTACAGAAGAGCAAACTGTGGCATAGAGAGATGAAAGTCAACTTGCCAAAAGTAATGCAGTTAAGTGGCACAGCTAGGATTTTATTTTATTTGTTTATTTATTTATTTATTAAAGATTTACTTATTTATTTATACAAGCATTGGGTACAGTCAGAAGCGCGGGAGGATGAGAGAATTC